>NW_008349179.1:26368-55478 GCF_000622305.1 Nannospalax galili | reverse complement strand
AGAGGATTTATAGTGTGGAGGCAGTAGCAAAAGCCTCAGTTGATAGGTGCTCATAGTATGCTTTATTTACATGTGGCGGTGGGCTTCTATCTTTCAGGCTGTCAGACAGTGCCTGATTACCATATAGAAAAAACCTGGTAGTTTCTATGCCAGAGGTCATGTTTCAGATAAAGCATCTGTGGTGGCACTTCAAGGTGAGCCAGGAAGAGAGCAGGAGGCCCCTTGCTGAAAAGGGGAGTCTCTCCATCAGGCACCGAGCCGCTCAGGCTATCTGGACATGGAGAAACTGCAACCCTAACAGCAGGGTTCCCCAACAGTCAACTTGGCATACCTGGGAAGAGAGACTCTCAGCCTAGGAATTGCTTCCATCATGTTGGCCTGTGGACATGCATGTAGGGCATAATCTCAATTGCTAATTTATCTAGGAGGGCTCAGCCCACTGAAGGTAATGCCATCCCTGGCAGATGGGCCTGGGATATATAAGAAAAGTAGTTGAGTTTGATCTAGAAGCAAGCCAGTAAGCAGCATTCCTTTGTGATTTCTGCCTCAAGCTTCTGCCCTAGTTCTTGCCTTGGCTTCCATCACTGATGGACTGTAACTTATAAGATTAAGTAAACCCTTTCTTCCTCATGTTGTTTTAGGTCAGTGTTTTATCACAGCAACTAAAAGGAAACTAGAACATAAATTGTTACAAGGAGTGGGGTTTGGCTGTGACAGACCTGACCATGTTGGTTTGGGGAGGATCATGGAAGCATGTTGAACTTTGGGCAGGAAAAGGCATTGGGTGCTCGTAGCTTAATTGGCTTTTCTGTGGAAGCTTGGAAGATAATACTACTGACAGAAATACAGGTGGATTACAAAATTTCTAGGGGAAGCAAAAATTCTGTCAGGGTCATTTTTGTGATAAATATTGGATTAGGAATCAGTGAAAGTGAAATCTTTGGTACTTTACTGGGATAATGCTGCTGGCTATCGGGAGTTGAAAAATCAGCTGTGATTAGTAAGAGACCAGCATAATTGAAGTGAAATCTTTGGGAAGTATTTCCTCAGGGTCAGCAAACATAAGCTGTGGTCCAGAGCATCCAAGGCTGCATCTCAATTTGGCAGCAGAACTTGGCAAATAATGTGTTTGAGCCTCCCGCATGGTACTGGTTTTGAAGGCCCGAAGGGATCATGGAGAACAGTTAAGGTTTGGCACAATGTGGTAGGGTTAGAATCTCCTTAAAGAGAGGCCAGAAAAGCCCATTAGTGAAGGTGCAGCCATAGTTGCAGTGTAAACTCAAGGTTTGACGGGGTCAAGAGAGAAGCTGATTCTTGGAACCATGTTGCAGTTTGGAATCCCTAAAGGGAGGTCAAGAAGCCATTGGTGTTTACGAAGCCCCAGTTGCAGTGGAGATCTCAGCATATTGGAGATGCCAAGAATGTGGGACCATGACCAAGGACAGCAGCAGGTAAGGAGTCGAGTTATTTGGAGCCTACCAGACAAAGCTATGTGTGCTGCAAATGGCAGATTCAGAGAGCTGGCTACCCAAGTCTTTTGGAGCCCAGAAGATCATGAGTGAATCCCAGATGTCAGACATTGACCTATTTATGCTACTGGACTTTGGTTTTGCATAAGTGTTATTGTTTTATGCCCTGATGCTTCACTCTTGTAGTAAAAAAGTATTTAACTTGTTTTTCTTTTATTTGTATTTTATAGGAACCCACAGTTAAGAGACTTCAGATGTTTTAAAGTGATAGTAAACTTTTAAACCATTTGAATGCTTAAATAATGTAGGACTTTAAACTTTTTACTGTGTTTCATAATATGATGTTAATAGGAGGTCTTGGGAACAAAAAAAGGAAAGGTTATGATTTAACAGTAATATGTTTGTGTATCAAGTTGACAAGGGATGGATTTGTGAAGGTTAATCTTGATTGTCAACTTGACACACCTTGAAAGAAAGAACTTCATTTGAGGAATTGTGTCCATAAGGCTGACCATTTCTGTGGGGGCATTTTCTTGATTGCTAATTGGTGTAGGAGGGCCCAGCCCACTGTGGGAAGTGCCATCCATGGGCAGGTGGACCTGGGATGTATGAGAGAGGTAGCTGAGCTTGAGCCTGATAGCAAACCAGTAAGCAGTATTCTGCCATGGTTTTCTCATCAAGCTTCTGCCTTGGGTTCCTGTCTTGGCTTACCTCGATCATGGACTGTAAACTGTAGGCTAAAAAAAAACTCCTTCTCAGGTTGTTTTAGGTCAGTATTTTATCAAAGCAAGAGAAAGAAAACTAGTACAATGTTCTCCCTCATGTGTGAATAGTAGTCTTTAACCCAAGTACTTGTGAGGCAGAAGCAGGTGGATCTTTGTGAGTTCAAAGACAACCTGGTCTACATAGTGAGTTTCAGGTCTGCCAGGGCTACATAGTGAGAAACACTGTCCAAAAACCAAAAGGAAGCAAACCAAATGAAAAATCAAGCATATTTCAGAGTAAACCTAACCAAGGAGGAATGAACCTCTGTAATGAGAACTTTAAAACTCTGAAGAAATTGAGGAAGACAGATTAGTAGAATTAATATTGTGGAAATGACAGTCCTTGCAAAAGAAATTTGTAGATTAAATGCAATCCCTCAAAAAAAAAAAGAAAAAACTCTAGGCCTTCTTCACAAAAATAGAAAAAAAAATTCTCAAAATTTAAATGAAAGCATCAAAGACCCTAAAAAGCCAATGCAATCTTGAGAAAAATGTGAAATTCTGAGGGTATCGCCTTACTAGATTTCAAGTTATACTATGGAACCATAATAATATAAACAAATGGCACTGCACAAAACAACCATATGGAACAGCGGATCAATGGAATAAAATAGAAACCCCAGATATAACTCACACAGCCATAGTCATCTGGGTTGTTTTTGTTTTTGTCTGTTTTATTTTTTAACTAAGATGCCAAAAGTACAGTGGAGGAGAAAAGGGATCCTTTTCAAGACATGGTGCTGAGAACCATCCATCTTTAGAGGAGGAAACGTTGTTACACAGTACAACTTGAATGTGTTATGAGTAAATGAAGCCAAGTCACCAGAAGTAGACAGTATACATTTGTGTATACAAATTAGTTAAATTTACAGAAATAGTAGATTTTTACCAACACTTAGGAAGAAGAGATAAGTAGAGGTGTTTAATGGACAAAGAGTTTCAGTTTTGCAAAGGAAAGAGTTCTAGAGGTCTATTCCTCAGCAACATGACTATACGGAACATAAAAATGGTTAAGATGGTAAATATACTGCATGGTTTTTTAATCACATATAAACAAATACCACAAATTCTTGCTTTTTTCTATAAGGCTATGAATTCTTTATATTCTTCAAGTTACTTAAGCACACTCCTGCCTAAAGACTTTTGCCCTGGATGTCCTGCCCTTCCAAATGTATTTGTATTAATTGATCCCACCTTTAAATCTTTCAAATGTCTCGGCTTTATGGCTTTTTCCTGAGTACCTCATATGCAGTTATAATTAGTTTCTGTCTCTTTACTCAGGCTTGGTTTCCTCTGTGGCCTTTACTACCACTTGATATATGAATGTGGCTGTTTTCTTTCTGTGTCTCCCACTGGAATATAAATGATATTTCAGTATGGACTTTGTCTCATTGTCCGTTGTTTTAGACCTAGATTCTGTAGTACAGACTGGAATACACACACAAATGATCCCATCCCAAACCTCTAGCAATGTTCCCATCTCCTGTTCAATGTAGGAGACAAATCTTTTAATTCTAAAATAGCAAATAAAGTTTAATCTTAGAAAAGTAATAGACCACAGCATATTCATCAGAAGGGATGTGAGAGGAAATTATGTCTGAAGGTAGAGTTTTGATGGTTCCGTGAGGCATAACTATATGTAGAAGAAAAAAACATATGCAACTGAAACAAAGAGAGATTGCATTGGGAACAAAAGATGTGGAGAACTGTTTATTTCACAGCTTCCAATAGTTCTCTTATGATAAAACCTACCCCAAAGCCTAACTTTGTTCTTGATACTTAAATGTTGACATTAGGGACTGGAGCGATAGCTCAGCAGTTAAGAGTGCATACTGTTTTTGCAGAGGACCCAGGTTTGGTTCCCAGCACCCAGGTTCACAACAGCCTGTAACTCCAGGTCCAGGGATCCAACACCCTCTTCAGGCCTCCAAGGGCAGCTGCACATACTTTTACACAGACACATAATAAAAAATTAAAATAAATATTAAATAAATAAAAGTTGACATTAGAGCTGGTGGAATGTATTTCCCAGTGGTACAGAGCTTGTCTATCATGCATGAGAATCTGGGCTCCATTCCCAGCACTACACAAATGAAACTTTTAAAAGATTGACATTAGCACATGCAGTGTAGTAATCTTACAAATCGAAGTAAGTAAATATGATTTGGACATATTTACAAGAATAGCATTTGCTCTTGCTTTTGGACCCAAATCGGTTCAATTCACTTTGCAAACCATTTCATTGCAGTTCTTAGCTCTAGACATAATACCCTCCACAGATGGTGGATGTCATTTGATCTCAGCCCTTTCTAGCAAATTCACATATGTCAGCAAATGAGCTCAAAACAACTCCAGGTTTCAAATGCAAAACATTTGTAAATTGCACTGATTCATAATCAGGACAACATAATAAACTACAATCTAGTCATTCTCAGTGGGCCTTATTCAGCAGAAAAAAAAAAAAAGCCATAGAATGGAAGCCAAGAAAGAATGTGTGGAATTCGGCTCTTCCAGGGCTAGGCTTTTGGATATTCAATTACTTGCCTGTGGAAAGTACTAGAATGATAGCTGCAGAGAATAAAATCACTCATCATTTCAGAAAAAAGAATGAAAGGAATAAACTAGCTTATTACCACAAAGGCCACCCAAGAAGCTGAATCTCCATTTCCCAACTCGGATCAAACATTTTCACAGTTCCACAAGTTGCATCCTCTATCAGCCCCTCAGCCTCTATTCCAGCTAGCTTTGGTTATTAATTTAATAACAATGATTATTCATGTGTTTGTATCAATCAGATTGAATTCTAGTGTAGGAAGGTTGCATAAATGGCAAGACATTTCTATTGTTGCTCTTGTATTTAAACACAGCATCTTTTTATGACAACTGAAGGAGCACAAAGCCATTTGATCAGGAAGCAAAACGACTTTTGTAAACCAGCTAATATGGTTCGGTTTGGCATCATGACAAAGCCGGAAAAGGAAAGGGGAGAAAAGTTAATGATGTATAAGGAAAAGTGTGAGGACATACCAGTAATATTCACCTCTTTGTCACCTGTCTGTCCATCCATCTTATTCTCCTCTCCTGCCACACCATGTGGGACTGCACAGTGCTTATGCACACTCATACATGAGGAGCAAGACGACTTCTCTGCACTGAAAAGACTGACTTTGTCCATTTCCCATTTAACTTCTTTCTTATTAGTAGCTGTGGGAACATATTTATTTTCCCCTGGTGGGAGAGGAGCTGTCCACAATTTACTCTTGCAACTATGGCTGAGAACAAATTTTCACAATCTAAGCTTTGAGGTACACATATGTGATTTCTTGTATCCAAAAATACTCTAATTGAATAAATCCAGAGTAATCGTTACCAAGCAGCTTGTATAAGCAAGGTCCAACCGATTTTCCTTTTTCAGGGAGAAGAGGAGTAACATGTGAAAACAAAATATGCTTCATTATTAACCTAAGCACTCTTTTGAAAGTGACTCAAGAAAAGGGTGGGCAGCTTATCTGTACCTGTACCTTGCCAAGTCTGAGCTGCAGAATATTGATGTTGAAAGCCATGTCAATAGCTTTAAAAATAAGTAAAAAGTAGGGAGGGGAAGGAAAGAAAATGTTTCTAAATTAAGTCTAATATGCATACAAATCCCAAGGAAAGCGGGTGTAGTTGGAGATAATTGGTGAACTGTTAGTGGTTCTGAAACAACACTTGAAAGACCATTTCATCAGTGAAGTTTAGGTTTGGCTACAACATACAGAAAATAATTGTGACTGGAGGGAATGGCAATAAGAGCTTATTATTTTCCACTTTCATTAAAGAGGTCCAGAAGTGAGTAGTCAGTTTAGGGATGATGTGTGAACCCCAGCTGTCAACAGGGATCAAAATTCCTAACTTTATATGTCACTATTCTATCATGAAGTGCCGGCTATTTCCAAGGCATTCTTGGGTTTCAAAGTAACAGCTGGACCACCAGCCATCATGTTGGCATTTTTCCAGATGAAGAATAAAAGACAAAGCAAAATTTGCCTCTGTTTTCTAAATAGTTTAAATCCATCAGCAGTCTTCTACATTCCAATATAGCCTCTGTGGTCAGCAGCTCTTATACCACCACAGCTAACGTCTTTGTTCATTTGCTTTGTGGATTTAATTTCAGGTGGTGAAAACCAAAAATTCTCAAGTCTTACTATGGTAGAAGGAGGGAGAAGGCAATTCATTTTCTTGGTGTGTAGAAGCTTCTGTCCTACACCTACATGAAGGTGAGACCCGGAAAAAGAAAGAAAGAAAGAGCGTGGTTGTGTGCTTCAGCTTAGGCAGAGACAGAGAAAAACACATGCTGAATTGTACTGAGCCTTACAAAATTGTAACCCTACAGGGAACAATGGTCAGTTCCCCTCACCTGTCTTCACAGCACTACAAAGTGCATCCAGTTCTGTGCTGCTTTAAAGGTGTTTGTGAAGGGTTTGTGGATACCAAGCTCTTATAACTGATAATATTTACCTCTTTAACCAGGCAAACAGTGGCATGGGTACCACTTTATCCATTTTACAAATGGAGACAGAAGTAATGACCGTGAGCACAGATTGAAGTGGTAAAAACATGATTTGTACCCAGACATCTAGTGCAGCCTCATTCTTTGCCTCTGTGCCATGTTATGTTCCCTTTTCTTTGTCTTTGTCAAACTAGAGAAGGTGAGTGAGATTCATCCTGGGCACAAAATTCAGGACAGCATCAAAAATCCAGTATTCATGGCTAAGGAGATGGCAAAGTTGAGAAAAGTACTTGCTACACAAGCGCAAGGACCTGAAGTTGGATCCCAGAACCCACATAAAATACTGGGTGTGGCAAGGTACATCTGTAATCCCTATGCTGTGGAGTTGGAGACAGATGGATCCCTCTGCTGGCCAGTCAGTCTAGCCAATCAGTGAGACCCAGACTCAGTAAGAGACTCTGCTTCAAAACAGAGATAGCAGAGGCTGGAGATATGGCTCAGCAGTTAAGAGCACTGACTGCTCTTGCAGAGGATCTGAGTTCATTTCCCAGGACCCACATGGCAGCTAACAACCATGTGTAACCCCAGTTTCAGAGGACCCAAAGCCCTCTTCTGACCTCCATGGGCATTGTACAACATAGGTGCATATTGCATACGGGCAATATACTCATACACGTAAAAATAATAAATAAAATATTTAAAAGAACAATAAACTAAAACTAGGTAAAGATCAACTGAGGAAAACACCTGACCTCCACACACATGGGCAGACACGTGCATATGGACCCACCTGCACATGTGCACACATAAAAATCATACTATAGACATACACACAAATCCAATAGTTAAGATGAATGGTAGTTCATTTTTAAATAAATACTAATATGAAAAGCCATTATGAAAAGTACAAAAATTTTAAATGAAGATTTAAAGGATTGAGGCGGGATGCTAGATGCCCTAAGATTTCGATTATTATTGTATCTGAGAAGATAAAGATTGATCCCATTTATTTTATATTTGCACATAAGTGAATCCAGGGTTTCTCAGCAATAACACTATTGATATTTTGAGAAGAATGACTTTTCATTTCAGGGAAGTGAGCTGGTCTGTGCAATGTGTGATATTCAACAGTATCGCTAGATTTCATTCATTAGCTGTCAATAAGACCCTAAATTCTGACATTCTATTTGACAACAAATGGCCTAAATGAAGCACTTCTAGTTTTCCAAATGCTTTTGGTTGTTAAAAACTCTTTTCAAGCATCTTTAGAACTGCACAATTATACCATCACATATTCATTCCAGAAATGTGATGTGACTTTATCAGAGGTAGGTTTATCTGCACAGAACTCCAAGCCTACAAAATGAATTTATCGTTTGGTCACTATAATTTAAATATCCCTCTGTAACTTGATTACTTGTTAGCTGAAGAGTAAAGAGGAGCTCAGGTGCGTTGAAGCTAAAATTTTTATAACACTATTATTCCACATTAGATAGCATTTAGCTTTTACATCTATTTTACCTTAAATAACCTTGTTGGGACTGAGGATGGACTTCACTGGTAGAATGCTTACTTAGCATGCATGTAACCCTATGTTCACTACTCAATGATGCCTAAACCAGTCATGGTAACATACACCTGTAATCCCAGCACTCAGGAGAAAGAAGCAAGAGGATCATGAGTTCAAGGTCATCCTCAGCTACCTATAGCATGTTCCAAGCCAGCCTGGGGATGCATGAGGCTCTGTCTCATAAAATCCTCATTATTCATACTGAAGATCTTAAGCACTCTAAACAAACAAGTAGATAAACATTTCAGATCTTGACCTCTTCTTTTATTTTTATTTTACTGAGCTTTTAAAATTACATACATTTCCCACTCAAATCCAGACCTCCTCCCCCATCCATGCCTCCCTCCATCCCCCCACTGAACTGTATGCACTCTGCCTTACATGCTGAGTCCTATTCATTCAGGTGTTTGTACCCAAATGCCCTTCAGTGTAAATGCATCAACTGGAGTCTAGTCACCCATCCAGTGGTCGTATGTAAGTCATACTCTCCCTCGCCCAGCAGCAATTAGTCTTAAATAGTTCTCAATGTAGTGCTGGCCCACCACCTATTTCTCGCCTCCCCTTTGGGCCCTTGTTTAATTGATCTGACATGGGTCCCATGTTCAATACCACCACTGTAACAGGCTCATCTGAGCAAGCCTCCAGTGGTAGAAGAGACCTCTCTTTTTCTTAACTATATAATGCCAGCCAGTTCATTTCTTTGCAAAATGTTCTCCATAGTTGAAGCCTCTTGTAGGTTTTGTGGTGATCAATTGAGGTAAAAGTGTCTAGAACTAATCCAGATTCAGCTATGTAGTACACACGAGATTCCATGATCTTTCACTTCATGTCCTGATGCTTTTTTTTCTTCACTGGAGTGAAACATTTTCATTGCTCCTGGATCCTGGGAAGTTAATACAGGACAACATATTTCCTATGCAAATTTTCATTGCATCAATATTAAGTATATAGTCCATGAAGCTGGTTTTGTTGGTACCTGCTTGGGCCTGATGTTACTCTGTAACTCATAATTTCCTACCAAGGTAAAATTGTTATATTTCCTTGACCACTGGGATAAGATCTGACACCAAAAGATCATATCAGACTTCCAGAAGTCAGAACAAGGTAGGGTGCAGGCGAAAGTTGCTCAAGATTAGTGTTTACATTTGAACACAAACTATTCCACTCCTATTTAGATAACTGCTAGTTTCATACTTTCATCACATAGAAATAAAAATGTTAAATAAATATTCCTTAATTTAAATGTCTGTCTGATCTTTTCCAATAGGAATGTCTTCATGGTCCATTTTCTTTTCTGTTTTCTTTTATTGAAATGCCATTAGGAAATGAGGTGCTCTCCAGAGACTGGGTGAATTGTGAGGAAATCTCCCTCTTGTCTGAATCTGTGCCTTCACAGCTGTTTACACATTTCATGTGTTGTTGTAAGCCATATGTAGTCAACAATGTCTATCATCACTTGATCTCAGCTCTCCTTTTCAGACTAAAAATAGTAAAATTATACTGTGCTCTATTTAATGAAGAGCTTTTCTTAAGATAAAATATACGGTACTTAAAAATTAAGCTGTAGTCATGAATAACGAGGCTTCATAGAGTGACTAAGGTGCATGAATAGCAATTGAAATAATACCATCCTTCACACCATTCAATGTCCATTTAAATAGCCTGTCAACTTCCTTTTAGTGAGTTCAAATTATTTGCAAACATTGAATTTTTAAAAACACATTTGTCTAAGAAAGCCATAAATAGCAAGCTCAGTTTCCTTGCTCAGACAATGGATTTAATGAATCTTCAAAGTGTAGACAAGCTATTTTATTTGGGGCTTATATTGCATGAGAGAAAGACACCATAAAATGAAACAGAAAAATACTCCCCCAGGACAATCAGAGGAATTTCATTATTGGAAATTGGAAAGAACATAGTCCTAGAAGCTTAGATGAGAGCTGCATGACCCAATAAAAAAGGAGGGGGATTATCGCTGCTTCTTCCAGGTTGGGCGAGGAGCCAAGGAGTCTACAATGGAGACTGTCTTTGAGGAGCTTTATTAAGAAGTGCTCTTAGCGTCAATACCTGTGGAAGGGAAGGGAAATGAGCAAGATTTGGCAATGCAAGATGTGGAGCTGTGATGCAACAAGATGGAAGGTTTTAACCAGTCACAGGAGGAGCTTTACATTAAAGACAGCCCTGAAGAGTTCTTAGGAATGAATGAGGAGGCGTAGAATGCACATCCTCATGATAAAGGTATATGACCTAGAACAAAGCGCTTAGCTTCAGCTGAATTAATTCTGAAGAGGGCTGATAGCTGTGGTTTAGATGCTGATACCCAGAAACTGGGACAGCTGGTCCTTCATTCCTGAAGGAGAATCTATAAGTTTAATAAATATCAACAAATAATTCTTTTAAAACCAGCACGAACATCTCCAATAAAATAAAATTGGCTAGTTGAAAACAAATCCACACATAGTATACATATAACAGTATTAATTATTGCCACAGTGCCCAGCCTAAGCATCTGGAAGATGGAGACAGAGGGAGTTTGGTATCAGGTTGTCCTGGATCCGAGCAGTGAGTGAAACAATCTAGGTTCTATTCCCCCCTTTACTTAATAATAACCTGCATATAGTGCTTCCCTCTAAATGCCATAGTAAATCTCTACCTCAGGGGTCCTAGATAAAAATAACCTATAAAAGTGGGTCACTGTAAAAGAGAGTCTCTGCAAGTAGTCCCTATCACAGCAACACATAGAGCAATCAGAAAGAAGCAGAAGCCACAGTGACGATACCAGGAATTCAGAAATTCCAGAAATGCAGGTGTCTGCTGGGAGAATTAGAGGAAACATTCAAACTCTGCCCGAGAGAGGAACTATGCCAAGAGAAACGTCAAAAACTATAAATTCATGGAGACTTAACAACATACTACATAAGGAACACTGAAGAAATGAAATGGGTAATTTGATAATTTCTTGAAATAAATGAAAAAGGAAATATACTACACTGAGACAAGCAGAAATAGTGCTGAGAGGAAGAAACGGCTACGTCAAAAACAAACATTTCAAATAAACAGCCAAACAATGCATATCAAGGGTATAGAAAGGCAGGAACACACCAAACTCCAAATTAGTAGAAGCCAGCAGGATCTCAGGGTCACAGGGCCAGCATCCCAAGCCCTGGGAGACGGCCTCCCACCACACGGTACTTCAGAGCCTGAAGATTCAATGTTGGCCCTGGTGGTTTTCAGTTTTGCTCAGTTTTACTTCTCCTTGATAAAATTTTCCTGTTCTTCCTTTTTCAGTGGGAATTTTTACTCTTTTGCTGATCCATGACTGTATCTAGGAAGTATGTAACTTGTTCTTTTAAAAAAAATCCCAATTAGGAGATCAAAGTTTTGCCTTGGGTTTCAGAGGAGATTTTTGACCTGGAGTTCTGAACAATACTAGAACTTTTAAGACTGTGAGGCCTCTTGAAATTGGACTATATGTATTTTGCATTGTAAGATGGACATAAACTCTTGGGATCCAGGAGGCAAATGCTGTACTTAGAATCAGAAATGTCTCTCAAAGGGCCATGTATTAAAGCCTAGCTCCTCAGTCTGTTGGTAGTGAGAGGTGGTCGGAACTTTATGAAGTGAGGCATAAGGTTTTTAGGTTATTGGGTGCATGGCCTTGAAGGGGGTGGTGAGACTGACTAAACAGTGAGGAGCCAGGAGCCAGTCACAAGAGAGTCGGAGCTGTTGCAGCTTATATGCCAGAAGTAGAACTGCAGTGTGTTTTCCCTTATAAATTTGAGAGTTACAAGCCTAAGGACTATTTGGCCTTCTAAAAATTTAGCCATGCATATGTTCTGAATATCACCTCCTCCTCCCAAAACGATTTGAGATTAAATATGGTGTGGAATACCTTAGTTAAAACTCATTTTAAAAGGAGATCCACGGTAATTCTAAGGCAGGAGACATCCTGCTTAAATAGATAGGTCAATTGGATTTTTCAAATTGAATGATGAGGTAATTTTTATGCTCCCATCCTAGGTCGAAGACCATAAGCAAGATGCCCAAGCAGAGTGCTGAGTTTGGCAGACGGAGTGCACAGAAATCGCTTAAACTTAGCTCTGCAAAGTCACTCATTTCTGCTAATTTAATTATAAGCTCTTCCTTGGCAGGTAATGGTTTTACCACAGTCAGCATTATTCAGCACATTTTGTGAATTCACGTTCTGTTTAGTGAGGCTCGTTTCTGTAAGCAAGAGAGAAAGTCAAAGTGTCTGGTTCTAATAGTACATACCCTTAGAGACTATCCAGACTCAAGTGGACCCAAACTTGTGGATTTCATCGCTTCAATTCAGCAGATAATGCTGACTAATTAAATTTCAGAATGAAATGCAGAAGAGGAGTCTCAATAGGAATCTCTAATATCCCCTGGTTGTCTCCCTGACAGCAACATTAGGAGGAAATTTGTCAAGTTTTGCTCCCGCAGTCTTTAAATTCAAACTGAGATAACTGAGCATGAGTGATGAGAGACGAGCATTTTAATACTGACATCTTGATTCCTGCAATCCCTAAGATTCACTCTAAGCCTGAAGATTCCTGCTTAGATTTGTGGCAGCTTTCCCCTGTGAAAACACTATAAGAACGCTAAACTTCTGCCTTCTCTGCGGCAGTGCATCAGGAAATAGCCATGTCTATCTACTTCAGTGCCTCGTAAAGCTGACATGTAAACACAGGAATGCCTTCAGAATGGTGTGTTCTAGATTCTAGAATTTTCCCCCAGTTCTGTCTCCAAGCTCTTGCATGAACTAGAAAATTCAGTTTTCACCTACAATGAGAAGGAAGGATCTCAGATAATTACACTAGGACCCTGACTTCCAAACTTCAACTTCTCCATTTATGTCTACAAATGTAAAATTTCTAAGACAAGATAATTCCTTACATCTTTCTGGTACTTCCTTTTAAATCTCTGTTCTTCCCTCTTATCACCAGCTAAGTCCAAGTCACCATGGTCCGTTGCTCAGATAACAACAAATGACAAAATAGAATAAATTTATCACTATTCTGACCCTAGCCTTCAACTCTTCTACCTACTTTCAGTGGAATTCTATTGTTCTGTGATCTGAAATTCAAATTTTTCAACATAATCTAAAATACTCTTTATAATCCAAATCCAAGCAGAGACTAAAGTATAATTTTTCTATCATGATGTTCAGTTTTAGGTATAAAGTTAACTGGGTTAAGGGATGAACAAACTGCTGGAAAAAAATATTTTAGGCTGTCTGTGAAGATGCTTCTAGAAGAGATTAGCATTTCACTTTTAAAAAAATAGAGCTGTGTCCTCACCCATGTCAATGGATGTCACAAGTCTGATGAGGACCCAGACAGAACATAGATGTGGAGGAAAGATAAATACTCACCTTCCTTGAACTGGGATATCTACCTTCTCCTATTAGGCAATGAAGCCAGAGTCCTTGTGCATTCAAACTTTCTGAGTCTTACACTAGCCCCCTCTTCTTGGATCTTATACCTTTGGTCTTGAGATTTCACAGTTGACTTCTCTGGGTCTCAGGGTTTGGACTTGAATTAAATTATATTGCCAGCTTTATTGATCCTCTGGGTTTCAGGTGGTATAACTGTAAGACTTAGCTTCCATTATTTTATGAACAGTTTCCCATAACAAATCTTCTATGTATTTTCAATTTTTTTTGCTTTGAAAAAAATTTTAATGTCACCGACTGATTATAAGTTTAATTTGATGTTTTGCATTTTCTATAGGGCACAGGTGAAGGTACACTAGGGCTGTAGATGAATAGAAAAATGTTAGAAATGCTCTTGGTGCCTGAGAATGGGAAAGGTCCAATATCAAGGCCTGGGTGCCTAGGACCACATGTGGAGTCAAGACACCACAGCTGGCCATCAAGGCAGATGGGAAATCCATTCCTGAGAATCAGTTCTCCCAAGACCAGAATCTGAAAATGACAGAACCCTCCCCTGTCCCCAGGAAAAGCCCAACACGAGGCAAAGCCCTGCCAGGAACAACCTGGGACTTCGAGGGAGGGGATTGGGGAGAGTACAGCCACTGAGAGAAGGCTGAAACTGCTGCCCCACATTGGGAAATTCTGCCTCCTCCATTCTCTTCTACTATCAGCCTACCACCAGAGGATATGGAACTGTGGCTCACCCTTGGGGACTACAGCTCCAGCTCACAGAAGGGGACCACAATTCCAGTTCACGGAAGACTACCACAGCTTCTACTCATAAAAGGGGACCACATCTCAGCTCATGGAAGGGGATCACAGCTTCAAGCTCATGGGAGGGGACCACAATTCCAGGCTTGTGGGGAACAACAGCTAGAAGTTCATGAGAAACAAACCCAGCTCCAGGATCATGGGAGGGGACCCAGCCTCAGGCTCACCACAGTTCCAAGCTCATGAGAGATGAACACAGCTCCAGAATCATGGAAAGGGATCACAGCTCCAGGTCCATGAGAAATAACTAGAGCTCTGTGTTCATGATAGGAGACCACAACCCCAGGTTCAGAGAAGACCTCAGATACATGGGAGTTGACCACAGTTCCAGGCTCACAGGGCTCATAACCTTAATTATGCTGGTTCCCACTATTGTCTTTTTTCCGTTGCTCTGTCCACTGATTATTTTTGTGTTTAAGAAAAAGCATTTTGACTTCTGTGCAGCACACATAGGCAACAGTTTTTCTTGCTGGCTTGAATTTCTCTCTAGAGTGACATCAATATTGGAGAAAACTACTTATTGCTTTTGCTCAAGGGTACAGATGGATCAAGTGTCCTTCATGATCAAGGATCCGGTTGACTTTTTGATATCTTCTGTTTTCATATCTTCTTCTGTAGCCAGTAATGAGACCTCTTCTTACTGGAGTCACATTTTACCAAGAGCCTCTGCCACCCTCATCATTACTCCCCTCCCATGTCCACAAATAAAAGATTAATGTTTCTGGTAGAATGAATAAGGGGACAAGAGGAAGGGAAGGGAGGATGTCAAGAAGGAAACAGTGAGTCCCTGGGCTTTGCCTGTCAACTCCCAGTGCCATAGCACTGGGATTATAGGCATATGCCGCTATGCCCAGCATCTTACATGGATTCTGGGAATCCAAACTCAGATCCTTACATGTTATCCACTGAGCTTTCTCCTCAGTCCCAGGCATTCTATTCTTTGAAACTGCAGTTTAATGAACTTTTCAGAAATTAGCAATTTAGTTTAGCATAATTTCACCCAACTTAAACATTAGTTGAACAAAACATACATCCGAGGGATTTTGGAAACAGTTTCATTTCTGGACACAGCATTAGTATGAACCACTTGACTTTTATCTGTCATATACTTTGATTGCTTCAATCTGTTGCACACAATGATAAAGGGATCTATAGTGATAATCCAATAGACATCATTCATTAAGAGCTTATGATGTGGGGCAGGTGAGATGGCTAAGTGGTTAAGGGCACTGGCTACCCTTGCAGAAGACCCTGGTTTGGTTCTCAGCATCCACTTGGCAGCTAACAACTAGTTAACTCCAGTTCCACAGAATCTTCTGCTCTCTTCTGGCCTCTGCAGGCATTGCACAACATGAGTGTGCTCACATACATGCAGGCAAAATACTCATACACATAAAACAAGAACAAAAACAATTTAAAAAAGAATTTACCAGGCTTCAGACTACACACTGAATCTTCCTTTGGCATGTCATATTTACCCATGCAAAGCAAAGATCCACTTGCAAAGTCCATAATGTGCATTTTACAGTCTTGTCTTCCCTGACTTGTAGAATAGTAAGTGAATCAAGAATGGATCTAAGGTTTATCTCCCCCATTTCTTTGCCGTGATATTACTCTATCTTAAAATTGCATCTGGCAATTACTAAAATTTTCTTGTTTTAAAATTTTATTGTCTGTGAATGTTTTACCTCATGTATGTGAGGGCAACCATGCATGTAAGGCCCACAAACACCAGGAGAGGGCATCAGATCCCCCCCGGAACTGGAGTTACATGCATGTAAGGCCCACAAACACTAGGAGAGGGCATCAGATCCCCCCGGAACTGGAGTTACATGCATGTAAGGCCCACAAACACCAGGAGAGGGCATCAGATCCCCCCGGAACTGGAGTTACATGTTAGTGTCCATGTGAGTGCTGGAAACTGAACTTGGGTCCTCTGCAAGAGTAGCCAGTGCTTTTACCTGTTGAGTCATTCCTGAAACAAGCTGGATGTAGTGGTGGACGCCTTTAATTCTAGTACTTAATGGACTTTGCAAGGAGTGTAACCAGGATATCTTAGAGGTGACTTTTTCATTTTCTTGCAGTTTAGCTTTTGCTTAAAATATATAAATACCTTTAATTTTGCTTTCTATTCAGCACTAATTTTCTCATGTAGTCTCTTCTCCTTTAAATGAACCTACTAAACATGTCTTATCTCCATGCGATTTCTTCTCCCTCTCAATTCCTGTCACCTGATACCCACTCTGCCATACTTTGGCATTGCCTGTCCGTGTTACTTTGGGTGAATAAGTAAGGAAAAAAAGAAACAAATGTTAGGTCTTTGAGTTGCTCTTCATTATTTTCTCCCCTATGTCTGTATTTTTAATAGCTTTACTATACATCTAGTAACTGTATGACTTATTTAATGTTTGGAGAAAAACGAGGTGTTACTACTCCCATTATGTGATGAAGTAAAAATAGCTGTCAAATGACAGAAATCTAGGGCAAGCTTCCAAGACTTTGGATCAAAGATAAAAGGAAGGCATTCTGTTTTAGGGCTCTGTCCTCCATTCCAACACACATATATGGAGGAATAAGTTGCTTATCATTCTTCGTTAGTTTTTAGGTATTTGATTTGGTTTGCTTTTTTTTTTTGTCTTTTTTTTTTTAATTTATTGAGCTTTTAAAATTCCATAATTTCCCACTCAAATCCAGGCTGCTTCCACATCCCTGCCTCCCCCCTGTGCTCCCATTGAATCCTATGCACTCTGCCATACATGCTGAGTCCTATTCATTCAGGTGTTTGTACCCAAATATTCTTCAGTGTAAATGCGTCCACTGGAGTATACTCAGCCCGTCCAGTGGTTGTATGTAAGTTATACTGTCCCTCGCCCAGCAGCAATCAGTCTTAAATAGTTCTCAATCTAAGTGCTGACCCACCACCTATTCCTCACCTCCCCTCTGGGCCCTTGTTTAATTGAGCTGACATGGGTCCCACTTTTGATGCCACCACTTCCATAGGCTCACATGAATAAGCCTCCAGTGGCCTGGAAGCCTCCACCTCCTTATGTTCATGAACTAGCCCTGGCTCTTACAATCTTTCTGCCTCCTCTTCCCATGGTCCCTGAGCTGTGGGTGGGTGAGGTTCCATATAGGAGTTCTATCCTACACTCTAAAGTCTCTTATTCTCCAAAACTTGGCCAGTTGTGGCCTTCTGTGTCTATCGTACTCTGATGTACATGGAAGCTTCACTGGTGAGGCCTGAGGGATGCATTAGCCCTCACTCTACCCCTTATTCTGTTAGGTTCCATGAGCCTTGATTGTAGAGATTCGGCCGTAGTTGTGTTGCCTAGTACTGGGCATCTCTCAGGTGTATGTTCTCTCTGCCTGACCAGATGTACAACTCTGAAGTAGCATCTATCTGCTGCAAAAAGAAACTTCTTTGATGAGTGCTGTATGGCATGTTTGTCACTTTAAGGGAGGTCTCTTCTGTCTGGCACTGTGTTCCCTACCCAGCAGCTCTTAGGTATACAAATGCACTAATGTTCAGACACTCTATGTGTGTTTCTCACTGGGTTTCTAGGGCATCATTTTTCTCTCTAGGTTTTCTAGCCACCCCCCCGCCAAGATTCACTCATCTCTACTCTTTTTTTCTCCCTACTGGCATCCCTCCTTCCTCCCTTCCTAGTCACAGTGCCCCCATTATCCCCACCCTCCCCCCAATACCTCCCGACTCCCATCATCTTTCCTTTCCTGACTTCCCTCGCTCCCCCACACTATGGTCCCTTGCATATCTCTCCCTCCTCTCCTCCCTGCCGATTACTCCCACTCTTTCAACCTCCCTCAGGTAAGGTTGATTCCCTACTATCCCCCTTTCAGGTTATTTCTTTTCCTTTACCTATGTTTCCTTTGTCTTTACCTGGCTCCTGGTGTTACATCAGAATTTATATACTCATGTATAAGGGATTGGTGCTACAATCCACAAATGAGGGAAAACATGTTGTTTGCTTTTCTGCATTTGTGTTACTTCATTTAGTATAACACTCTCTAGTTCCATTCATTTACCTGCAAATTTCATAATTTCATCTTTTCTTACTGCTGAGTAGAACTCCATTGAGTAGACGTACCACATTTTCATTAACCATTCATCAGTTGAGGAACATTTAGGTTGTTCCCATTTCTTAGCTATTGTGAAGCGAGCAGCAACAAACATGGATGTACAAGTATCTCTACAGTATGATGAGTCCTTTTGGAATATTCCAAGGAGTGGTATCACTGGATCATATGGTAGGTACACTTTTAATTTTTTGAGGATTCTCTACACTGCTTTCCATAGTGGTTGCAAGAGTTTGCATTCCTACCAGCAATGAATGAGCGTTCCTCTTTCTCCACATCCTCTCCAGCATTTGGAGTCTTTCCTTCTCTTGATCTTATCCAGTCTGACTTGGGTAAGATGAAATCTTAAAGAGGTTTTTGATTTGCATTTCTGTAATTACTAAGGATGTTGAACATTTCTTAAGGTGCTTCTTAGCCATTTTTATTTCTTTGCCTATGAACTCTTTGTTTTTGTCTATCACCCATCTTTTTATTGGGTCATTTAACTTTTTATTGCTATTTCTTTCTTTTTGAGTTCTTTGAATATTCGGGATATTAATCATCTGTTGGACTTGTAGGTGGTGAAGATTTTCTCCCACTCAGTGGGTTTCCTCTTTCCTTCCTTAGTTGTTTCTTTTGCTGTACAGAAACTGTAATTTAATGAGGACCCACTTACTGATTGTTGACCTTAGTACCTGAGCAGCTGGTGTCTGATTTAGAAAGTCCTTTCCTACACCTATATCTTGGAGGATGCTGCCTTTGTGTTCCTCTAGAAGTTTCTGAGTTTCAAGTTTTATATTGAGGTGTTTGATCCATTTGGAGTTGACTTTTGTGCAGGGTGAAAGATAAGGGTCAACTTTCATCTTTCTGCAGCTGGAGATCCAGTTTTTCCAGCACCATTTGTTGAAGATGCTATCTTTCTTTCATTGTGTGTTCTTAGCACCTGTGCAGGATAGCTTTAGAGTCTCCTGCACGGTTCTGTTGTTGAAAGTGTGAAGGGGTCACAGAGAGCAGCCAAGCCTTGGTAGCGTGAGAGGCCAGGAAAAGCCATTGGTGAAAGTGCAGCCTCAGTTGTACTGAAAACCCCAGGACTGAAGGGGTCATGGAGAGAATCTGAGGCATTGCACCCCAAGAGGCCAGAAGAGGCCATTGGTGAGGGTGCAGTCTCAGTTTCAGTGGAGTTGCCAACTTTTTGGAGATACCAGGACTATGGGACAACCCCCAAGGGTAGCAGGAGGTATGGAACAGAGCAGGCCTGGGTCTGTAAGATAAGCTGTGTGTGCTGTGGACAGCAGAGTCAGAGCAGTGGAACTACCAGAACCCTTTGGAGCCCAGAAGATCATAAGTGAATCCCAGATGTCCAGCCTTGAGCTATTTTGCTGGGTACTTGTTTTGGATTTTGCCGAAGACCACCAACAGTTAAGAGACTTTTAAAAGAGACTATGGAATTTTAAGTGTTTGGATTTTTTAAGGACTGTGGGGCTTTTAAGGTTTTACTGTCTTAGGTTGTTATATTAGCATCATATGTTGGGGACAAGAATTAGAAAAGTTATGGCTTAATAGGGATTTTCTTGTGTGTCAAGTTGACAAGGGGTCAATTGTTCTGGATAGCTTTAGTGTCAACTTGACACACCTGGGTTGAGGGAGCCTCAGCTGGGGAATTTCCTCTATTGAACTGGCTTGTACCCATGTCTGTGGATGGCCCAATCCACTGTGGATAGGCTCAACCCACTGTGGGTGGTGTCACCCCTGGGCAGGTGGGCCTGTGTTGCATAAGAAAACAGGCTGAGCAGGGGACAGAAGAGCAAGCCAGTAAGCAGTGTTCCTCCATTCCTCCATGGCCTGTTCTCCAGCTCCTGCCTCTGGGTTCCTGCCCTGAGTTCCTATCTTGGTCTCCCTCAGTGATGAACTGTGACCCAGAAGATGTAAGACAAATAAACCCTTTCCTCCCCAAGTTGGTATTGGTCAGAGTATTTTGTCACAGCAATGGAGAAACAAACTAGAACAGCACCTTTGTTAAATATCAGGTTGCTGAAATTTTATGAACTCATGTTTGGTCTTCTCTTGTGTTCCATTGATCTACATGACTATTTTTGTGCCAGTACCATGCTGTTTTATGACTATAGCTCTGTAATATAAACTGAGATCTGGCATGGTGATTCCCCCAGCATTGTTCTTTTTGTCCAAGATTGTTTTGGCTATCCAAGGTCTTTTGTGATTCCATATGACTTTTAGTATGATTTTATCAAGCTCTGTGAAGAATGTCATGGGTGTTTTGATTCGGAATGCATTGAATCTCTAAATTGCTTTCTGTTAGATGGTCATTTTCACAATATTGAGTCTACCAATCCATGGGCATGGTAGGGCTTTCCATCTCCTAGTGTTTTCCTTTATCTCTTTCTTTAGAGTTTTGAAATTTTCATTGTAGAGATCTTTAATGTCTTTGGTTAGGTTTATTCCTAAATATTTTATTTTTTTAAGGCTATTCAGAATGGGAGGGTTTCCTCTAGTGCTTTTTCTGATTGCATGTTATTGGCATATAGAAAGGCTACTGATTTTTGTAAGTTGATTTTGTATCCTGCCACTTTACTGAAAGCATTAATCAATTCTAATAGTTTTCTAGTGGCATTTTTGGTATCTCATATTTATAATATCATATCATTGACCTCTTCTTTCCAATTGGTACTCCTTTAATTTCCTTCTCTTGTCTTACTGCTCTAAGAAGGGTTTCAAGCACTATATGGAAAAGGAGTGGAGATAATAAACAGCCTTGTCTGGTTCCTGATTTTACATTATATATATATATATATGATATATAAATATATATTATATATTTATAAATACATTCACACATACACACACATATATATATGTACACACATATATATATAGCACCAAGTCTATTTAGTGATGTTTATTGTACATGTGTTTACAGCTGACCATTTGGGACTAGATAACTTATCAGGGACCCAGGGAATCAGTGCCTGGAGAAAACTGATTCTCCCTCTCTCAGCATCCATCAGTTGCCTATAGCTCTTCATCTTGAGGTGGGACAGCATGGAATTTCACTCATCCGTATTGAAATTTCAACAAGTTTTGTCATTATGCTGATTTTGTTAGGCTACCATACTATGGACGTTTCATGGGTGCAACTTCCCTATCATGTCTAGGGTGCATTGTTTTACAGAGGCATCTTCCTCTGGACCTTACAGTCTTTCTGCCCCCTCTTCCAGGGTGTTCCCTGAGCTTTAGGTATAGAGGTTGTACTGCAGATGTATCAGTTGGGGCTGGGTACCTCACAATCCCTTACTATCTATTTGACCAGTTGTAGAACTTTGCAGTAGTCTCCATCTGTTGCAAAAAGAAGTTTCCTTGATGGGTGGTGAGAACTACACTTGCCTGTGAATGTAAGGATACAGATAAGTATTTAGAATTTAGTAAGAAAGTATGCTCTTCTAGAAAAGTGACAATAGTAGCTTTCTTTTTTCAAGATTAAATGACCTTTCTAATCATGTGTACTTGGTTATATAGTTTGTTTTTTTTATTGGACAGGATCTCCCTGTAGCTCCAGCAGGCCTGGAACTCACCATATAGACCAGGTTGGCCTAGATCTCACAGATATCTGCCTGTTTCTTCCTCCCAAGCACTAGGATTAAAGGCATGTACCACCATGCCTAGCTGGTTTGGATTTTGGAAACAGTGTCTTGCTATGTAGCTCAGGCTGGATTTGGACTTATGATGCTCCTCCTGTTTTGCCTTCTGAGGGCTAGGATCATAGACATTTTCTACCATGCTGAATATTCTTGAATGAGTTATTACTTAATGACTTCCCTTTTTTCAGATATGAAGTACTTTTAACATGCTCTCCAGTAAAAGGAGTGACACAGTTCCTCTTTGATGACCCATACATTTTAGCAAACAACGGGTAGATGACCCCTACAGCCCCTGTTCCAATGATGGGTAATAGAAGAATGAGGAAGACTCTATCCACTGGGGAATAGTGTGAGAAATTCTGCCCTGGAGTTTAGCATCATGTTTGCCACAGTGCAAAGCAGCACCAGGAAGAAACTAAAGTCCCCAAACCCAGATGAGAGCCCACCAGAGAGCTTTTATTCCTGCCCTGGCTGTAGGTGAAGATCCATGACCCAATGACCAATTCATGTTTGGGCCTCTTTTATTGTTGTCCTTGGAATAGACCTGAGGTACATGATCCTCCCAGCATTCCCAACTTCAATGACTATAATGACTATACAGTTTCTTTCTATGGCTGTGAAATCCAGTTCAATCTGTTTAATATCCATCTTGTTCAAGGGACTACCTTCACCAATGAGACCCCATAAAATGAAGCATAATATTGTAGTAAGTAAGCATAGAGCTCTCTCTGAGCTTAGCAGGCCAGTTCCCAAACATGATCTATAACAACCATAGAGCCAATTAAAACATATGGCCTGAGTCTATCACACATTTTTTTCTAGACAGCATCATCTGGCTGGTTTCAGTGGTTCTAAGTCAGGATTCCCTTTCTGTAGTAGGCAGCATACAGCAATGTGGGCCTAGATGCTACTCTAGTGCTCTGTTGGTATTGATGGTCTGTGGGCACAGGGTATTACACAGCATCCTGTGATGGTCACAGGATCGGTCATCACGTTCCTCACCCAATCCCATGCAGTAAAGCATGGAAAGAGTAACACTTCAGGGGAAAAAGACAGGGACCAAATCATGACATGAGAACTGCTCCATTCATGGTTTCTGTTCAGAGCTGGACAGAATTCCTTGGTGCCTGATCACAGGCTGGTGATTGTGAATGCAGGATATGGACCTACCCTGGTCTTAGGATAGGAAACCCTCTTTAGGTACTCTCCCAGTTCATGCCAACAGCTAAGATCAACCTGAGAGAGGAAAAGCTGAAAGCTTTGTTGTTAAGTTTAAACATGACAGAGATGCACACTTTCACCATTAAAAAACAAAACAAAAACAAACAAAAAAAAACCCTATCCAGCACATCTACAATGGAACCTCCATACCTAAGGCTCATGGAGCATAATGGAACAAGGAGTACAGAGAATACTAATGCATCTCTCAACTCTCAGTAACGAAGTTCTTTCATGCAACAGAGGCCAGTGAACACAAATGACCACAAATGGCCAAAGCATAGAGAGTGTAGATCCTGAGACAGGATTCCTATATTAAACTTCAACCACCCAGGGCTCAGTGAACATTGCAGAAGAGGGGATAGAAAGATTGTAAGAGCCAGAGGAGGATGTACATGACCATACGGAAATAGTCTTACAGGCTCCTGGGACCTTGCTTGTATGAACTTATAGCAATGCTGACAGCATGCAGAAGACCATGTGAACTTAAGCAGACAAAATCCAGCATAGAACTGTGGAAATGAGCAGCAGGCCTCAATATTAGCTGAATTAATGGGCAACTGATTACTTCTGGTGAAGGAGAGCTGATATTCTTTAACAGAGTGACTCTAGATAGGCTGACTGAACTTGCACTGAGGGACATCAGGGCCACTAACTTGACTAGATAGGCCTTATCATAAATGACAGAATGCATGAAATCCAGTGGAAGGGGCTATGGGAGGGTGCTGATGGGGAAGGGGATATAAAGATGATTAAGATGTTGAGTAGGAAATACACAAAAATTCAACAAAAATATACCAAAAAATCAGTCCAGGACTTGCTTTGGATTCTCTCACTCAGTCACAGAAAACTCTTGTGAAAAGCTCAGTGTATTGCAGACAATCTTTTAAGTACTTTAGATATAAACAATTTTAAAGCACAAGGAATTCCTAGAAGTAAAACATTATTTTAATTTTTTAAAAGAGTTACTTTTATTATCTTTATTATATTCATGTGTGTGTGTGTGTGTGTGTGTGTGTGTGTGTGTATGCCATGTGTGAAGGTACCTGTGAAGCCCTGAAAAGCACGTTGTATCCCCTGGAGTGGAGTTATAGGCAATTGTGAGCCATTCAATGTGGATACTAAGAACCAAACTCTAGTCCTCTAGAAGAGCAGCAAGAACTCATAACCACTGAGCCATGTCTCTAGCACTGGTATTTGTATTTTATAGCTCAGAAGCTGAGGCACAGAAAGGTTGCTTAGGTTGCTTAAGGATGCACAACTAGTAAGTGGTAGGAATAGTAGTACAGCTCAGATGTCATGGCTCCAAAGGCTATAATCTCAGGCCTCTTTTCCCCCAGTCCTTGTGAGCATATTGTCATCAGGGATGGAGCTTATGGGTATTTGGTTGGTTTAGTTTGAGTCTATATCAGTCTTACATCCTTATCATCAACCACAATCAAACTTTCACCAGTTTATTTTATTTTATTATGTGTATGAGTGTATTGTCTGCATGTATGTAAGTGCACCTGAGTCATCCAATGTTCATGGAAGTCAGAAGACAGCATCAAATCCCCATGGAAATGGAACTATGGACAGTTATTAGCCACCATGTGGGTGGTAAGAATTGAACCTGGGTCCTCTGCAAGAGCAGTCAGTGGTCTTAACCATTTAACCATCTCTCCTGCCCCACTTTCAACCACTTTTATACACTATAGTGCTGGGGTCTTAAGCAGAGTAATTAGGCAACACAAAGAAATGAAGATTACCAAAATTGAAATTGAGGAAACCACTTTGTCAGTGTCTGCAGATAACATGATCCTAAATATAGAAACTGTCAACCAAGGACTCCACCAAAAATTGTATTAGAACAAATAAACAAATTTAGCAATTTCAAATTACAAAATCCAAATACAAAAATCAGTAGCATTATTATGCATCAACAGTGAATAATCTGAAATAGAATTCAAGAAAGCAATCCTATTTCTAATAGTTACAACAAACAAACATGAACAGTAACAGCAAAAAACTTCATCCAAACCGAAAGCTAGGAATAAATTTAACCAAACAGGAAAAAGATCTCCACAATGAAAATGATATAACACCAATGAAAGAAATTGAAAGAGACACAGAAAATATAGAAAGACATTCTATGCTCATAAACTGGAAGAATCAATATTGGTAAGTTTTCTGTACTCCCCAAAGTACTATCCAAACTCAATACAGTCAATACTCAATATAGCAAAGACATTCTTCACAGAACTGAAAAGCAATCCTAAAAATTCTGATGCAAACACTGATATCTTTGTAGATCCTTATGCGAGCCTTTGCTGTTGTCTCACTTCTGTGCTTTCCATTTGGTTGTTTTAGAATCTCGCCTGCATTTTCTAATACTGAGGTGTTAGTACATGGGCATCCTGCAGAGCAGATACTAATGATACTCATGAATACATTCAATTGGCAAAAATTCTATTTCTGTTTTCCATTTTCAAGTAGTAATGAGTGAAGCCAAATCACATGCAGATGCTAATAGGAAAACTTTGGAAAGGCTGCATATCAGATGTGAATCTGTGTATTCTAAGAGATGCATATTGAGAAAATTTGAAGCGGGTTTTTTTCAAAGGGGAATTAAGAATTTGTTAGCGGTATTTCAACCTTCATAAGTATTTCTTAAACACGGCACCAGATACTGTGAGAGATATAGGTTATGACAAATTATCAAAATGAATGGATTTTTTGATGGAATTAGTTGTACAATAAATAACATTACTAGATACATTTAATTATTTTGTGGTAAGTGCAACAGACTTGAGAATAGAATATTTAGATAAATTATATCAGCTAGAACTGGCTTTGAAGTATCAGGAAAGCTGATCCTTTGAACAGTGCATTAAACAGTGAATCCATAGAACAGTGCATTAAAGATGAGAAATAAAGAGAAAAGAGTTAGAATTCGTATACCACTAAGGAGAATATAATGTTGAATTAGGAAAATATAGAGATGTGAAGATTTCCAATATATTGGAACATGATCCCTGTCATCTCTTTCATCGCACAGTTTCTTTACTTTTCAATAATCCTTGAAATTATTTTTCAATGTTATGTGTGTTATGATTTTTGTGTTTGTGAGTGTGGTGTGTATGTGTGGCATGTGTGTGTTTGTGACTGTGTGGTATGGTATGCTTATGTATTTGTGTGTATGTTGGTGTTGTGTATGTGTGTGTGTGGCTTATGTGTTTGTATGTGTGGTATATGTGTATGTTTGAGACTGTGTGGTGTATGTAGTATATGTTCATGTCATGTGATGTGTGTTTGTGTATATGTGTGTGCTTATGTGTATACGGTATTTGTGTGTGTGCTTGTTTGTATGGTGTGTTTGTGTATATGTGTAATATATGTTTGTGGTATTGTATTTGTATAGTGTGTGTATTTATGTGTGTTTGTGTGTGTTTGTGTATGGTTGTGTGTGTTTGTGTATGGTTGTGTGTGTTTGTGTATGGTTGTGTGTGTATGTGGGGGGTGTGCCATGTGTGTATTATATGTGTGTTTTATCTATAGTATGTGTTATATGTTTGTGTGTTGTATGTGTAGTGTGGGTTTGTGTGGGCTTAAAATTTTTTCATTGAATTCTTGCAGTTTTCATACAATATATTGTGATGGCATTTAGATCCCCTCCCCTATGCATATCTCCCCCTACTGCTCTCCTACCCAATTTAATATACTCCATTGTATATATGCTTACAGAGTCTATTTGTGTCCCCAAATTTCCTTCCATGGGGATCTATTCACTGGAACTTGGTCAACCTATCAAAGTTCACATCCTTGAAAGAGACTGACTCCCTATCCCAGCAGTTGCCAATAATTCCTCAGGTAGGATTGGGGTTTCTTCCCTACTTCCCCACTTCTATGCTGGGATTTTGTCTAGCTTTAGCTTACATGGGACTTGTATATGCTGTCACCATTACTGTGAGTTCATGTGAATAGCTCACCAGATGTCAAGAAAACTGTTTTCTTGTGGCCATCCACCACCTCTTGCTCTTAAAATCTTTCAGCCCCCTCTTCTGCAATGATCCCTGAGATTTTGGGAGACAGAGGTTCAATATGGGTGTCCTACTCAGGAATAAGTACATTGCAGCCTCTTGTTCTCTGCACAGTGGTCAGTTGTGGATTTCTGTGTTGATCATCATCTGCTGCATAGGAAGCTTCTTTGGTGAGTGTTGAGAGATGCATTGATCTATAGGCATAACCTGGCACTGACTTAAAAGTCTCATCTCTACTGTCCAACTTTCATAGTGCTGGAAGGTGCTATCATGCTACCAGGAGATAAAAATTATCATCAGTCTTACCCAGCTGTGTATAGTGTGAACTATAACAACTGGCCTGGCAAGATATGCCCACCTGTGGAATAGTTGGCATGAATATTATGGGACTAACCAATCACTTTCTAATTGAACTTAAGATCTACATCATAGGATGAAACCTATACCTGATATGGATATCAGGCCTAGTAACCTGATGCCAGACAGGTTATGGGGCATAGGGGAAGAACGTAATCCTATTTTTCTACTAGTTAGAGTGTTAAACTGACTCTTAATGAATAATTGTGTGTGTGTGTGTGCATGTGTGTGCATTCTTATGTGTGGTATATGTCTGTGGTGTGGTATGTGTGCATGTAATATATGTGTATATGTGCATATTTGTGTGTATGTGGTATGTGTGGTGTGTGTGTGGTACATGGGTGTGATATGTGTCACATGCTTTTGTATGTTGCATATGTGTAGTTTATGTAGTGTGTAGTGTGTGTTTATATGTGTAGTATGTGTGTAGAATGTGTGCATAGTGTGTGCATGTCATGTGCTTGTTTTTTTGTTTGCATGCATGTGTGCATTTGCATATTTTGTGTGTGGTGTGTGTGTGTATTTGTGGTATGGGGTGTTTGATTGCTTACATTCTATTTTCTTCTGCCTCATAAAATGGAAACTTGGTAAGACCGGAGATAATTGTTTATTTATTTTTACTTTTATATAAATTTTATATGTATGAGTGTCTTACTTGCATGTATATAAGTGAATTCATGTCATGCAGTACCCACAGAGACCAGAAAAAGGCATTGGAACCCCTGGACCTGGAGTTACAGATGGTTGTTAGCTGCCATCTGGGTCCTGGGAACTGAACCGAGGTCCTCTACAGGAGCAGCCTTGACAGCAACAATGGTGCTCATAACCATTGAACCATCTCTCCAGCCCCAACTAGAGACAATTGTAATTCATAAATTTTTGTGACTTCAGTACTAAGAACATTAACTGACACATGATTAGAGCTCAATAATACTTTATGAAGTGATAAATTTATATATAAGTGAAATGTGCTTAGGTCTGAACAATCAATTTATATACTAATTTGGACACAGACTTAAAAAGAAATCCCTGGACCTCTCTCTGCTTCCTGGGACCTGCACCACCAGCTAACTCTCCTAGCCTGCACTCCTAACCTCAGGCCTCTTAGGGTAAGTCTATAGCACAGCCCTCCACGCCTTGACTCCCCCAGCCACATTCACCCTTCCATCTCCCCCGTTGCTCTCTACTACTTTGGGCCCTGTGCCATTCCTAGTCTTGGGTCCCCAGACAACTGGGCAACCAATACTGCTTCCTGATCTTTTTCACCCAGA
>NW_008349179.1:22006-22331 GCF_000622305.1 Nannospalax galili | reverse complement strand
AAATATAATTGACATATGTTCTCCCTCATATGTGGATCCTAGGATCAGACTCTGATAAATAAGTATGCAAACAGACATAACTGCAGGAACCAGGACAAGGGTAAGGAAACAGTGAGGTATAGGAAAAGAAATAACCTGAAGGAGAAGTATAGTAGGTAACAGGCCTTAATAAGGGAGACATGGATAAAAATTGGGTTACTTTAAGGGAGCGGGGAGGGAAGGGTATATGAGGAACCTAGGGGTAAGGAGAAAGAAGAAGCTCAACAGAGGTAGGATCATAGGAGCAAGGGTATTAGTAAGGAAGAAAGGGGGGGAAGTGGGGGCA
>NW_008349179.1:14532-20747 GCF_000622305.1 Nannospalax galili | reverse complement strand
ACACACACACACACACACACACACACACACACACAATTGAAGTTGTCTTTATAAGCAGTCCTTATTTTTTCTTCTCTCTACTGTTTTCTGTATAGAACTTGATTTTTAACACGCAAATGAAATGTAAGGGTGCTGTAGTATCCTACAGGCTACTTTGTGCACATTTCTGCCTGGCTTTAAAATGAAATACCAAAATTCTGAAAAGTTAATCATGATGCCTTTTGTAAGGTCAAAATTGTTATACATGGCAGCCTGGGGACAGGTTCTAAGAGAATTTTTCATAGAAATGATCTCACAATAGTATGATAATTCAAGGTTTACAGGCTACTTGTGTTTTCCTCTTCAAAATGCTAGAGATTTTATGCTGGATATGTTTAGAGCACAGTGGCAGAACACACATTTCCATAATTCAGTCTACTTGAGATTTTGGAGCTCGCTTTTATACCTCTTCCATATTGCTGGCTTCAGAGGTCAAAAGATTCAGGGTTCAAAACAGAGATCTACTGAGGCTACAGATTTGTCACTATGGCAACAATCAAAATAAATCAGTAAGCAAGGACAAGAGAAAAGATCCCCTCTGTTCCACAAGAACAGTATCAATAACAGAATTCTTTGAAGACAAGCGCAATCCTATCTTAAAGGTGACTAATATCAATTCTCATCCTTCTACATTCTGACATTTTATTCTTCTGGACTAAAAATGGAACTGTTTAAATGACTGAATAACACTGTCCAGAAAGCCCATCCTTTAAATTGCAATTCTACCTATTAATATCAATTTCTCACTTTAATATACAAATTATTCAAGGCTAGACTAAATATAATTGAAAGTTAATTACTATTTGCCTAAGTGGGCAGAAGCACAAGAACTGGAAGAAATATTTAATTAGCAAATAGGAAATATCAGAACTCAAAACATGTTTTGCATGTGAGAAATCATTCCGACAGGCTCAGAAACATAGTAGATGGTACAGGGAATATTTACTTACTTAAATCTAGAAGCATTTAGACCAGGTGTTGGGAATTCTGCCTTCTCTGAGCATTAGGAAACCCAATTGCTTGTAGATACCTACTCTGGGCTTCCAGCACGTACAGGAAGTGGAAACGTCTATGCAGTTGAAGGTATGACATGCATGAAATTGGACTACTTGCTGGCACCTCTGAAAAGAGAATCTATCACAGTGGACTAGAAAGGCCATTTATGTTTTGTCACCCCACTCTATACTGTGAAGTCCATGGGGGGGAGGAGATCAGGTATTATATTTTTGCTATTAAAGGACTGTCCACAGTGTCTAGTATTTAGAAGACACTAAAATGCACTATAGAATCAATGAATGAAATGACTAAAGAAATAAGCTATCCTGGAATGAGCATTCTATCCAAGAAAGCTCATCTTTTGTCTGATAATGGCACTGAAGAAAAAAAAAATATTGAAGAACATGGATTTGCTTTTAATGGGCCCAACTAGTTTAGAATTGAATTTACAAGCCTTATTTTTCTTAAATCCCCTTCCTGTCTAGTATCCATTAATTTATTTTTTTCCTTTCTGTATTTAAAATTATTTTTTATTCTAGAATTTCATACAATGTATTTTGATCATACTCAGAACCTATCTCCCCATACATCCCCTACTACTGCACTCCCCCACATCATCTGTCCATTTCTGTTGTATTATTTTTATTTTTAAGAGGCCTATAAAATCCAATCCTTGCCTCCCAAGTGTTCCTGGGTATGGATCCATCCTCTGGAGTCTGGTGGGGGTCAGATTACAGAGGTAGTATTAAACAGGCAAGGGAGAGTTTGTTCATGACTATCACAATAAGGAAAGAACTTGAACTCCACTCCACTGAAAAGGTGACGAGAACTTAGCATGACCTAACGGGAAAGAATTGGAGGATGGAAGAGAGCTGGCTGAGCAGTGTGACTGGGTCACCTGTGTGTTAGTTCCTATCCATTGAAGTTAGTGCCTCCCCTGAGACTGGGAGATAAGAGCACCATCTTTCTTCTTTCATTTCACAGGGATAATTCCGAGACCCTTTAAAAAACACTCCTGCCTTTACTTGCCAGGGCTGCACAGCCTTCAGTGTCCTGGTCCCAGTACCTTCCCTGGGTAAGTCCAGCGTGTCCAGCGTGCCTTGACTCCCCCAGCCTCTTTCATCCTCCCAGCTCTCCTACCTAGCCTCTCCTCCTAGGCTGGGTACAGGCCCATTTCTTGTCTTGGCACCTCAAACACTGGGACCAACTTCTCGGTCTAGAGCCACCACTGCTTCCTGATCCTCAGCAAAGGGACCAACCCAGTTCCTCCCTACCATCCCCAGAAACCCTCTGGGCCTGGTCCCACCCTCACCTCCCTTTAATTCCCTGGGCTGCACAGTCTCTGGACAGCCTGGTGCCAGCACCTTTCCTGGTCCCCAGGAGCCCTCTGGACCACGTCCTGCCCTCATATCCCTTTGCTTCCTGGGCTGCACGGCCTCCAATGTCCTGGTACCAGGACCTTCCCAGGGTAAGTCCAGCAAGCCCAGCTTGCCTTGACTCCCCTAGCCTCTTTCACTTTCCCAGCTCCCCCGTTGAGTCTCTCCTCCTAGGCTGGGTATAGGCCCATTTCTTGTCTTAGCACCCCAGACACCTGGGCTAACCACTCAGACCAGAGCCACCACTACTTCCTGATCCTTTGGATCTGGACCAACCCAGTTCCTCCCTGCTGCCCCCAGGAACCCTCTAGGCCTGGTCCCACCCTCACCTCCCTTTATTTCCCTGGGTGGCACACCACCAGGTTCCTGAGACCAGCATCTATCCTGGGACCTTCTCGCAGGCCAGGCCAGCCCCCAAATTCTTGAGGGCAGCATCTCTCCTGGAGGGACCCATACCTTAGGCGAAAGCCTGACATCATCTGAGCCTCATCTCACTTGGGCCTCTGTGGGAACTCCTGAGGACAAAAGCAATTAGTCCACTCCAATATAAAATCAAAAGAGAGAAGCTGAAGCCTAGACCAACCAGATTTTCATGCCCAACAAGTAATCCACAAAGGCACATAAAGTTTACAAGAAGATGCAGATCTAAACTCAACAAAGGAAGGCTTGAGTCTCACACAAGAATCAGAAACTAGGAAGGAAATTCACATGTCAAAGACACAAGGAAAAAATAATAACATGAAAAACCAAAATAATATATCCCCAAGTACCAATAGTCCTCTAGAGGAGTACAATGAGAACTCCCTAGAGATAACACAGGACATGGAACTAAAAAGAACAATTAAAAAGATGATAAAAGAATTCAGTGAACTTAAAGAATGCACAAGGAAAGAAATCAAAGCAAACAAGGTAATCATAGAGCTGAAGGAAGATAGGGATAAACTTCTGAATGAATTCAGAAAAGAGCTAGAAATATTGAAGAATACTCAGGCTGAAATAAAGAACGAAGTGAAACACTCCATAAGCCAATTAGAAACGACAGGAGAAAGCCTCACCAATAGGATGAACGAAATGGAAAACAGAGTATCAAGAGTGGAAGATAAAGTGGATGAACTGGACCACTCAAGCAAAGATTATGAAAAATTTAAGAAATCACAAGAATGGAATATGCAAGAATTGTGTGACACCATAAAAAGACCAAACTTACAAATCACAGGGATACAAAATAGAAAATAATCCTAAAATATTGGCATGGACCAGATCTTCAACAGGATTGTAGAAGAAAATTTCCCAAAATTAAAAAAGACATGCCCATACAAATAAAAGAAGCATATACAACACCAAATAGACAGGACTAGAAAAGAAGCTCTCCATGGCACATCATAGTAAAAACATTAAACGTTCAGAACAAAGAGACAATACTGAAAGCTGCAAAAGAAAAACAACAAATCACATATAAAGGAAAACCCATCAGGATTACATCTGGCTTTTCAGTGAAAGCTATGAAAGTCAGATGAGCCTGGACCAAAGTATTCCAAGCACTAAATGACCACAGATGCCAACCGAGATTACTTTACCCAGCTAAAAGTTCTATCATAGTTGAAGGGGAAAGAAAAACCTTCCATGACATAAATAGGCTGAAAGAATTCACGTCCACAAAACCAGCCCTTCAGAGAGTTCTGGAAGCAATACAAAGAGCTGAAGAAAGGAATGGCTATACACAAGGGGTGACAGAAAGAAATTCAATGAAGGCATAACTGTGGAAATGCACAGCTATATCAAGAATGTGAACAGAAATAAAAATGACAGGATACAATACACATCTTTCATTAACAACTTTGAATATCAATGGACTGAACTCCCCAGTCAAAAGATATAGTTGAATGGGTTAAGAAACAAAACACATCTTTTCGTTTTCTGCAAGAAACTATCTCACTTTCAAGGACAGGCACTACCTTAAGGTCAAAGGATGGAAAAACTATACCAAGTGAATGGTACTAAGAAAAAAAGCAGGCATTGCAATTCTAATATCTGATAAAATAGACTTTAAACTAAAATTAATCAGAAGAGATAAAGAAGGCCACTTCATTCTGATCAAAGGAACAATAAATCAAGAAGATATTACAATCATGAACATATATTCACCAAACTCTGGTGCACCCAACTTCATAAAAACAATATTACAGGACTTTAAGACTCAGATTAATCCCAACTCATTAATAGTAGGGGACTTCAATACCTCATTGTCACCATTAGATATGTCAACAGGACAGAGAATTAACAGAGAGATGTCTGAATTAAACAATACCTTATAAATCAAATAGACCTAACAGACATCTACCAAATATTCCACCCAAGCACCAAAGAATATACTTTCTATTCAGTGCCCCAAGGAACCTTCTCCAAAATTGACCATGTACTGGGGCACAAAACAAACCTTAACACATACAAAAAGATTGAAATAATTCCATGCATTCTCTCAGACCACAATCCAATAAAGCTTAAAGTCAACACCAGAAGAATCCCCAGTAACCACATGAACACATGGAGATTAAACAACACACTCAAGCATTGGAAACATTTCCTCCATGCTTCCAAGTGAAGCCAGCCATGGTCGAGTAGGACCTTTGACTTATCTTCACATAGACAGAACTGGTAAAAGAAAGAAGCTGGGGCTCCTCCCAAGCCCATATTACCCCTGAGGAACAAATCCTCAAACGACCTTGAGAGTAAAAATAAAGTGCTTTATCTGGGCCAGCTGTAGGGTCTTAAACACCCAAGAGGAAAGTATAACCAAAGACTAATGGGGTAATATAATATTTAAGAGTCCATATGTATAGCTAAAGGCTACATAACAAGAAACAATGCCAGACAGGTGATATCTTCCTTTGAGTTACTGGCCAAGTGGCAAGAGACATCCAGACAGTAACCCCGCATAGAACTGAGAAAATGAACAGCAGACCCCAATCTTATCTAAATAAGATTCACAACTGATTGCTGCTAGATGAAGAACAGCTGATCTTCCTAAAACAAGGCTCTCTAGATAAGCTGACTAGATTCAGCAGATGGATAAGCACTGGAGAATAGCTGGGGATGACGACAACACAGAGGTCAGTAACAGGGATGACAGAGTATGTGGGCTCCAGTATGTGGGAGGGGGGAGGCCATAGGAGGATTCCATTTGGGAAGTGGGTATATAGATGAATAAGATTGTGTGGGATGTTCTGTATGATATATTTATGATATACACACAAAAAAATCAACAAATTAAAAAGAAAAGACATATTTGAGGAGGAACGATAGAAATTTAATTCATGTTAATTAGTAGAGGTGATAAACATTACCATTGAAATCTACCTGATGACTATATCCATACTCAGGTGCCAAGGATCCAAATATAACTGACTGTGACTAGTAATCATCAGATACACAGAGATTAAAGACACATGTGCAAACATCTAAGCGTTAGTCAAATTAAAAATGTAGGAAACAATATTTTTTAATGAAATGGAGACCTTCTTTAAAGGGTAAAAACGTATTCAATTTTATGTCCTACAGGGTTTATACTGAGTTCAATACTGCATAACTATATTAATTCAACTGTGAACCTAAAAATTTACAGTCACTTTTGAAAGAGATGTATCCTTGTTGTGGAATGTGTCACTGAATATGTTAATGCTGTAATGAAATGCTTCTTCTAATCATGCGGTTATTAAATTTAAAAAAATAAAAAATATAATTCTCAAAAGCATAAAAATTTGCTCCGTATTAGATGTGAAAAACATTACCATTGAAATCTACCTG
>NW_008349179.1:5086-14279 GCF_000622305.1 Nannospalax galili | reverse complement strand
ATTTAATTTTATGTCTTATAGGATTTATACTGAGTACAATATTATATAACTATTAATTCAACTGTAAGCCTAAAATTTTACAGCCAATTTTGAAAGGGATGCACCTTAGCTCTGGAAATTGTTAATGAATATGTCAATGCTATTGTAAGGAGAAAAAAAAACATGAAGTTCAGCAGAGAAAAAACAAACAAATAAAAAAAATCACTCCAGTGCTGTAAAACTGTGAGGAGATTTGCATATCAAAGGAGATAAAAAGATTACAATTGCATGTTTCCTAAAGCAAATGCTTTAGGCAGTTCAAAGCCTCTAAGTAGAAAGGACCCTGTCTTCATTTTGGTCAAATTTAGTGGAATGTTCTTCATATTTTGGTCAGAGTGGAGATTATAACTTAATGAAGAGACTTTAATCACCTATCAAAAACTTCATTCATTTATTACAAAGGAGTTTCAAAAACATTAGTACACTAAAACTTATTTGTCCTTGAGTCCAGTTATCATATAGTTCCTTGAAGTTTTATAAAGTACAATCATCTTTCCTGTCTTAATTTTATTTAATCTTTACCTATCATTTAGCATAATTTTATATTTTTTCAAGGATAAAAATCTCAGTTGTCATTCCTTTTAACTGTGACAGCTTCAGTTTTAATATGCATTTCTTTTTATTAAAGGTTTATTTAAATTAATATGTGTGAGTGTTTGCCTGGATGCCTGGCACCCAAGGATGCCAGGCGAGGGTATCAAATCCTCTGAACCTGGAGTTACAAATAGTTATGAGCTGCCATGTGCATCCGGAAAACTGATCCCTGGTCCTTTGCAAGAGTAGCAAGTGCTCTTAACCACTGCCCTAGACTCAGGGATGCTTTTCTAATGAGGAACAGGAGCAAAAATAACACAAAATCCCAAGTAGAGTTGTAACTAAACTTCACTCAAGGTTTAAGCAACTTATTATGCATTAATTAGACAACTCTCTTTTTAGAAATGAGTGTGTGCAAAGCATTGTGCCTTGGGACATAGAAAGAAGCTCTGATAGGCCTTAGAATCTTTCAGTTTGGCAGAGAGTATGGGAAAGGTCCTTAGTATCTTTGTTGTAAGTGCAAAAAGAGAGACTCCAAAGTAGCATGGCCATTTGCCAAAGGGAGAGAAATTTTCGTTTTCAGAGGGTTTCGTGTAGAAGATGGTGTTTGAGTAGTAGTTGAAAATATTCACTATGTTTATTAAAAAGAAAAAGCAAATTTTAGGAGCTAAGGTACAGGGTAAGAAAAATACAGATTTTTTAAAATATTTTTGTTTGTGCATAAAATAAGAAACATGTTTAATCAGTTAAGTCTCTTCAACTATTAAAAGTTGGAATATTATATCATATTACTAAATATATCTTCTACTAATCATTTGGACATAAACAGCCTTGAGAATGATTAAAAATAGTTTGCCTTCACAGTCTCATTTGAGTCCATCTCAAATGAACTTTGGATTTCTGTTTCCTTCTGCAGCCAACATGACTTCTGAGTCTTGGTATTTGATTTCTTCTGCTGAATTGATGGTTCTTTTCTCTTTCAACCTTGTGCTTCTCAAGCTGGTTTGGTTCAATGCAGGTTTATCTTCAGTGGAACAGAAAAGTCTGGAAACAAGGACTGAAGTTAGTAGAGATAAATGTCATTTCACAAAATGCAAGAAACTAGATTGAAAAAGGACTTTATGATTCTAACCTCAAGATGGAGTTACAGCCCCAAATCCTTTCTTATCATAAGATGAGCAAGTCTTCTACACCTTCAGGACATTATTACAAGGAAATGATGCAAATGGAATCTGGCCTTTATTTAACTATTAAAAGGCATAATCTGAACTATATTTCAAGATATCTAGTCTGATGAAAAGGTAAGAAATGCACTTGATGGGGAAAGGAATGGAAAAGACTACATTAATACAATTTTTAAACAATGAAATTGGGGGTCATGTAGAGCAATGGTTCAGTGGGTAAAATGCTTGCTGTATAAGCATAAGGAAGAGACTTTGGAAGCCCAGTATGACATGAAACCTGGGCACAGTGTCAGGCATCTGTAATTCCAGCAGTGGGAGTAGAGAAAGGCAGACCATCCAGCCTAGGTGAGAAGAGAGCTCCATGTTCAGTGAGAGACTTTGTTTTAAAAATTGAGGTGAAGAGTGATAAGGATACCCAATATTGACCTCTGGCACACACACACACACACATGCACGCACCCCCCACCCCCACACACACAGGTACACACACACATACATCAGGCATATACCATATACCATACACAGGTACACACTATATGCATACAAAACTGCGATTTTGTTAATGTGGGAATGTACTTATGTAAACTAAGAGGGCTATGCCATCATTAGGTGATATGTCTGGGAACCAACATTATATAGGCAGTCCACCGTTGGCCAAAATGCATGACATGACTTTATACTCATAAGTATGTTTTTAGTGATACTGTCCTAAGCAGAAAAAAATTGAGACTTTCAGAAAAATAATTTCATTCATTTGTTTAAAAAATTCTTTTCATCAACTCACTAAAATGAGAAGATGAGGATATATGTGTATCACTGCATTTCTCTAGTGGATAAGTCAGCAAAAATTACTATTATACATTATTACTGTAGAAATTACCTAGGATTCTTTTCTCTCCTCTCAAGGTATCTGTAAATGGAAACTGTTTGCAGACTATATTGATTGACAGCTTATGACAAAAATTAGGAATGCCAAAATCCCAGGAGGTCAGAGTTTTAGATTACACATATCAACTCTGTAGTTATTATCCTTTTAGTAATTATATACCTAAAGATACAAACTGAGCTTCAAGAGCTCCCAGGAAGTGTTTAGCAAGCCAAAACAATTCTCTTGCTGCAGTCTCTTCTGTACACAGAAGTATTTCAGAAGAGCAGACAAGAGCACTTGTTTTTCCCAGGTACTTAAAAGACCACATGGAGTACCCAAATCCTCATGGTTGGTGGTTCTGGTTACTAACTTGGACTTTCATCTGTTCATAGTTGTCAAACAACTTTTAATTGTCGTTTTCCTTTTCTCATTTAACAGTAGTTCTTGTTAAATGCAAAGAAAATCTGGTATGACATTTTTACTTTTGCATTGCAAATTGGAAATGAAAATTATCATCATGTTTAGAGTGGCAGTTTGAAGTAGGTTCCCTTCCTATGTCATGCTGGTTTTTGAAAAATATCAGCTACTACCAAAGAACCATCTCTGTACCTTTTGCCTCTAAGCAACTTATGGAAAATACTATGCAGAGTTCAACAAATTAAATTAAAATACCATATTATCTAACAGACCACTTCTGGATGTATATCCAAAAGAACTGAAATCATGATTCAAAGATATCTTTAATCTCTCATGTTAATTGCAGCATTATTCACAATAGCCTAGAAGTACAAACAACCTAACTGTCCACAACAGGGAAACAGACAAAGGAAATGTGATATATACATATAGTAAAGAACGAGGATTCCTTGACAAATAAATTAATTCTTCAATGTCTGAAAACATGAATTAAAATTAAGAACGTTTATTAAATATAGTAAGCCAGTCACAGAAAGACAGACACTGCATGACTCCACTTACACAACATATCCAAAGCAATTAGAGTCATTAAATCAAAGTAAAAGAGTGGTGTCGGGGTAGGTGGGGGGAGAAGTTGGGAACTGTTTTGATCAAAGATGAGTATTTGACTCCCACTCCGGTGTAGTTTCCTGTATACTCCCAATTTAATTCAGCTTTGTCCCAGCTCCTTGTTTGTGAATTGTTCATAGAAACAACTTTTATAGGGACAATTAGGTAGAACTGACTTTTTTTCTATGTACCTTAGATGTCATTTCAGTTATCAAGACTAGGGGTATTTTTAGATAATTTAAGTAGAATCCTGACACTTCCTATTGTACTTTTTTAAATCATCTCAGAAATGTTGAGCATTGCGTTTCTGAGTATAAAACATAAAGGAAGCCTTACATACCTTCACGGAGTCCTCATATGAAGGTTCAGATCAATATAGACCTTATAATTACCACTTGTGATAATTACTATTGAACAGTCATGTTAGGAAACATTTTTAAAGATTTATTTTTAATTTTAATTATATATGTATTGGGGGAGAATGTGCATTCAAGTGCATGTACCCATAGAGGCCAGAGATCTCTCATCCCCCTGGAACTGGAGTTACAGGTGGCTGTAAGCAGTTCCACATTGGTGTTGGGAATTTAACTCAGGTCCTCTGGAAGAGCAGTATGTGCTCTTAACCACAGAACCATCTGTCCAACCCCAGGAGGTTTTTAAAATTTACTGCAACAAAATACCAGAAACAATCCACTTAAAATTTTGAAATGTTTATTTGGGCTTATAGTTTTGAAGGTTATAGCCCACAGCCAGTTGGTCCATTACTTTTGAGGCTATGGTGAGGCAAGATATCATGGTGAGAACATAAACCATAAGGAATTGCTCACCTCATGGCAGCCAGGAAGCGAAAACAGGAGGCTCAAGTTTGGGCACCTCCTTCAAGGGCACATTGCCATCAAACTAACTCACTCCCACTAGGCTCCATCTCTTAAATTTTGCACCTCTTCCTGATATAGTGCTACAGACCATTGGCCCTGCCAAAACATGGGCTTTTGAGAGATATTTCTCCCATAGCAAGGATATGAAAAAAGGACTGAGGTGTCTACTGGCACAGAGGGTGATTAGGAGAAAGCTCTTCATAGACGTAGCTGAGGCTGAATGAGAAGCAAACCAGGCGAAGAGGGAAGTGTGCCCCTGGAGGACTGAGATGGGAAACACAGCATGGTGTATGAGTCTTAGGGCAAAGAGCAGAATGCAGGTACAATGGGAGAGAGAGTGAAGATGAGTTCAGCTAGGTAGACAGAGACCTAATAATGCAAGTGTTACAGCACCTGACAAGGAGTTGCTTATGATATACAACAGGATACCGTTGGGAAAATGTAAGCATGGGGAGTTGCACTGTCTGATGTATTTATTTCTCTAAATGTTTCCTTCAATGATGTCTCATATCTAAGAGATGATTTCTTCAGATGAGAGGAGTTCAAGGTAGTGTCCCCTGTAAGAGAGAAGATCAGAAAGTACAACTTTGTTTTAAGTAATTTAGTTCAACTTGAAGAACAATGCACATTTTAAACAGCAGCAGTGCTCTTTTTGATATATCTTGTTCAATTTTCTTTATGCTTAGTATGCATATGGAATTTTTGCTTCATTTCACTGAAAATCTACAATCATAATACCATAACTATTCTTTAATTTATCCCTTCAATAGAAATGTATCGAGTATATATTATATGCAAGAATTGTGCAGACATGAAGACATCTGTAACCGCTATCCTGTCCAATCCTCTCTCTATGGAGGCATACCCATGTATTCTTTGACTTTGGGGATCACTAAGCCATCCAACTACTAATCCTTGACTGTACCACCTTCTCCTGTTTGAAGAATATATAAAGATGTACATGTATGCCACTTCCTTAAACACCTGTTCAACAGCACCCACTTAAGCAGGGTGTTTCTATAAGATGCTAGGCTTGAACTAGCATTACAGAAGTGGGTCAATTTCATTTTAAAATATTACATTTTAAATATTAAGGCCCAGAGTATTGTCTAAGCTTAATTATGGCTTCTGAAAAATTACCAATAGTTTTGACAAGAAGATTGTAATGTAATTCTTGAAATTAAATATCAGCATCTATATTTGCTATCTGATATCTATGCATAGCTATATAGATATGAATATATCCATCATATATTTATATATAGATACATATACACTGAGAGAACATACTGTTCACATTAAAAGAACATATCAGTCCTATATACTTAGGTTCTTAAAATGAACTTGTAGAGATCTTAAAATTAGAGTGCTTCATATTTGATATGTTGATTACATATGTATGTAAATACCAAGCTCTTTTGGCGATGGATTCACATGGTCTACCTTGCCTTTTAAATTTTCATTTTGCTATTGCCAGAGTTATACAAGATTTTATTTAGTTCAATCCTATCCACTCAAAACATTTCAGTCACATGTACAAAACAAAATGCATTTCTGAGGCTTCTGCTCCTAGACTTGTTATGGATCAATTTCCCATTTTTCTAGAAAGAAATACAATAGCTGCTAAGGACTTCAACTGAATTTTGTTCTTGGGTTTCTGAGATGGTTTTTATTTACACTTCTCTCAACCTTTTGGGATTCTCCTTGTTACCAGTATTTAAATTTAGTAAAAACTAAAAACTGGCTGCATAAAATTCTTCTTATAAAAGTTTTGTGCTGAGATCGGGAAAACGAGTTTAGATTAAATTAACATTGAAAATCTATGACTGAAACATAATCACATGTTTAAAATATGTCATAGTAGTTATAAAAATGGCTTTGTCAATTACAAGTATAAATCATTAGATTTTATGTAATTTGATGCAAATATACTTACTTGGATTTAATAAATCTATATGATGCTCTAATGATATTGACAATGACTAAATGTTAATTACTTGAAATTGAATTGATCATTAATTGCTTTTATTTTGTTGTGTCCCAAATACATGACAGAGACACCTTCAGAGAGGAAGGATCTATTCTAGCTCATGGTTTCAAAGTGTTCATCCATGGTTTGTTGGCTCCATGCTCTTGGACTGATCATCATGGTAGAGGGAATGGTTTGCAAAGCAATATGTCCATTTCATGGTAAATGGGAAGCAGAGAGACATGTACACAGAGAAAGGCTAGGGGATATCTCTAGTGGTCTACTTAATCCAAGTAGGCCCTACCTCCATTTCTAACTCCCAATAGTGCATTATACTAGGACTCCATTAAGAGATTAACCCATTACATCCGAACCGTGGAGATTTACTCGTGTATACCAATACCAAAAACACTCAAAGGTATGTTTCACATTGGTATTTCTTTTTCTTTTCTTTTTTCTTTTCTTTCTTTTTTCTAGCTTACATACTTTCATTGTTAGAGAATTTCATACATGCATATAATGTGTTTTGATCAAATCCACCTCCCATTCTCTCCCCTGCAACTTCTCCCTATGACCGTAGGACCACTTCCCCACTCCCAAACTTTATGTGCTCTTTTTTTATAATGCCCACTGAGTCTGCATAGTGCTGCCTACATGTGCAAGAATGTAGGACCATCTACTGGAGTGTTATTAGCCTTTCAGGGGCTACATCCCTGAAAATAAAAACAAAAAACAAACTTAACTTACCTCCCTCCCTCAGCAGTCATCAATTGCCAATAACTTCTCAGCTAGGATTAGGAATTAATAAACCCTTCCCCGACCCATGCTAAGGTTTTGGCTGACTCGTTCTTGTGCATGTAGTCACAGCATATGTGAGTTTGCGTGTGCATCTAGCAAATACTGTTTGGCTGCAGATGTCCACTACCACTGACTCTTACAGTCTTTCCACACCTCTTCCATGATGATCCCTGAGCCTTGAGTGGAAAGGCTGTGGAACAGATGTTTCCTTTAGAGCTGAGCACTCCACAGTCTCTTCTTCTCTGCATGTTGACCTGTTGCAGATCTCTGTATTAAACACCATCTACTACAAAACGATCCTTCTATGATGAGGACTGAGAGATGCACTAATCTATTTTTAATCTAAACATATTGAAACTCAAGTAATTATCATTGATGTTAAAGCCATCCCTTTTATCATGAAAGTAATCTTTATTCATTTCTGAATACATAAGTACCCTATTATCTATATCTGACATTTTAATGAAATCTGTCCATATCCGTTACCTTCTGAAAACAATCCTGAAGGAAAAAATCAGATGATACAAAGCATGTTCTTGGTCTTCTAGCCAATTGATTTGAGTAGTAATTCCCTTATGACTTATAAATAAGGAAACTCATATAATCAAATGAACAATATAGAATTACAAGTCACCTCCAACTTTTTCCATGTGCAACAATTTGGTCATTGATTTCAAAACTAGAAATACTAAGCAATGGATACCAAAGAATATATTTAGAATGGAATGTCTCACTAATTTCAAAATGAACAAAATATTATTTAACAAATGGGTTTGCATTTGTTTAAATTTTAGCATACTTAATCTAATTGATCAGACTTTGTTTTGTTATTCAGTAATATCTGCACACCAACTGTGTACTAGTCTTTACAACAGATGCTCAATTCCATTTCCTCTCTCATTTCTTTAAGATTTGTCCAGCCCTGTGTGATGGTACATGCCTTTGATCCTAGTACTCCAGAGGCAGGCAAATCTCTGAGAGATTTTGGCCAACCTGTTCTAAGTAGCAAATTCGAGGCCAGCCAGAGCTACCCAGTGAAATCCTTTTTCAAAAAGCCAGAAAAAATTAATAAAGACAAAAATGATTTTACAAGACAGCCAAAAATTATTATTTCTAGAAAAATGCTAACAGAAAGTCAAACACTGGTAGGTACCTGTCTGAGCAGCTCAAATCCCACTTTGCCTTTAGATTACCTTCAAAGTGTTGTTCTCTCCTGATTTGCTGTTGATAATGAGGAAAGTGATAATAAAAATTTTAGCATTTGACCTGTCAACTTACACCGTGCTTTTTAGATAATGGGGCAGTGATCTAGTTCATTAGCTCTTATTACAACAAAGGGCATTTTCAGTGTGCTTAGCCCAGTGCCCATCCTCTAATTAGCTTAAGGTATGAGGGTAAGTTGTCAAGTGGGCAGCTGTCAGCTGATGATGCCTGAGGATTACATGGAAGAGCTAAACCCTCAAGACCTGTCAGCATAAAGGTCAACACTTCTCAACACCGGCTGTACTTTTAATGAATACTCACATTCTTTTGGGAGACTGAAGTTGATTCAAATAGTATCTAAGGAAAATGGAATCTAGACACAGACAGTTTTGAAACTTGTAAGGTGTAGGGGGCATTAAAAAAGTACAGACCAGGTTGTCTGTCTTTCATTGACTCTGTTGCTATCAAAGAGGTCAGAGGACCAGCAGTAGCATCATCTGAGAGCTACCCAACTTACTAAAACAGAACCGTGTGTCTAGGATTTTTCTCAGAATTCTGAATTCTAAAAGGCCTTCCAGATGATTCTGTGTACAGCAATGCTGAGAAACCATTATTTTGGGTAAAGTCTTGGCTACTGTAGATATTTAGCATCTAATTGCGCTGCCAAATACCACCTAGCTAGAGTTAGTTAAAA
>NW_008349179.1:4211-5070 GCF_000622305.1 Nannospalax galili | reverse complement strand
TTACCTGATCAAGTAATCAGATTCACATGTTGTCTGGGCTTCTGCTCCCTCCTCTGAAAAATGAAGTATGACTTAGGTGGAATTTGCTATTTTCAAAAATATTTTATTATTTATTTTTATTTTCTGTGTATGCATGTATTGCCTGCATGTAGGTAAGTGCACCCATGTCGTGCAATGCCTGCGGGGGATAGAAGATGCTGTCCAATCCCCTGGAACTGGAGTTATGGACAGTTGTTAGCTGTTGTGTGGGTACTGGATTCAAACCTGGGTCTTCTGCAAGAACAGTCAGTGTTCGTAACCGCTGAACCAGCTCTTCCACCTCTAATTTTGCTATTTTAAAAGCCTTCAAAGACCAAGAATCAACAAATATTCGTGCCCTGATGTAAATGCTCATCCAAATAATGTTTTACAAGCATTATTCCTTTGTTGTTATAATATTTAAAACAAATATTTAAACAAAAACTTCTCCTAAAGTCCAGAACAGATTTACATAATTTTTACTTCTGTTGGTCAAAATTAAACCCAGAGCAGATTCACAGGGACAAATTGCTATTTAGACAAGAAAACAAGTATTTCATATGTAGCTACCGGGCTGACTGAGACTTTCAAGACTGTGTAGCTCTTCAGACTGCATGCAACTCCTGTGTGGTGACTGTCTCCTGAAGTTGGTTTGTTTGGTCTGGGAGTTTGCAGTGCTCCTCTCTTGCTTCTCTCACACCCATGTTTGTCTTTCTTTCTTTCTTTCTTTCTTTCTTTCTTTCTTTCTTTCTTTCTTTTCTTTTTTTTTTTTTTTTTTTTTTTTTTTTTTTTTTTTTTTTTTTTTGATATGCTTTCTTACCACATTTCTACACTTTGCTCA
>NW_008349179.1:0-3673 GCF_000622305.1 Nannospalax galili | reverse complement strand
GCGTATCAGGTATCTTCACAAAATGCCCTACAATTAGATTGCAAAGATGACTGCACAGTCCTGTAAATAAACTAAAAAGCATTAAACTGTCCACCAGAAATGTGTGAGTCATAGATTTCAGAATTCTATCTCAATAAAGCTCTCTTTAAAATGTAGTCCTGGAGCTGCAGAGATGACTCAGCAGTTAAGAGCATTGGCTACTCTTGCAGAGGACCTGGGTTCAGTTTAAAGCAACCACATGGTGGCTGGCAACCATCTATAACTCCAATTCCAGGGAATCCAATGCCCTCTTCTGACCTCTGTGAGCATTACTCATACATATTAAAAAAATAAAAATAATAAATAAAAACATTTTTTTAAAAAAAAGTTAAGTCTCAGGACTGGAGAGATGGCTCAGTGGTTAAGAGCACTGATTGCTCTTGCAGAGGACCAGGGTTTGATTCCCAGCACCCACATGGTGGCTACAAACCATCCTTAACTCCAGTTCCAGGGGAATCTGAAGCCCTCTTCTGACCTCTGTGGCATTGCACGACACGGGTGCACTCACATACATGCAGGCAATACACTCGTACACACAAAATAAAAATAATGAAATATTAAAAAGAAAAAGTTAAGTCTTTCTCCCCACAAAGTCACAGAATACAGGACTTGAAAAATCTCTGGTTTTAGGTAGTCCAAGAAACTACCTATTTTATCGCTTTTCTTTTCATGAAATAGTCATTATTTTACCTACTAATTACTGACAATTTTTAAACTAGCTATTTTTGTCCTTCAAGCTGCAATTTAAATACCTTTCTTCTGAACTGCTAATTATCCCACCAGGAACACATTGTTGATAAGGTATCCACAATGTTAAATGTCTGAATGGTGTTTGTAGTACAAACAATGTAGACCTATGTTCTCTTTCTAAGTATATTACTTTCCATATCCTTAACTTCCATGTTGAGTAACTCTATAACTAAGATTCCATCCTTTCTAAATCTTGCTTTTGGAAGCAATTTTATTTTCTTAAGAATGGTACTCATTTTTCAGTCACCTAGCAGTGACCCTGACTTTCTGGCATTGTAGGTCTGCAAAAGGCCAAAATTGCAATTCTAACTTCCAGCTGACAATACTGGTGCCGTGACCCTATTTTGGGCACCACTGTTAAGATGTGCTGCCTTAATGAGATAAAAAGCAAATGGTCTTAGAATGTCAAGTTGCTCTCAGGTTCACCTGTCATTTGTCACATCCATTCTCTACCTCCCGTCACTTCTCCCTACACGCAGTCGCTATGGTCATTTTCCATTATGAAACACATTTGAGCACTGAGTCTGGTTGCTTTGCCTGAAACTTCCCTTCCTTTTCCTTTGCAGGTCAAAGTCAGTCTACTATTCTACTTGTCTCTGCCCTGTGCTTGTTCTCAGAAAGCAATGTTTTGTCTTGGTAAATGACGTCCCCAAATACAACCAGGAGATAAAAGAACAGAGAAAGTTTTAGTATCTGTATAAGAGGATGATCGCTTTCCCAAGTTACTTCCCAAGCAATGTTTTCCTGGAGCTCAGAGAAGAAACAAAGGGCTTTTATTCAAGGAATCAATGTATATTCATACAGTAAACACATAAAAGGACAGGCACAGTTTTTTGCATGTTCTGTTTGAGACTCACTTCTGAGCATGCTCAATATCAGGTTATAGTTTGTTTAAAGAAGCTAGATTCAGATGCTCTGAGTATGCTCAGTTCATTATTATATGAGCCATGTTTAGTATAGGTTGCCTGGAAGAAGGAGGCAGAGTGACTTATTGACATTGTTTGATTCCTTTCAAATTTCTCTGAAGACTTTTAGCTGAAAGAGAAACAAAGAAAGAACAGATTTGAAGCTTTAGCAGTCTTTTAAAGAGGCAGCATTTCTCCCCTGTAAGTGTTTAAGTTTGTCCCCAGGTGCCTGCCTTACTTAGTGACTAAGGCTCCCAACATGGTTTACAGGGCTCAGCATAATCTGTTCATTTTACCAACCTCAATTCAAGCCCTTCTCTTTTCTCTGGTAGTTTTTCTCTGAGCTCTTTCTTATCTTGGGCTTTATGCCTGATGATTCCCCAGGAATGCGCTACAGAGTCTGAGGCTGCCTGGCCTCTCCTGCTCACCAGGCCTGAGTGCCACTGTCACTCCCTGCAAGAAACCTTCTCTGACCCTTGCTTCTCTGGCCCCACCAGAGATCTTCCAGGATTTCCCAAGACCAAAAGGTTTCTTAAAAAGTCAGATGTGGCACTCCAATCCTCAGGCCTCTTGGAGTAAGTCTATAGCGCAGCTCTCCATGCCTTGACTCCCCAAGCCACATTCACCCTTCCATCTCCCCTGCTGTTCGCTACACCTAGTGTGGGACCTGCACCATCCCTAGTCTTGGGGCCCCAGACACCGGGGGAACAAATACTGCTTCCTGACCCTTCTCACCAAGACCAACTTAGTGCCTTTCTTGGGCCCCAGGAGCACCGCTTCTGGTCCTGGCCCGGCCCTCACCTCTCTCTGCATCCCTGGACCTGCACCACCGGCTAACTCTCCTAGCAAGGACCCCTATCCTCAGGCCTCTTGGGGTAAGTCTACAGCACAGCTCTCCGTGCCTCGACTCCCCAAGCCAACTTCACCCTTCCATTTCCCTGGCTGTTGGCTACTCCTAGTTTGGGACCTGCACCATCCCTAGTCTTGGGGCCCCAGACACCGGGGGAACCAATACTGCTTCCTGACCCTTCTCACCCAGACCAACTTAGTGCCTTTCTTGGGCCCCAGAGGCACCACTCCTGGTCCTGGCCCAGCCCTCACTTCTCTCTGGGTCCCTGGACCTGCACCACTGGCTAACTCTCCCAGCCTGCACTCCTATCCTCAGGCCCCTTGGGGTAAGTCTATAGCACAGCCCTCCACACCTAGACTCCCGAAGCCACATTCACCCTTCCATCTCCCCCGCTGTTCGCTACTCCCAGTTTGGGACCGATGCCATTCCTAGTCTTGGGGCTCCAGACACCAGGGGAACCAATACTGCTTCCTGATCCTTCTCACCCAGACCAACTCAGTCCCTTTCTTGGGCCCCAGAGGCACCACTCCTGGTCCTGGCCCAGCCCTCACTTCTCTCTGGGTCCCTGGACCTGCACCACTGGCTAACTCTCCCAGCCTGCACTCCTATCCTCAGGCCCCTTGGGGTAAGTCTATAGCACAGCCCTCCACACCTAGACTCCCGAAGCCACATTCACCCTTCCATCTCCCCCGCTGTTCGCTACTCCCAGTTTGGGACCGATGCCATTCCTAGTCTTGGGGCTCCAGACACCTGGGAACCAATACTGCTTCCTGACCCTTCTCACCCAGACCAACTTAGTGCCTTTCTTGGGCCCCAGGGGCACCGCTTCTGGACCTGGCCCCGCCCTCACCTCCCTCTCCTTCCCTGGTCCTGCAACCCCCGCCAGCCTCTTTCTGGGGCTGACAGCCTCTTTCTGGGGTTCCCAGGCTTACCTTTCCTCTCCCTGATCCTTTGCATCCAGTACAACCCAGCTACGCAATCCACTCCCTGGGAAATCTTGGGGCTTCTTCCCACGCCATCTGCCTTAGCATCCCTGCGTGGCGTGGCCACTGCCAGGGTCTCAGGTCAGTGCAACACACAAGTTCCTGAGGCCAAAGTCATTCTTAGAAGATTCCAGACCTAAGGAGAA
>NW_008349178.1:0-358 GCF_000622305.1 Nannospalax galili | reverse complement strand
AGTTGTGATTATCTGTTTATCCCACCAGACTCAGAGCAAGTAGAGAAAAGGCATGAATATGAATTATCTTTATTCTTTTTTATATTTTATTTATTTTTTGTATTTTATGTGTATTCACGTATTGCCTGCATGTAGGTAAGTGCACCCGTGTCATGCAGTACCCACAGAGGTCAGAAGAGGCTGTCAGATCCCCTGGAACTGGACTTAAAGACAGTCCTTAGCTGTCCTGTGGGTGCTGGGAATCGAACCAGGGTCTTCTGCAAGAACAACCAGTATTCATAACTGCTGAGCCATCTCTCCAGCCCCAAATTATCTTTCATTCTTAGTTACCTAAAATGAGCCTTCTACCTTGTGTATG
>NW_008349177.1:6846-11302 GCF_000622305.1 Nannospalax galili | reverse complement strand
ACACACACACACACACACACACACACATATATATATATATATATATATATTCTCGTTGTGAAATAAAATCTTTAGAAAGGGGTAGCAAAATGGATCAATGGTTAGGAGCACTTGAAGAGGACCCAGGTTTGGTTCCTAGCACCCACATGGTGGCTAACAACCATGCATAACTCCAGTTCTTGGGGATCCAACACCCTCTTTTGGCCCCAAACTGACCAATGTGTAGAGAGAACAAGAGGCTTCAGAGTGCTTATCCCTGAGTAGGACACCTATATCAAACTTCTGCCTCCTATATCAGGACTCGGGGATCATTACAGAATATGGGGCAGAAAGATTATAAGAGCCAGAGATGGTGGATGACCACAAGGAAACAGAGTTATCCAGTCAGGTGCTCATATGAACTCACAGAAATGATGACAGCATGCACAAGTCCCATGCAAGCTCAACCAGACAAAATCCCAACATAGACATGAGGAAGTGGGTAAGAAACCCCAACCCAACCTAAGAAACAGTCTCTTTTAAGAATGGGACTCTTGTTAGGTTAATCAGGCTCCAGTGGCTGGACCCACAGTGAAGGACATTTTGAGACACAAATTAGACTCTACAGACCATATATATACATATATATATATATGATCTAAATACCATCTAATTATATTGTATGTCTATGGTAAAAATTTAATAAAAAAGAAAAAATATTTAAAAACTCTAGAAAGCCCAACAGAACATAAATGTATAGCATAATAAATTATTGTTCAAATGAAACCCCACTCATGTAACTACCTATTAGACCTAGGAATGCTACATGGTTAGCACCCAGGAAGTTCCCAAAGCTCTTTTCTTATTGGAATCTCTGGTCTTACCCCAATGGAAATGACCACATTTTAGTTTTACTGTAACCAATTTCTTTTTGGAAATGTTATTGAGCTATAATTCAGATATGAGATAATTTATGCAGTGAGAGTGCATAATTGAAGGTTTTCTAGTATAGGCATAGACTTGTACAACCATCACTGATTGGCTTTAGAATAGTTCATTACCCCCGAAAGAAACCCTGTGTGACAATCACTTTCCATCGCCTCTAAGACATACTTAGACCCAGGGAGAAACTTCTCTGTTTTCTGTCTGTGTAGATTTGTCTATTTTGAGTATTTCAATCCAGGGCACTCATGCATCTAGAATGACGAAGAAAAATTAAACTTAATAAAACAGTTGTGGATAAAACAAAAGCAGGAGGACATTGTTCTTGCAGGATTTCTTTGAATAATAACTGATTTGAGAAAGAGGAATAGGATCTCAAAAAACAGGGAAGGGAGGAGCCAGGTGAAGAGATCAGCTATACACAAGGGCACATCTAATCATATAGCAGCTGACCAGCACCAAGAAGCCAAGCACCATGGCCATTGGGATTAAGTGAAAGTCAGATTCCTGGTTTGAGTTTCTTATTTTGTGTAGTGATTCCATGCTAGTCTAGACTCTGGGTCTAGCCTTTGCATAACAGAAGTTTCCCAAAGCTGCTGACTCTAAAATGAACTCAGCAGCATTTTTAAAATAGCATTTTCTTCCTGCTTATCTATGCTCTATTTTGATTAGAAAACACAAAGTCCTCAAATCTCAGTAACTTCAAAGTTGTGTAGCTTATCATTGATAGATTTTAGACAAGAACACTTTTTTTTTTTTTTCTGAGTCTCTGGTTTCCAGTCTAAAGTGCTTTATGTCCAAGTCTTCCTCTTCTAGGCTGGCCTCTTCTTGAGAATGTGGAATATCATCTCGGTCATCACAGTGCCCAAAACACTGATAAATGCTCTACCAATGTTTGCAGAATGTGCTTGCTTCATCCACATTTTCTTTTAGGTCCAAGAAATCAGGCCTTTCCCTGAAGCGCCAGTGACCAACTATGACCAGCAGAGGACAGCAGAGTCACAAAAGCGCTGGTCCTGAAGGCTCCAGTTAAAGCTGTACAGCCAAGTCAAAGCCAGAAATACCATGGTATAAAAAGTGCTGGTTTTCCTGAGTCGGCAAATGGAAGCTCCTCTGGGACATAGTTTAGTGAAAAGCATTCGTTTTTATGTTCAATTCAAATCATCTGCCCCTGCAGCTCTAACAGTTGCCATTGCGCACAAACTCGGTGCTCACGCAGCAGCATTGGTCCTTATCAGGAAGACACTGGAAGGAATTTGAAAAGAAGAGGCATTTGGTAAGCCCACAAAAATCCAGTGTGAGTGTTCAGTCCAAAAGAGACTGGTAGCTGGAAGTCAATGTCAAAGGCTGTTTCCAAGGAAAGATTCTGCAGCAGAACCTGGAGCCATCGGGGTTACAGCTCCTTCCTCTGTCACCTCCTGTGCGAGGCGTGGTCTCCATGCATGCAACACAACAAGTGGTAATGGGTGAAAGAAAATATGTTTGTGATCATGGATGGAGAAATAGCTAATCCGTACACTGACATGATAACTTCACTGAGTCTTCTGCCTTGATCTTGGAGTCTTTCAACTTGCCTAGCAGCCCATTTCCTTCATTGCAGAATCTTCCATTTTCCACACAATTTTCTGCAATGTTTCCTCTTCCCCAAGGCTTATTTTCTTTTCAGAGATCTCACATACTCCCACTCTTTATATTACATTTGTATAATTAAGTGGAGACAGCCATTCTTATTCCAATTAGTAAACACAAACAGCAGATGATTTAAGGCACATATTCATTTAGGTGCACAATTACTGCATGTTTTCTGTGTAGAAGAAATGTTTTATCACAAGAATCGTATATTTCCATTAATACAATGAAACACTAGAAGCCAAAGCAGGGAGCTCTGGTCTAAGAAGCACATCAATCCAAGTTGCCAGACATTGGTCCCTTCATGAGTGATTGCTCTCCTATTCCTAAGGATTTCTCTTTGGAAGTTACCTCAGACTGAGGAATGTCATGTGGCACTTGGTCTTTGGAATAGGGAACATTATTACTGGAGTTTTCTTTAGTCTCTTTCCTTCCTTAGAGGACAGTTGCTTGCTTCCTAAGGAGATGAAGGCCAAACAGACATGCCTGGCTAAATTATCGTTCTGTATTGAGAAGCTACAGAGGCACAACACATACACACACACACACACACACACACACACACACGCACGCACGCACGCACACACGTGTGGCTATAGGAAGATGGGGATGACAAATGCTGGGAAGGAACAGTTGTCTGAGAAGCCTAAGATGTGAGCACTTAGGACTTGCCTGATCCTCTGGTCCAGCTCTTTCAATTATAGACTTGGTACCTGAAGACTGGAATTTAAAGGCCTGCATAAAGAGCCTTACTGAGCTTATAGCTGGATTGGGATGAGAACCCAGGACTTACATGTGTCCCTATGACAAGTTTCTGAAGGGCCAGGTATGAGCCTCTGAGTGCTTTTGCTAGTGATCATTTTCCCTGGTGGAACCCTTTAGGCATTTGACTTTGAGTCCCCTATGAGTTGTTGTCCTTTTTCTGTCCTCCTCTTGTCCATTCTCTACTTCTTGCTCATTTCTTCCTCTGTAGGATCCACAGACGGACCTGCTGTCTAGGTATCTCTTTCCAGACGTTCCACAGACATATCCAGCTGTCCAAAACTGAGCTGGCATATTTTCCACAAATTGCTTTCTCTTCCTGTATGCCAAGACTTAGTGACATCATTATCCACCCAGTTTTCTTATCCTACCTCTCTCTTTGAATTGGTTGACAATCCACCTCAAATCTTTGTCCTTAACTTTTCCTGAGTATATCACATTCTCTCCCCACAGTCTGTTTTGGTTAAGACTGGGAATCAGAGATCTGAAGGCCTGAAGGAAATAAACAAGTGAGAGAGGACACACATTTTTTTAAAATGAATTTTTGAGAATTTCCTGCAATTTATTTTGATCCTATTTAGATCCCTTCCCCAATCCACACCCTCTTACTACCCTCTGCCCAATTTCATGTATTCTATTTTTTATATAATAGAATGAATATATATATATATATATATATACATACACATTGCTTTGAGTTCATAAGAGTAACTGCTTAGCTGTCTGCAAAACTTTGTTTCCTTGTGGTCATCTACCACCTCTAGCTCATACAATCTTTCTGCCCCTTCTTCCACAAGGATCCCTGAGACCAAGTAGGCAGAAGTTTGATACAGAAGGGCACATATTAAGAGGAGTCAATGAGTCCTGTGGCCAACTAGAAATAGCAGGCCTCATTTAGAGGAGGTACAAAGTACTTAGATTAAACAATCTCTTGCCATGAGGGAATGCCAGCTCATCCTTTCCAGATAGTCTAAATATAAGAAAACCCTACATTCAGTGGGGTATGGTGGCACATGCCTTTAATCCCAGCACTTGGAAGGCAGAGGCAGGCAGATCATTGTGGGTTCAAGGCCAGCCCGGTCTACATAGTGAGCTCCAGTCCAGCTGGGACTACAGGGAGACCCTGTCTCAAAAAGACAAAAAA
>NW_008349177.1:1054-3447 GCF_000622305.1 Nannospalax galili | reverse complement strand
TTTTGAAGTGCAGTAGAGAAACATAAGGAATTATGTTTGTTTAAAATAAGAAGTCATGGTCAAGTATTAGAGGAAGGTAGTCAGTCAACAATACTCTGTCCAAAACAGAGCCAATCACAAAAAGGGTGGAAAACATTTCTTTCTTCTACATGCATTATTGATCTTCAAACCCCAAGTGTAGACTTCTTACAAATTGATCCAGCAATTGTGAGAAAAACAAGTAACCTTCTTGCAACAGGAGTTATTTATCATGTATTGATAACATGATATTGTGATGTCTTTATAATTGTTTTAAATCTATTGGAAAGTCCCAGAGAAATGCATAGCTGTTTGATAAATCACAAGCAAATAAAAAAGAAGGAAAGTACGAAGAATAATTTTTATTGCTCTGCAGTATATGCCAAGTTGCAACACCCAGTGGGGCTGGGCCATGCACAGTAAGTAAAGCAAAGAAAGATCCGGTGCTCTGCCACCAGCCTCCTGGCTCTGTGACTTCCAACTTTACACCATGAACTTTATGCAGTAGCAGTTTCCTCATAAGTAAAATAGGCATTTGTGAGTGTGTATGTGTGTGTCTGTGACTGTGTCTGTGTGTGCGTGCCTGTGTTGCATTCATATGTGTGCGGGTGGAGGGTGTGCACTCACCTGCGTGAGCTCGAGTGGAGGCCAGAGGTTGATGTCAGGATGTCTTCTTCAATTGCTTCTCTCCCTTATTTTTTGAGACAGGGTCTCTCATTGAACTTGGAACTTGTTTCTGCTACACTGACAGGCCGGAGGAGCCCCTGAGACCCACCTGTCTCTGTTCCCCAAGTACTGAGGTTATAGATGTGTGCTGACATAATTGGCTTTTATGTGAGTGCTGCGGCTGTGACTCAGGTCCTCATGGTCACTCTACTCACTGAACCATCTCTTCAGCTTCTAAAATGGGCATCTTTAAAAATTATTTTTTATTTCATTTATTTATTGTGTATGCGGGTGGTAGGGGGTGCATGCCTACCATGGTGAGCATGCATGCCACAGTGCACATGTGAAGGTCAGAGGACAACTTCTCTCCTTCTGCAATGTGGTCTTGGAAATCAAACTCAGGTTGCCAGACTTGATAGGAAATGCCTTTATCTGCTGAGACATCTCACCAGCCCTAAAATGGGCATCTTAATGGTACCTACCGCATAAGGCTTTTGCAAAGAGCAAAAGAATTCATGAAAAGCTCTTTGTGGTTGGTTCATCATGAACATTCAATACCATCCATTATTTTTATTATTGCTTATAAGAAAAGGAAAAAGATAAAACATACAAATATATGATTTTTCTGAATACAAAAGCAATTTCTTTGAATATTTAAAACTGTGGGTTTTTTTTTTCTTCATCAAAAATAGAATTTCAAGATTTGGTTGTATTACTTCATGTAATTTGCCATGGAGTAAAATATATTATAGAACGATAGGTTCTAGTTTTGAAGGAGAAATGTCAGATTTTAAAAAAAATATTTTTATTCATTATTTGTTATTTTTTTTGTATATGAGTGTATTGCTTGCATGGGTGTAAGTACATCTGTGCTGTGAATAATTGCAGAGGTCAAAAGAGGGCATCAGATCCCCTGGAACTGGAGTTACACATGTTTGTTTGTTAAATGCCAAGTGGGTGCTGGGAATTGAACCTGGGACCTCTGAAAGAACAGTCAGTGCTCTTGACTGCTAAGCCATCTCTCCAGGACCCAAAATGTTAGATATTTTGAAATTGCCCTGCATCTGCTCCCTGCATTCTCATCACAATTATCTTCCTGTATCTCTCGGTCTCTGCTTCTGACATTCCTACTCTTTCTGCTCCTCAACATTTCAAGCCTATATTTTGGCTTTACATGTCTCCAGTGCTTTATAAGCTGGATATTTCTTTTTCCTAGTTGGCCATAAGTGGATGTAGTTAATGGAATCTTTTTATAAATAGGAGGAAAATTCCCAGGCACTTAAACCCAGGAAAACAAACCTGCTCATTTCAATACAGTTTATGCAACAAGACTGACCCTGTGCACCTGACCCTGCTTGAACATATTTCAATGAAGTCAGTCTTCGGGTACTGCTGATTATGGACTGCAGAAGCCTAGAACTTTCCTGTGTCCCATTATCTATATGCCTTCTGTGGCACAATTAACTCTATGCCCTTAGAACATCTCATCAAAGTCAATTTAAGTATCCCCGCCTCCATGTCTACCAGCCATTCTATCTGACTCAAAAGCTTCCCTTCCAATCACTCTCTATCCTTTCTTTTACCTGTGTTCCTCGTACATCAGGTCTTACTGTTTCTACTTACCTGCTCTTTCACTGTCTCCTCCTACTGAGATGTGAGACAGGATCTGTTTTTATTATTCTCTAGTACCCAGAATATAACTGTCCTTT
>NW_008349177.1:0-689 GCF_000622305.1 Nannospalax galili | reverse complement strand
GGAGGGCAGAGCATCCATAATTTAATGCTTCCACTCTGAAGAGACATGCTGCCCTTATTCCATTGACCACAGTAAGTCAGATGCCCATAACCATCAATGGAACTACATGATGTGTGTGCCTACCTGGTGACCGAATGAAATCTAAAATGACTTTATTATGATTTCTGCTTTGCACATAATCATCAATCCCTATGGTAATGCTATGATTGACTCATTTCCTTCCTTAACTCTACAGTTCCCCTTTGGACCCCACTTTCAAAAATAAAACAGACGAAATGCTAGTTTAAACATTCATCAGGATAAATTAATTTGAAATGCTTTCAGCCTTGTCACGAAGCTTCCATTATCATGAAGACATCTTAATTGCACCCTTTACCTTATTACATTAATTAAACAGGTCATAACCCTTATTCCCTCCCCACACCCAATAAAATGTTTTAGTTTTACCAATGATACCTTGACAGTGCTGCCTGCCTTGATGCCATCCAGGCGTGCTGAAACAATTGTATTTAAAACTAACAGGGAAAAAAATCTTCCAAATGTGAATGAGTATATTAAACATCTAAAGATTTTGCTTCCTAATTCAGACTAATTGGTTTATTTAATAAACATTTCCTAGGATATATTTTAAGGGACACTGAATTTAGAGCATGGTTTGTGGTAGGTTAATAGCTATGTGTTCAGAAGAG
>NW_008349176.1:0-587 GCF_000622305.1 Nannospalax galili | reverse complement strand
TAAAGTCTAACACTATATTTCTATGTAGTTATTCACCTCCTTTCTTGGCTCATACAATTGTTTAGCCCCGTTATGCAATGGTTCCCAAACGATTGGGTGGGTGGAGTTTAATATAAGAGTCCTATCCAAGGACCCACACTCTTCAGAGTCTTATTCTCTACACATTGGCCATATTTATCCTTTTGTATTCATGGCTATGATGGATAATCCTTGGTGTCAACTTGACTGGATCTGGGATTAACTGAAATGAGACAGATCTTTTTAATTGGATCATCTGAAGCTGGAAGACACACCCTAAATGTGGGTGCTACCTTCTGATGGCAGCCTGTATAAAAGGCCATGGCAGAGGAGAACACTTTGCATTTTGCTCTTTGCCTTCTCTCTCTCTGGTGAGTTCATCTTGCTGCTGTAGACTGAAGACTAGCTGATCTTTTGGAATTCAGCAGATCTTCAGCACCAGATTGGAACTACTGAAACATCCAGCCTCGTGGACTGAGAAACTATGGATTCTCAGCCTTTCCAGTGTGGTGCATCTAATGTTGGACTCCTCAGACTCTATCCTGTGAGCTAAACTGATAAATCCATAT
>NW_008349175.1:0-395 GCF_000622305.1 Nannospalax galili | reverse complement strand
GTATTATTCTGGTGATTTCTGTCTTATTTAGGTTCTCTCAGTGTTTGCATCGTATATTGATTACGGGTGAACTGTGTTGGATAATTTTTTTTGAAAATTTATTTATTTATTATTATTATGTGTATGCATGTATTGCCTGCATGTATATAAGTGCACCCATGTTGTGCAATGCCTGAGGAGGACAGAAGAGGTCATTAGATCCCGTGGAACTGGAATTAACTGACAGTTGTTAGCTGCCATAGGGGTGCTAGGATTCAAGCCTGGGTCTTCTGTAAGAACAGAAATGTTCTTAACTGCTGAGCCGTCCTTCCAGCCCTGCATAAATGTTTTGATTACAGATACATTCCCCTTGAGAAATGACCATTTGTTTTCATAAAATTTACATTTTCTCTTGT
>NW_008349174.1:0-367 GCF_000622305.1 Nannospalax galili | reverse complement strand
CAGCCTGGTCTACATAGTAAGTTGGGGTTACAGGGAGATCCTGTCTCAAAATGACCAAAAAAATAAAAATAAAAATAATAATATTACACACAGACACACACACACACACATTTAGAAATTGTTTTTGTTAAGAAAAATTTATTTCCCTGGTGCAGTGTATGTGGTGTGGCAGATCAAATACAATCAGCAAATGGAAGATCAACATCCATTAATTCTGTTCTGTGCAACACACCCTGTTACAGAAATTACGCAATAAAGAATGCTGAGAAGAACAGAAGCAACAGAAGATGTATGTGCCATGAAAGGGGTTCAGTATATGAGCTCACCATGCTATTGATAGTCCAGCAATGTCTATGTGCAGGATAGA
>NW_008349173.1:0-415 GCF_000622305.1 Nannospalax galili | reverse complement strand
AAACCTGTTCTCTTTAGAGATCAAAGGTGAAGCCTGCTGTGTTGGCCAAACTGGTGTTGGTGAGGGGGTAGGACTATCAGAACCTTAACACCTAGAGGGGGAAATGAAAATCTCACAGTGCACGGAGTCAGCAGAGAAGGCTGCCCCTGTCCTTTTTCCAAAAAGATTTGGCCTGCCCAGATTCCACGTCAGGCTGGAGCACGAACCCCCCCATCGGAGGAGTCGGGGTGTCCCCTGTTCTCCTCCAGCTCTGAGATCAATAGCACGTCTGCCTGATCTCCACTGAGCCCCAGGTTGTCTGGACTACCAAAGAGGGAGAGAGAGAGAGAGAGAGAGAGAGAGAGAGAGAGAAAGCAGGCAGGAATTACCAAGGCCGGCTCCAGTGGTGTGCTCCTGTGAGTCTGGGGTCGCTATT
>NW_008349172.1:0-550 GCF_000622305.1 Nannospalax galili | reverse complement strand
TTAAGGACTGAGAAGCCCTTCTGGGATGTTCCTGAGAAGAAGGCTCATCTCAATAGTCGAGAGGCAGTGATGGACTCAGGAGAATGAGGAGAGAGCCAAGGAGAGCCTCACAGAAAGGAAAAGCATTCTTTGGCAGTTGTCATAGGGATTTTCTAAGAGAAAAAGGATTATTTATGGAAAATTCAAATTGAAAATAAGCAGTATGAGCAAGCTTACCCCGTTCTTATAGTTGCTATATATCAAAAGGTTAGAAACATTAGATACTATTTTGAAAATACTTATGTTTAATGTACTAGGCTTTCTATATGTTTTAGTGAATACTTCAAACAAGGTTCATTGAATTCTTCCTTGGAACTGTGAAGAAACTGAGGTTTTGTGATCTTCCTCAACCTTTCCAATCAACATGGCTTGGTAGGTAGGAAGAGGGTTTGAACCGAAGCCATGTACATGTGAAGCCTTTTGCTCTAATCTTAACACTGTACTGTCCCTCAAGCTGATGGACAAATGCTATCAAAGTTGATGAGAAAGGAAGTTGTGTTGATTTCTCAAG
>NW_008349171.1:1193-2720 GCF_000622305.1 Nannospalax galili | reverse complement strand
ACTCCAGGTCAGCAGCACTGTCCTTACTCTGCCTCCCCCAACCTAATGCAAAAACCAAGGCATCCAAATTCCCCTCAGAAAGGGGCAGAGTGACTCCCGATTGAGAACCACTGCTGAAAGTTTGAACATGGGGGGGGGGGCGTTAAGGACGGTGACTGACCTATTGTTCACAAAGATGTGCATCTCGTGTTTTTCCCTGGACACCATGAATTTGAAATCTCTCAGTGTGTGGCTTCCATGCCTTATCTTGTGCACCTACCTAAACACAAACACTCAGCATCCTGGAGCACTGACCCGGCCACCTCCTCCCACCCCACTTCCCTAGACTCATTCCTGTCAGTGGTCTGACCAGCTCACCCTCACAAGCTCAGCACACATGTTTGGACTGGCTGGCTGGATCAGGAGACTCCCAGCCTTGAAAGTACACTGGGATGAGGACCAGAACTTTCTAGACTCCAGGAATCTTCAAAACAGCCATAGCCATACCCAGAGAGGAAATCCATTGTCATTACCAGCATGATCAAGCTATGATGCTCCCCCAAACATGCCCCCAAAATGAAGTGTTCTTTACAGCACATGATGCCAAATAGAGGTGTAAGTGAGAGATACCGAATGCAAAAGTCTGGGAAAGACTCACTCACAACAAGCCAGTCCAAGAATGGGCAGAGTGTGGGTTCTAAGAAAGGGAAATACAAATGGATCTTGAACTTATGGAAAGATGCCCCACCACCGCCATGAAAGAAATGCAAACAAAAAGTAACAGAGATGTCACGCATGCTTATCCATCAGGTCAGCAGAGATCGAAGTGTGTGATAAGTTACTGTACGGGGAGGCTGTCTCGTTTGCCCATGGTGCTCACTACTACAAGCTGCTCTGGAGGATCTTTTCAATGTGACAAAGGCATGTGTGTGTTTGTCAGAGATTCCACTTCTAGAACTTACCCTGCAGACTCCTACATCTACAAGAGGGTGTGCAGACAAGGACACTCAGTACAGCAGGCTTGGTGATAAGCAAAGACAGGAAACAACCCCGGTCGCACCAGAGCAGGACAGCTTTAATCAATTCTGCAAGATAGAATGCTGCACGGCTATACGAAGGAATGAGGGCGCGCTCTCTACCGTATGGGATCATTTTCAAGGTATATTGTAGAGGAAGACAAACCACAGAACGACATGAACAGGATGTGAACAGATGAAAAAAGCTATGTATGCCTAGGTGCATGCACACACATGGGTTATCACTGCAGAGGTCCCCAGAAAGCTAATAAGGTACATGCACACACATGGGTTGTCACTACAGAGGTCCCCAAAAAGCTAATAAGCAGCACTCGTTCTTGAGAAGAGAGATGGGCAGCAAGAGGCAGGATGAAGTATTTACCCCACTTTAGACTCATACAAATTTATACTATGTAGAGTCACTAATTCAGTCAAGCAGTCCATAACAAGTAAGCACGGAGACAAAGATTGTAAGTCATCGGTCTTGTGCTGTGGTGTGTGTGTGTGTGTATGTGTGTAGGGGGGTGTGTGT
>NW_008349171.1:0-873 GCF_000622305.1 Nannospalax galili | reverse complement strand
AAAGAAACTCACCAGCTCCCTTCCCCAGCAATGTTCTATAAGCATTCATCCTCAACACTATCTTCACCCGGAAAACATACAGTCACAGAGGTGGCCAGCCACCATCACCCTGGAGTGATAAGGACAGGCCGGCAGAATCCTTTAGAAGGTGCAGCTCAGAATCGACCACCAGGGACCTGGAGGCACCCACACTCTTAATAATGCCTCAAAGCTCTATTAGCTGGGACTGCGCATCACAGAGTGGCCTGGACCCCAAAACCTCTCTCTCAGGAGTGGCAGGAACCCAGAGCAGGCACCCAAGGAAGTTCCCTGCAGCTCTGCCCGTGGCAACATTTTAATGGCATATTACTCAAAGGTGCCAACCAATCTCGCTTTCAAATTCACCCCAGAAACCCCTGCCACTTCGTCATAAAATCACCCTTATATTTTAGGTTGTAAATCGGCATTTGTCAAGTTCTAAATTGGGCCACAGCAATATTTATTCATCAAAGGATAAATCTTCCCCACACAGTCATAATACCTGAACCTTGTCAAAAAGTGGCCCAAAATGTGTGTGTTTTATAGTTGGCTGGCAGTAAGACTACAGTTTAATAATAAATAGTTCACATTTTTGGACCCCCATATTCAGGTCCACATGGGGCCACTGCCCACAGTTTAAGACACTTGGCTATAGAGGAATGAATCCTAACTTCACAAAGTGGGCTGCTGGGGCTGACCTACTCCCAACAAACACAGTCTCGTCGCTTTATGCTGCCTCACGCCAAAGATTCAAAATGCGAATCTGAGGAAGGGCAGAAATTCAAACACCTGTACAAGACTGCCGGCAGCCAAACTCCCTCACATGTAAAATTCAAGTCTATTCGCCTAAGGGCC
>NW_008349170.1:0-430 GCF_000622305.1 Nannospalax galili | reverse complement strand
GAAGTTGTGCTTACTGAATTAATGAGTATTTTAACAAAAGATGGACTTTATGTTTCCTCAGAAAAAATTCAAAATCATGGGCCTTATACTTATGTGGGATATGTTATCATAGATAATCAATTATACCCTACCACCCCAAAAATAGAGTTGCCAGGTCCTTGTACTTTAAATCAATTAGAACAATTTATGGGGCACTTAAACTGGTGTAGGCCTTCTCTTCACCTTACTACCATACAATTAAGTCCCCTTTTCCATCTATTAGAAGGGGACTCAGATGCTAACTCTCTTAGACATTTAAGTACAGATGCTAGACAAGCCTTAACACTGCTAAAGCCCTTCATCAAATAAGAGTAATAGAGTTAATCCTCAAAATGATATGTAAATTCTTATAATTCCAAATATAGAACAACTGTTAACTATTATATTTCAA
>NW_008349169.1:0-434 GCF_000622305.1 Nannospalax galili | reverse complement strand
TTGGATCTTTTTCGTGTCTTCTGCACAAGGACACCTGACTCGGGCTCTTCATCAATGTCTCCAACTGGAGCCTGGAAGCCAGATGACGCTCCTGCCTGAGCGTGAGGGACCTGCGCTGCTTGCCTTGGTCAATGATCCCACACGTTCTTTCTTCCATCATAAGAGGAAAGCACTTACTTGCACTCCTGGGGTCTACTTGGGAGTGGCCACACCCACGGGAAGCCTGCATCCCCTCACTTGCAGCTCTGGGGTCTACATGGAAGCGGGAATGCCCACAGGAAGACCTCACTCCTGAAGCAAGGAGCATTCTGCACCCCTTCACACATCGGGTCTCCTGAGCACAGGGCTCTGTACCTGGAAAGGGCCCGGCCACCCTGAGCACGCAGAGATGAAGGTCTAGGACCATACACTGATCGCGGAGATGTAGAGCTGTA
>NW_008349168.1:0-422 GCF_000622305.1 Nannospalax galili | reverse complement strand
GATGAAATTTACATCGTTGTCACCCCTTTATGGAGAAGCCAGGGGAAACTCGTATCTCAGCATTAAGAAGTGTGGTGCTGCTTCGGACGCAGTGGGTGGGCGCATCTGTGTCTTCTGGTCACTCGGAAACTCGAGTAGGTAGGTATGATTGTTCCTGGCTCGGCTGGTGTGCCCGGCAGTGACCTGTAAGATTCATGCCCAACATTGCTGCTACTGGCAGAGTGATTATCTCCCTGGCAGTACCTCCCCCCTTAAAATCCTCATCCCCAAGGTTTAGGCCTAGCCTAAAACTCCAAGGTTTTAGGAGATGGGCCTTTTGGAAAGACCAGTAGTGAATCAAATTGGAATTGGTTTGCTCATGAAAAACACCGGAAGACCCGTCACTACTTCTGCATGTGAGAAAGCACCATCTGTGAGCCCCA
>NW_008349167.1:0-420 GCF_000622305.1 Nannospalax galili | reverse complement strand
ACTCTAAGCTTGGCAGGGCAGATTGACAGGAGTGGCTACAGAGGAAAGAAAATCGTCAGGCCCCTCCCACCTGCAAATCTACCACTTGCGTTTCTTCACTCATCAGGGGCTCTGCATAACAAAAGGGCGTGCGAGTGGATGCCAATGGCACTCCCTGAACCGCTCAGTGCTTTTTGTGGTAAGTAACTGAAGAACTACAACCAGGAATGCAGAAACCACACAACTGAAAGGTGCCAGATGGGGAGGTCTGCGCCTAAGCAGATTTCATGGGGAGCTGTGAAAATGAACCATCTGCAGAGGAAATGGACGCGTTTAATGTGCTCAAGGATTTGCATTTAAACTGCAGTAAAGATGGAAAGCAGAGAAGGGATCCACCCACCAGCTCTTCCCCTGTAAATCGGTACAGACAATCTACAGCAA
>NW_008349166.1:0-347 GCF_000622305.1 Nannospalax galili | reverse complement strand
GGAAAGCACAGGTCAGATATATTACAGCATCTGATCTGGAGATGGGCATTGCAGGGTCTCTGGTATTTCAAGCATGAAGTAGACACAACTAGCTGAAGCCTGAGGAGTGGTGAACTGAGAAGAACCAGAACAGATCCTGTGGGGTGCCTGCGTGTCAGGCCATTGAGCACAGGAGGCAGAGCAAGTGAATTATGATTGAAACACAAAGTCAGGGCCGGCAACATGGCTCAGTGGGTAAAGGAGCTGCAAAGCATGACAACCTGAGTTCTATCCCTGCAATCCACATGGCAGAAGAAATGCCCACAAGTTGTCCATGCTGTGGCATGTACACACATGCATACATATGT
>NW_008349165.1:0-233 GCF_000622305.1 Nannospalax galili | reverse complement strand
TTGCTCTAGAAACGCATGTGTTCCTTGTGTATCTAAGTGCTTGTTTCGTGTTGGAACATCCGTTGGCCTAACAATGTTTATGCTACAGTGAAAACGAAGGAACAGAAGCATTTTGTGTTAAAACCCGTTTCCTGCAAATTGTATGCGAAAGAGTATTGCCGTCAGCATCATTCTCTTTGCTAAAGAAACATGTGTTTTGCTTGTGTATCTAAGTGCTTCTTTCCTGTAGAAAC
>NW_008349164.1:0-286 GCF_000622305.1 Nannospalax galili | reverse complement strand
GTGACATTACCATCTGCACATCAGAGGGGAAGGTGACACGACCATCTGCACTTCAGAGAGGCCAGGTGAAACCAGAATCTGCAAGTCACTGGGGGCATGTGACACCATCATCTGCATGTCAGAGGGGGCATGTGACACGACCATCTGCTCGTCAGAGGGGGCAGGTGACACGACCATCTTCATGTCTTAGAGGGCAGGTGACATGACCATCTGCATATCAGAGTGGGCAGGTGAAACGACCATCTGCACGTCAGCGGGGGCAGGTGACACAAACCTCTGCACATCT
>NW_008349163.1:0-275 GCF_000622305.1 Nannospalax galili | reverse complement strand
AGCACTCCCTCGTGACCGACTTGTGGACATTCTAGCTTTCACTGTCTCCGTGCTTCTCCCATGAGGTTCAGTGGCAAGTGGACCTTGCATCCTGAGGAGAAGTACACGGGTGGATTAGGGACAGGATTCGGAAGGACAACGCTTCTGCAGCAGAGAAGCTCCAGAGACACGGGACCCGAGCCGCCGGGAAAAGCCTGCAGGGAACCTGCCACCGCGGCCAGAGTCGCCTGTGGCCAGACCCGCCAGCAACTAGCCAGGTGCGGCGGGGGAGTGCC
>NW_008349162.1:0-684 GCF_000622305.1 Nannospalax galili | reverse complement strand
CCAACCTAGATTACTTTACCCAGCCAAAATGTCTATTATAGTCGAAGGGGAGAGAAAAATCTTCAATGGATGGCATAAACAGGCTGAAAGAATTTATGCACATAAAACCAGCCCTTCAGAGAGTTCTAGAAACAATACAAAGTGCTGAAGAAAGGAATGACTATACCCAAGGGGTTAGAAAAAGAAACTTAATGAAGGTATAATTATGGAAATGCACAGCTACACCAAGAATGTGAACAGAAATAGAAATGACAGGAATCAATGCACATCTTTCATTAATAACTTCAAATATCAATTGACTGAACTCCCCAGTCAAAAGACACAGACTAGTTGAATGGCTTAAGAAATAAAACCCATCTTTTTGTTGTTTGCAAGAAAGTCATCTCACTTTCAAGGTCAGGCACTACCTTAAGGTGAAAGGATGCAAAAAAAATACCAAGCAAATGGTACTAAGAAAAAAGCAGGCATTGCAATTCTAATATCTGACAAAATATACTTTAAACTAAAACTAATCAGAAGGGATAAAGAGGGCCACTTCATTCTGATCAAAGGAACAATTGACCAAGAAGATATTACAATCACGAACATATATTCACCAAACTCTGGCGCACCCAACTTCATAAAATTAGTACTATAGGATTTTAAGACCCATATTAATCCCAACTCATCAATAGTGGGGGACTT
>NW_008349161.1:0-204 GCF_000622305.1 Nannospalax galili | reverse complement strand
CTGTCAGATGTGTCGCTGGTGAAGATTTTTTTCCCATTCTGTGGGTTTTCTGGTTGCCTCCTTTGATGTACAGAAGCCTTTTGGTTTAATGAGGTCCCATTTGTTAATTCTTGACCTTGTTTCCTGAGCAATGGATGTCTGGTTTAGAAAATCCATTCCTACACCTATACCTTGTAGGTTTTTCCCAATGTTTTCTTCTAACAG
>NW_008349160.1:0-1210 GCF_000622305.1 Nannospalax galili | reverse complement strand
AACCTCAATGGAACCCCAGATTGTAAATTCAGAGCAGCATAGATCAGGAGCGTAGGCACTTTCCCCGGTTTCTGCTGATACCAAGCCTGGAAGCTGTAAATGCTCTGACTTGCCTGGCAATTGATAGTGACTTTGTCTCCCAGAGATGCAGACAGGGAGGGTGGAGACTGGTTCATCTGAATGTCACATCTGCCTCCTAACATTGGAAACAGACACACGCAGATGCACAGATCAAAGACATACAGAGAAGGGGGCGGAGGCAGAGAGAATTCAGATTAATTATGATGTAAGAGCACTCCTCAGGGACACGTTCTACCAAACATGCAGGGCTTCAGGGTTGTGGCTCCTTATGTGGGAGCCAGAGAAGCAGTCGAAGACCCAGGAGCTTAGTGCAGGCCTTCATGTCCATGAATGTCCTACCTGAGACTGGCCATCACAAGGTGTGATGAGCCTATATAAAGTCCTCAGAGGGGACAGGCAAAGTTGGGCAAAGCTGCAGATCTCGCCCAGCTCAATAACTCAAAATGGGCTCAGGGTCCCCATATATTCCAGACCATACTAGGACAGCAAAGATTCACAGAGCATGTCTTCCTTCTAGAGACATTTTTATTACAGAAGACTTTAAAATTTGGTTTACCATATTTGATATTAACTTAAAGATTTAGCTATAGAATGTATCACATAGCTGTATGGAATTATGTAGGAGAATATTCCCAATTTTAGGAACATATAAGTAGTGAAATGAGGTTTTAATTATTCTCAAATAATGTGACTTCCATTCTACTTGGCGTGAGAATTTGGAATGATTTTGAAGTGAGGTAATAGTGCACAAGCAGCAAATTCACTTCGTTTCTAAGCATTTTCGTAATTGCTTTAGAAATGTTTGTTAGCAGAATAAGGTTATTGAATACACTGAAAGTGTATACGGGTAGTGCCATGATTTTCCCGTAAATGTCAATCAAAGTTCTAACATCTGGAGCAACGTCCGCTGTTATTTTATGTTAGTCTCCCAAATTCTGAAATTTTAGGTCCATTGGGTTACGGTTCCCACAATTCATAATCATGAGAAAACATCAAAAACATCATCAAAAACATCAGATCTATTTACCTCAAAAATAACCACTTACTCAAGGCGTGTTCCCACCATACACTTTAACATTGAGTACAGTCGTCACCCTGACCCAGACACCCGCATCACTGTCTCTATCTT
>NW_008349159.1:0-219 GCF_000622305.1 Nannospalax galili | reverse complement strand
CTCTTAGTGCTCAGGGTTGTTTTGGCTATCCGAGGTCTTCTGTGCTTCCATGTGATCTTAGAATGGTTTTTTCCAAATCTGTGAGAAATATCATGGGGATTTTGATTGGCATTGCATTGAATCTATATATGACTTTTGGTAGGATGGGCATTTTCATAATATTAATTCTTCTAATCCATGAGCACTGGAGGTCCTTCCATCTTCTGATGTCTTCCTCAA
>NW_008349158.1:0-729 GCF_000622305.1 Nannospalax galili | reverse complement strand
TGTTACAATATGACTTCATAATTTTGCATTGTGACTTCAAAATGATACAATTTGACATCGCAATGTTTCAATGTGCCAACGCTATCACGCCATGTGATATCACAATACTCTATTTTGCCATCACAATGTTACAATATGACTTCAAAATGTTCCATTGTGACATCACAATGCTCCAATTTGACATCACAATCCTTCAGTGCGCCAAATCTATCACTTCATATGCCATCACAATGCTCTATGGTGCCATCCCAATGTTAAATATGACTCCACAATGCTCCAGTGTGACATTACAATTCTCCAGAGGGGCATCACAATGCTCATATGTGCCATCAGTATGTTACAATATGACTTCACAATGTTCCAATGTGACATCACAATGCTCCAAAGTCAGTGCTCCAGTGTGCTAACACTATCGCCCAATGTGCCATTACTAAAATGTGTCATTAAAATATTACAATATGACTTCACAATGTTCCATTTTCACTTCACAATTCTCCAGTGTGACAACACAATGCTCCAATGGGACAACACTGTAGCCCCATATCCTTTATATTTCTCCAATGTGACATGACATTCTTTCTGTATGACTTCACAATGCTCCAATGTGGCATCACAATGCTCTAATGTAACTTAACAGTGCTCATATGTGTCAACAGTATCAACCTATGTGCCATTATATTGGTGCAATGTGCCATCACAATGTTAAAATATTATCTCACAGTGTTCCAT
>NW_008349157.1:0-720 GCF_000622305.1 Nannospalax galili | reverse complement strand
TTTCCAGATTTGGGCCACCTTGGTGCCTTCTTAGTAAGGAACAAAAGGAGACCATACAGAGACAATTGAAGAATGTGTTTATTTCTTGGAGAGAAAGATGGAATAATTATATGTATAAGCCCCATACTTGGAAGGATTTCATGAGAGCTACAGGAATAGAATGGGATACTGATACTGCTTGGGGTTTCGGACAGTATAATGAACAGGGAACAACAAAAAGCAGATATAAAGCAACAATTTTGTGAATCACCTGGAATTCAAATAGAAATACTAATGATTACAGAGCTAATATTGAAAGCACATATTGGTTTGAGGTCATCTCACTGCGTAACCACAGAATATAAACTTTAAAAGTCTCTAATATGAACTCACCAAGATGAAAAACAGGAAACTTTTTGTTTAACATTAGCTGATGCTTGTTAAGATAATAGCATACTTTGGCAATGTATTTTGTTTGACCTGTGTTTCACTTTTGTTTCTGAAATCAAAACTCTTAGGAAATAGTTAACCACAGAACAATGGCTTACTGATGTAATCATGTAACTTTGCAGTACTTAATTTGAGGCCTGGAGCTGCAAAAATACACTCAGGCCTTCACCAAACTCCCGTGTGTTTGTCTGTTTGTCATTTGCCGAATTCTTTTCCACTCCTTTGCGGACCCTGCTCCCGTCGGACTGAGCTCCTCTGGCCTGGCTGGTCCATTACAATTTGTAAAGGTAA
>NW_008349156.1:0-315 GCF_000622305.1 Nannospalax galili | reverse complement strand
ATATCACATTCTTCCTCACTTCCAACAAGGACAGTGGAATGTCCTCTGAAATAGTCTCAGAAATCAGAGAAAACCTTATTCCCTTCTTTTGTTTGTGCATGTGGCTATGACTAACAAATCCTAAATTCCTTTTTGCTCTGGTACCATTCTACTTTTGGGATGAATTTAAAAACTTATAAAGAAAAGAAGAAGACATGATTTTTTATGTAAGGAGTAGGCCTGCTAACTCAGGCCAATTCAAATTTGTTCCTGCATATATCAATACTTTTCCCAATAAACACCACATCAATTGACCAGTCCTCTTTTCAGTTCTTA
>NW_008349155.1:0-217 GCF_000622305.1 Nannospalax galili | reverse complement strand
TCCTGTGTCCTTACATGACTGTGCCTGGTGCAGCCATCCCTCTGGTCCCCATCCTTTCGACCTCTGACAGTGGCTCTGCCATCTAAGTAGATTAGAGGTACCTGGAGGGTCAGATTCTGGTCTCCACGGTCATCTCCATCCAGGTCTCTATCTCCAACTACATCATATCACAGTAGTTTAGTTGTACATCAGGTCAAGAATATGGGGTACAGGCAAA
>NW_008349154.1:0-412 GCF_000622305.1 Nannospalax galili | reverse complement strand
CGAGTGCTGGGATTAAAGGTGTGTGCCACCACACCTGGCATATTTCATTATATATTTCACTATTTACATATAAAATATTTCATTAGATACATCTAATAATATAGATTATTAAAATAAATTCACCTGTTTAACATTTTGTAATGCTGTTCTTGGAAATTTTCTAACTAGATAGTGACACCCATTACTTTCTATTGAGCAGAGCCACTTGTGTTGCTCAATGCAGCACTCAGGCTCATAGCTTTTGTTTTTGTTTGGTTCTATCTATGTAGCTCAGTCTAGTCTTTAATTCATATCAGCCACCTCAGAACCTGAATGCAAAGACTCCAGGTAGGATACACCACTCTTTTTAGATGAATAAGTTGTGATGGAATCAAACTAAAGCCCCCCAGGTTAAAGTAGATTTAACCAAATC
>NW_008349153.1:0-4161 GCF_000622305.1 Nannospalax galili | reverse complement strand
GGTTTTAACACAAAATGCTTCAGTTCATTCGTTTTTACTATTATAAACACAATGTTAGAACTACTGTACTTTCTACAGAAAGCAAGCACTTTGATACACAACCGAGATATTTTTCAGAAGCAAAGAGACTTACACTCATGGCAATACTCTTTTACATACAATTCGTAGGAAACGGGTTTAAACACAAAAAGCTTCAGCTCATTCGTTTTCACTATTATAAACACATTGTTGTAACTAATGTTAATTCTACAGAAAGGAAGCACTTAGATACTCACCCGACACATATTTTTCTAAAGCAAAGTGAGTGACATTGATGGCAATGCTCTCTTCCATACAGTTTATAGTAAACGGGTTTTAACACAAAATGCTTCTGTTCATTCGTTTTCAGTATTAAAAACACATTGTTAGAACTACTGTTCTTTCTATACAAAGCAAGCACTTAGATACACAACCGAGACATATTTTTCTAAAGCAAAGAGACTGACACTCATGGCAATACTCTTTTTCATACAATTCGTAGGAAACGGGTTTTAACACAAAATGCTTCTGTTCATTCGTTTTCACTACTATAAACACATTGTTAGAACTACTGTTCTTTCTACAGAAAGCAAGCACTTAGATACACAACCGAGACATATTTTTCTAAAGCAAAGAGACTGACACTCATGGCAATACTCTTTTTCATACAATTCGTAGGAAACGGGTTTTAACACAAAATGCTTCTGTTCATTCGTTTTCACTACTATAAACACATTGTTAGAACTACTGTTCTTTCTACAGAAAGCAAGCACTTAGATACACAACCGAGACATATTTTTCTAAAGCAAAGAGACTGACACTCATGGCAATACTCTTTTTCATACAATTCGTAGGAAACGGGTTTTAACACAAAATGCTTCTGTTCATTCGTTTTCACTACTATAAACACATTGTTAGAACTACTGTTCTTTCTACAGAAAGCAAGCACTTAGATACACAACCGAGACATATTTTTCTAAAGCAAAGAGACTGACACTCATGGCAATACTCTTTTTCATACAATTCGTAGGAAACGGGTTTTAACACAAAATGCTTCTGTTCATTCGTTTTCACTACTATAAACACATTGTTAGAACTACTGTTCTTTCTACAGAAAGCAAGCACTTAGATACACAACCGAGACATATTTTTCTAAAGCAAAGAGACTGACACTCATGGCAATACTCTTTTTCATACAATTCGTAGGAAACGGGTTTTAACACAAAATGCTTCTGTTCATTCGTTTTCACTACTATAAACACATTGTTAGAACTACTGTTCTTTCTACAGAAAGCAAGCACTTAGATACACAACCGAGACATATTTTTCTAAAGCAAAGAGACTGACACTCATGGCAATACTCTTTTTCATACAATTCGTAGGAAACGGGTTTTAACACAAAATGCTTCTGTTCATTCGTTTTCACTACTATAAACACATTGTTAGAACTACTGTTCTTTCTACAGAAAGCAAGCACTTAGATACACAACCGAGACATATTTTTCTAAAGCAAAGAGACTGACACTCATGGCAATACTCTTTTTCATACAATTCGTAGGAAACGGGTTTTAACACAAAATGCTTCTGTTCATTCGTTTTCACTACTATAAACACATTGTTAGAACTACTGTTCTTTCTACAGAAAGCAAGCACTTAGATACACAACCGAGACATATTTTTCTAAAGCAAAGAGACTGACACTCATGGCAATACTCTTTTTCATACAATTCGTAGGAAACGGGTTTTAACACAAAATGCTTCTGTTCATTCGTTTTCACTACTATAAACACATTGTTAGAACTACTGTTCTTTCTACAGAAAGCAAGCACTTAGATACACAACCGAGACATATTTTTCTAAAGCAAAGAGACTGACACTCATGGCAATACTCTTTTTCATACAATTCGTAGGAAACGGGTTTTAACACAAAATGCTTCTGTTCATTCGTTTTCACTACTATAAACACATTGTTAGAACTACTGTTCTTTCTACAGAAAGCAAGCACTTAGATACACAACCGAGACATATTTTTCTAAAGCAAAGAGACTGACACTCATGGCAATACTCTTTTACATACAATTCACAGGAAACGTGTTTTAAAACAAAAATGCTTCTGTTTATTCGTTTTCACTACTATAAACACATTGTTAGAACTTCTTATCTTTCTACAGAAAGCAATCACTTAGATACAGAAAAGACACATATTTTTTCTAAAGCAAGGAGACAGACACTCATGCCAATACTCTTTTTATTACAATTCTTAGGAAACGGCTTTTAACAAAAAATGCTACAGTTCATTTGTTTTCACTAATATAAACTCATTGTTAGAACTACTCTCCTTTCTACAGAAAGCAAGCACTTAGATACACAACTGACAGATATTTTTCTAAAGCAAAGAGACTAACATTCATGGCAATGCTCTTTTTCATACAATTCGCAGGAGACTGGTTTTAACACTATTTCACTATTTCACTATTATAAACACATTGTTAGAAATACTGTACTTTCTACACAAAGCAACCACTTAGATACACAACTGAGACTTATTTTTCTAAAGCAAAAGGACTGATACTCATGGCAATTCTCTTTTTCACAATTCTTAGGAAGCGGGTTTTAACACAAAGTGCTTCAGATCATTCGTCTTCACTATTATAAACTCATTGTTAGAACTACTCTCTTTTCTACAGAAAGCAAGCACTTAGATACACTTTTAACACAAAGTGCTTCAGTTCATTCATTTTCACTATTACAAAGACATTGTTCGAACTCCTGTTCTTTCTACAGAAAGCAAGCACTTAGATACACAACTGACACGCATGGAAATACTCTTTTTCATACAATTCGTTGGAAACGGGTTTTAAGACAAAATGCTTCTGTTCATTCGTTTTAACTATTATAAACACATTGTTAGATCTACTCTTCTTTCTACACATACCAAGCACTTTGATACACAACCGAGACATATTTTTCATTCGTTTTCACAATTATAAACACATTGTTAGAATGACTGTTCTTTATACAGAAAACAAGCACTTGGAAACACAACCGAGAAATGTTTTTCTAAAGCAAAGAGACTGAAACTAATGGCAGTGCCCTTTTTCATACAATTCGCATGAGACGGGGTTTAACACAAAATGTTTCTGTTCATTCGTTTTCACTAATACAAACACATTGTTAGAACTACTAATCTTTCTAAAGAAAGCAAACACTTAGATACACAACTGACACATATTTCACTCAAGCAAGGAGACTGAAACTCATGGCAATACTTTTCTTAATACAATTCGTAGGAAACGGGTTTTAAAACAAAATAGTTCTGTTCATTCGTTTTCACTATTATAAACACATTGTTAGAACTACTGTTCTTTCTGCAGAAAGCAAGGACTTAGATACACAACCGAGACATAATTTTCTAAACCATAGAGGCTGACATTCATGACAATACTCTTTTGAATACAATTCATAGGAAACGGGTTTTAAAACAAAATAGTTCTGTTCGTTCGTTTTCACTATTATGAACACATTGTTAGAACTACTGTTCTTTCTACAGAAATCAAACACTTAGATACACAACCGAGACATATATTTCTAAAGCATAGAAATTGACACTCATGGCAATACTCTTTTTTATACGATTCGTAGTAAATGGGTTTTTACACAAAATACTTCTGTTCATTCGTTTTCACTGTTATAAACACATTGTTAGAACAGCAGTTCTTTCTACGGAGAGCAAGGGCTTAGATACAGAACCGACACTTAATTTTCTAAAACAAAGAGACTGACACTCATGGCAATACTCTTTTTCATACAATTCGAAGGAAACGGGTTTTAACACAAAATGCTTCAGTTCATTTGTTTTCACTATTATAAACACAATTTTAGAAATACTGTTCTTTCTTCAGAAAGCAAGCACTTAGATATACAAGCGAGAAATATTTCTCTAAAGCAAAGAGACTGACACTCTTTGAAATACTCTTTTGAATACAATTCATAGGAAATGGATTTTAATACAAAACGCTTCTGTTCATTCATTTTCACTATTATAATCACATTGTTAGAATTACTCTTATTTCTACAGAAAGCAAACACTTTGATACACAACCGAGACATGTTTTTCTAAAGCAAAGATACTGACACTCATGG
>NW_008349152.1:0-226 GCF_000622305.1 Nannospalax galili | reverse complement strand
GAGCCCTTATACTCTGTTATCCCTGCTACTGTCTGCTGTGTTGTTGGCACCATTTTTTAAAAAATAGAGGGAAGAAAAGAAAAAAAAAGAGCTGACTTTCACTTTGTGGACTGTGTCCTGAATATCAGTAAGGATGGTAAGTTAAGCTGCTTTTGTGCGTGTGTGCATGTGTGTGTGTGTGTGTGTGTGTAGAAACATCTTTTATTTGGGTAACACATCCCAAAAC
>NW_008349151.1:0-283 GCF_000622305.1 Nannospalax galili | reverse complement strand
AGTTTCCCTAAGCCAAGTAGTTTTTCCTTATACCAATCTTTAGTCTCAATAGTTACTTGTTTAGGGTTAAAATCATACACTACTGTAAAAGGTAGCAGGGCATCTAGAGATTGCATACTATATTTTCCTTTTGGGGGAAACCAGGCCTCATTATTATTCACAAATGCAGGTCCAAATGACACCATATTTGTACATGGAACTCGTCTATCTTTTTTATTTTCATTTTGTTTCCATAACATGATAATTCTTAAAGGAGAGATTTCCCCAGTTTAGTTTCCCATTC
>NW_008349150.1:0-570 GCF_000622305.1 Nannospalax galili | reverse complement strand
AAAATTACATTGACCAGGGATTATTTGGAGAAATATACTTTAGAGTGATTTTTTAAAATTATACAAACACGACTGTATTTAGTGGATCCAGTTGGCTATTACAGTAATCCAGGGATCTCAGGTGCCTTTAGTCTCAGTGTAAATGCAGATAGGTTTTACTTTCCTTGCATACTCCTGTTTTATGATCATGCAGGCAGAGAGCATCTCCTCTATTTCTATCTTTGTATTCAGTTTCTGAAAGAGTTCAAGACATGTATTACATGAGTTCAGCCTCCCATGCCCCCTATCAATTTCTTGTCCTCTACTTTGATGATTAGTTATATCTTTGATGATTATTGTTATATATATATGTGCATTCATATATATATACACGTACATTATATGTTAAAAATGATTCTATCTTACTTTGAATATTTTCTCACAGAACATGTATCTAGTTTTGGTATTTTTGCCCATTTTGTCTCCATTATTGGCTGATTTAGTTACACTACTAAAAATATTTATTATTTTTGTTTTATATGTATGAGTGTATTGCCTGAATGTACATAAGTGCACCCATGACATGCAGTG
>NW_008349149.1:0-313 GCF_000622305.1 Nannospalax galili | reverse complement strand
GTCAATAATTTGTTCTCAGACTCCAGGAAGCCCTGCATCTGGAGAGTGCTTGACAGGCTGTCATATCCCAAATCATTCTTGTTTCCTTGAAATCTATTAATTCACCTCAGGAAGTGCACGGAAGTGAGGGTGATTCACGCAGCAACGGGTGAAAACTAACACCATTTCTTCTCTATGGATGGAAAACCAATTGCTGCTTGCCCTTTTCTTCTTAAAAATCTTAATTTATGCACCAGAGCAAATTTGTAGTTACTGTCAGAAGCTCCTACCTGCTTCTCTTCCCTATATATTGAGGTTGCCAACATTCCATACA
>NW_008349148.1:0-424 GCF_000622305.1 Nannospalax galili | reverse complement strand
CTCCTACCTATTTACCTATTCTACCTCTCTCTCTATCTAATCCATCACTCTGTCTCTCTCTGTCTCTCTATCATCTAAATCTATCTGTCTATCATCTATGGTAAATTTTTCTTTTGGGTCTTTTTGAAGCAGTGTCTCCCTGTAAGCCCCAGCTATCCGGGAACTCACTATGTAGACCCGGCTGGCCTTGAACTCATAGCGATCTGCCTGTCTCTGCCTCCCAAGTCCTGGGACTACAGCTGTGCGCCACCACGCCCGGCTCATCTACATCTATTGATCTATCATCTCTCTACATAACCAGCATCATTATCTATCATCTCTCTACCTAACTAGCATCAATGTGTATCATCCAGTATCTATTCATCTATAATTGATCTATCTTCTATCTATCTATCAATCCATCTATCCACTTACCTAATATATC
>NW_008349147.1:0-321 GCF_000622305.1 Nannospalax galili | reverse complement strand
CCATATGAAATAAATCTGTATCCCGCTGAGAATTCCATCTGTGCCTCAGTGTCTCCTCCATCCACGCCACCCGCCGCACGCTCTCTCCAGCTCTCTACCTATCAGATGGTGCCAAAACCCGGCTCTTACTTCAAGGGACCTCGCACGTAAAACTTTCGGACTCGCTTGTCGTTACTGGCCTCTGCGAACACCACTGATTTGGCATTAAGGTACACTTCCACCTTCTATCTCTCTCCCCTCTCCCATTCCTTTCAGCTGTCTCTCCCTCTTTCTCTCCCTCTCTCTCTCCCCTTTCCCCTTCACTACTCTCCACCAGTTCTC
>NW_008349146.1:0-531 GCF_000622305.1 Nannospalax galili | reverse complement strand
GTGCATTTATATACATGCAGGCAATACACTCATACACATAAAATAAAAATACCAAATATAATATTTTTAAAATGCAAATTTTATAATGAGCAAAATTTCTTAATTATCTAAAGTGTGGGTGGATCTCACAAAATTTCCATTCAAGTGTGTTGATTTTTTTTACAATATTATTCCCCATTACTAATTTCTAGACTCTTGGCCTCTCCTAGTCTTTTTCTTTCCCCATTAGTTCCCCTTCTAATCCTTCTAATTTATGTAACATTTATATAGATGCATATATTTTCAAGTTTAGTTAGAAGTCTATGGAAACATGGAAGTAGCTAGTGATCTCAAAGAGGGAAATCAACAGAACATAGGATAAGAAAATATAATTGAGAAAAATGATTGACATAATTTGAAAGAAATAATTTAACCTGTAACTAAGAGGCGGGGTTTTTATTGCTTATGAAGTAAAAAAGTTCACTGCACTGAAAGGTTTTTCTTTGGTCTTTTTGAGACGGGGTCTCCCTGTAGCCCCAGCTGTCCTGGAAC
>NW_008349145.1:0-957 GCF_000622305.1 Nannospalax galili | reverse complement strand
ATTAGTGTTAGGGTTAGTGCTAGGGTTAGGGTTAGGTTTAGTGATAGGGTTCATTATGTTAATTATGTTCATTATGTTAATGTTTGGTAGTTGCTTAATTGTTAGGTTAGGTTTATGGTTAGTGGTAGGGTTAGGGCTAGGGTTATATTAAGGGTTAGTACTAGGTTAATATTTCAGATTAGGGCTAGGGTTAGAGTTAGGATTAGTGTTAAGGATAGATTGTTTTTAGGGTTGGGGTAGGTTCTGAGTTAGGATTAGGCTTATGGTTAGGGCTAGGATTAGTTTAAGGCTGAGGGCTAGGGCTAGGGTTAGGGGTAGGTTTGGGGTTAGCATTAGAGTTATGGTTATGTCTAGAATTATGTGTATGGTTAAGTTCTGTTTATGGTTAAAGTTTTGGTTAAAAGGTTGTTTCTATGGTACATATTTAGGTATAGTTTTAGGAGTACGGTTACATTTAGGGTAAGGTTTAGGTTTTGGTCTAGGGTTAGGTTTAGATTTAGGATTAGTGTTATGGACAGGTTTAGGGTTACCTGTAGGTGTTGGCTTACGGTTAGGGTTAGGTTTATGATTATGGCTAGGGCTTGAATTAGGGCTAGGTTTATTTCTAGGGCTTGTGGTACGACTAGGGTTAGGTCAAGAGTTAGTATTAGGTTAGGTGAGGGTTAGGCTTAAGTCAAGGGCTACACTTATGGTTAGTGTGAGGTTTTCTTTAGAGGTAGGGTTATGTTTAGGGTTGTTTTGTTTTAGGAATAGTGTAAGATTTAGGGTTAGGGAGAGTTAGGTTTAGGGTTAGTGTTAAGGTTAGGTTTAGGTCTAGGATTAGGTTTAACTTTAGGGCTAGGACTACGGTGAGGCTTAGGGTTAGGGTTAGGATTAGGGCTAGGGTTAAGTTTATTGTGAAGGTTCGGTTAATCATTCTGATTAAGGTTATGAATAGGGCTAGGATTACTGTTAGGT
>NW_008349144.1:0-567 GCF_000622305.1 Nannospalax galili | reverse complement strand
TGTTTGTTGTTAATTTAACATTTTCCTTGATGGAATGATCTAATTTCCCTACCTTATCTTCAAGGCATGATATTTTCAGTTCTATTTGATCCATTCTATTGCTTAGACTTTCCACCGAGTTTGATTTTGCAGATTCAATTTCTCCTTTCAACTTTTATTGCTGTTTGGCTTTTTTTTTTCAGAAATTCTATTCCTTTACTACATTATATTTTAATGTCTTGAGTTATTTTTTATTTCATTGTTCTGTGTTTTCAACAACTTCATTCTGGAATTTATGCCTTTCCTCTTTAGTTCACTGAGTATATCTATAACTGCTATTTTGAAAGCAGTGTCTTCTGTATCACCTAAGTTGGTCATCTCAGGAGATATTGTCATAGGTGTACTGATTGCTGCAGGAAGCATATTGTTTTTATTTTTCATATTCTTTTTGTGATGTGACCTAAGCATCTGGAGTTAGGTTGTTGATGGTATTTCTTGGTATAGATACTGGTCTCACATTTGTCAAGTCAAAGTTTATATGTTTGATTGCTGTTACCTCACCTTGTAAAGTTGTGACTCAACTGAATA
>NW_008349143.1:0-1056 GCF_000622305.1 Nannospalax galili | reverse complement strand
TGCCTTGTAGACAACAAAAAGATGGATTTTGTTTCTTAATCCATTCAAATAGTCAGTGTCTTTTTGTGGTGCATTGAGGGCATTGACATTTAAAGTTCTTACTGGAGGCTGTGTGTTGATTACCCTTACTTTATTTTCTATTTGTGCTCTTGGTCCTATTTTGTGTCTCAGTAATTATGCCTTCATTTGTTTTCTTTCAGAAGCCACGTGGGTATGGTCACCTTTCTTCAGTCCTTTCTATTGCTTCAAATGTTCTTTGTAGGGCTGATCTGGTGGACATGAATTCTCTCAGCCTGTTTACATCATGGGAGATCTATCATTTCCCTTTGAAAATGACAGAAGGTTTTCCTGATAAAGTATTGGAGTTGGTATCTATGATCATTTAGAACTTGGAATACTTTTGTCCAGTCTCTTTTGAGTTTCATAGTTTGCATTGAAGTATCAGCTGTAATTCTGATGGGTTTTCCTTTATATATAATTTGTTGGTTTTCTTTTGCAGCTTTCAGTATTCTCTCTTTGTTCTGAAGGTTTACTGTTTTTACTATGATATGACAAGGGGAGTTTCTGTTCTGGTTCTCTCTATTTGGTTTGTTGGATGCTTCTTGTTTCTGTATAGATATGTCTTTCCTTAGTTTAGGGAAGTTTTCTTCTATAACACTATTGAAGATCTGGTCAATGTCGCTGCCCTGAGACCTTTTTCCTCACTCTATGCCTATGATGCAGAGATTGGGTGTAGTCATTCTGTCCCACATTTCCAGCATATTTTATTCCTATTGCTTTTTAAAAGAATTTTTCATCAGTGCTTATGTCCTTCAGTCCTTCAACTTTATCATTCAGTCTTGGTATTGTGTTTTTAATTTGATTCATTCAGCTGGTGAGAATTTTTCTTGTCATTTCAAATTGTCTTATTGAGTTTTTCAATGACAATTTCATTTCAGCCAGAGTGTTCTTCAATGTATCTCCCTCTTTTTTGGTTTCACTTTTCAAATCCTCTATTGTCCCTGACATTTCATTCATCCACATGTTCTTACTTTTCTTGAATGTCATAAAGAGTTT
>NW_008349142.1:0-1277 GCF_000622305.1 Nannospalax galili | reverse complement strand
TTCCACACAGATGTATTTTCTTTTTGATGAGTAAAAATGTGTTTGTTTTTTTAACTGGTCTTTTAGAGACAGGGTCTCAAGGAAGTCCCAGATGGCCTGGAACTAGTTATGTAAAACAGGCTGGCCTTGATCACACAGAAGGCTACCTGCCTCTGCTTCCTGCGTGCTGGGAATAAAGGCATGCAACACCACACCCTGCCTGTAAGAATGCATTTTAGGGGCTGAAGAGATGGTTCAGCTGTTAACAACACTGGCTACTCTTGCAGAAGGCATGGGTTCGAATCCCAGCACCCATATGGCAGCTAACAACTGTCTGTAACTCCAGTTCCAGGGGATCAAATAGCCTCTTGTGTCCTCTGCAGACATAGCATGACATGAGTGCACTTACGTGCATGCAATACATGCATACACAAAAAATAAAAAAATAAATAAAATATTTTTTTAAAAAAGAACACATTGGAACCAGACGGCATGGGTTCGAATCCCAGCACCCATATGGCAGCTAACAACTGTCTGTAACTCCAGTTCCAGGGGATCAAATAGCCTCTTGTGTCCTCTGCAGACATAGCATGACATGAGTGCACTTACGTGCATGCAATACATGCATACACAAAAAATAAAAAAATAAATAAAATATTTTTTTAAAAAAGAACACATTGGAACCAGACGTGGTGGTGCACGCCTGTAGTCCCAGCACTTGGGAGGCAGAAGCAGGAGGATCTCTGTGTTCAAGGCCAGAGAGAGAGAGAGAGAGAGAGAGAGAGAGAGAGAGAGAGAGACCCTGTCTAAAAAAAAAAAAAAAAAAAAAAAAAGAACACATTGTAGTGTGATGTATTGTTTGGAAAATTTTTACTATAGTTAATGGAAAGGAGGATGCTGTATATTAGAAACCAATCATTTCCAATGGCTCAGGGAAGAGAATAATCTATCAAGTACACTCACTTCATGTTGAATATATACAATTGTTAGATGTTTTCAGTATTACATGATGTGGTAAAAACAGTAAATATTAAAAAAAATTAAAATTAATCTTAGAAGATTTGTGAATTCAAGATTTGTGAATTTAACATTGCACTATCCTGTTACATTGTAGCCTAGGTCTTTGAAAATGGCAGATAATGATAAAGATTGAAGACACTCTGTGTCAAGCCAGAGTATTAATGATGAAAAAGAAATGAGCTACTATGTAAGAGATTATTATACATTATTGTATTTACTCAAAAATTTATATTGATATGGGTAGGTAGAGTCATATCCTCATGAAGCTTAGTTGTATT
>NW_008349141.1:0-281 GCF_000622305.1 Nannospalax galili | reverse complement strand
ATGACAATCTGCACTTCAGAGGGGTCCGGAGACACGACCATGTACACGTCACGGTTGGCAGGTGACACAACCATCTTTACGGCAGAGGGACAGGGGACATGACCATCTGCACATCAGAGAGGCCGGTGACATGACCATCTGCACGTCAGAAGGGATATGTGACACCTCCATATGCTCGTCGGAGTGGGCAGGGGACACGACCATCTGCATGTCAGTGTGGGCCGGTGACACGATCATGTGTACATCAGAGGGGGCAGGTGACAAGACGACCTGCACGTCAG
>NW_008349140.1:0-265 GCF_000622305.1 Nannospalax galili | reverse complement strand
TAGTGGGGTATTGAAGTCCCCTACTATTAATGAGTTGGGGTTAATTTGAGTTTAAAGTCCTGTAGTATTGTTTTTATGAAGTTGTGTTCACCAGAGTTTGGTGAATATATGTTCATGATTGTAATATCTTCTTGATTGATTGTTCCTTTGATCAAAATGAAATAGCCCTCTTTGTTTTTTCTGGTTAGTTTCAGTTTAAAGTTATTTTGTCAGTTATTGGGATTGCTACGCCTGCTTTTTTCTTAGTGCCATTTGCTTGGAATAT
>NW_008349139.1:0-847 GCF_000622305.1 Nannospalax galili | reverse complement strand
GAGGACTCTCCCCCACTTTGGGGCTCTTCATCATTTTTGTGTGACCTTGGGGTCTGTGACTTCCAGCTGGCTGCTCCCTGGAAGCCCTTCCACAGGTTTTCTTGTCAATCCTGTGTTCCTGTGCGAAGCTGTCCATGGTGGGGCTGCTGAACACACAGGAAAGTGGGGAGCAGCAGAGCAGTCTTTAGCCATGCTCTCCTCTACTCTACCTCCAGAGGATGCTATTCAGGGGGACTGACATCCGCCAGCACCAAACCGGAATCTGAGTCCTTGGAGGCCTCTCATCTCCCAGGGTTTCTGCTTCCTCTGTGACTTCTAGAACTGCTTACAACTTTGACATGACGCCTTTGATGGGCTCTAGTGATCGTGGTTGGTGGCTTGGACTGGGTGAGGATTTCTCAGGAGGTTGTACTGCATGTTCTCCAGATGCTGTTAAAGAGTATTATTGTTTCATTTCACAGTAGTATTATTGGTACCTTTGCCCTGCTAAATTCAGTACTGCCTCTAGAACAGTACGGAAGAGTACCTTCTTTTAAAAGAATGTACTCTACATGGGAGGAGATATATTTCCACAACATATATGGCTGTGAAATGAAGGCTCAGTTTAAGAATTTGCCTATCTGACTCTGAGTTATTAACCAGTAGAAACTCCAAAATCATAAATGCGTTGCTACTGGTGCTGGTTGCCTTCCAGACCTACATGGTGAGTACTTATTGGTGAAGACAACATAGTGTCAGGTTTCCAAGTATTGAGGAATCAAAATGGGTTTGAAGTGGTATTCCCTTCCTGCTGTCAGTATTTGATAGATCCAGATGTTTTTTTGTAGGCTGTTGGAGGAGCATTGTA
>NW_008349138.1:0-279 GCF_000622305.1 Nannospalax galili | reverse complement strand
CCAACATTTGGTATCATTTGTTTTCTTGGTCTTAGCCAGTCTGACTGGGGTGAGGTAAAATCTTAAAGTGGTTTTAATATTCATTTCCCTAATTATTAGTGATGTTGAACGTCTTTTAAGATGTTTCATAGCCATCTTTACTTCTTCTTTTGAGAACTCTCTGTTCAGCTCCTTAGTCCATCTTTTTAATTGGGTTGCTTCTTGTCTTGGTTCTCTTGTTTTTTGAGTTCATTACAAATTCTGGTTATTAAACCTCTGTCAGATGTGTAACTGGTGAAG
>NW_008349137.1:0-760 GCF_000622305.1 Nannospalax galili | reverse complement strand
CCTCCTGTCTCGGCCCATGCCGAGGGGATTTTACTTAGCCAATCAGATATAGCAGGAATTCCTGCTATCGGTCCCTCATATAACCAATGTTCATCTTTCAGCCACAAGGTTAATACCTGTAGTGGAGCTCCATCTTTTCCTTTTACAATAGCTCCCTTTGTAGTGAAGTGGATGTAGGCTCCCAGCTTAGAGAGTAAATCTCTCCCAAGAAGAGGGTATGGACAGTCAGGGACCAATAAGAACGAGTGGGAGACTCGTCCTGTGCTGAGGTCCACTATTCTTTCTGTGATCCATCTGTATGTTTTTCCTCCGGTGGCCCCTTGGACCCAGGCTGTTTTGGAACTCATAGGTCCCTCAGTTGTTGTCAGGACCGAGTGCTGAGCTCCTGTGTCTACCATGAAGGTAGTCAATTGCCCCCCTATCTTCAAGGTTACCCTGGGCTCAGGGGGGAGCTCCTGGCCCCGACTTCCCTAGTCCCCTAGAGTCAGGACTGGGGTTATTTTCTTTTGAAGTCTGTTCAGCTTCTTTGGACACTCTCGAGCCCAATGTCCTCTCTCCTTGCAATAACTGGTCTTTATCCTCTCGGGGCCTTCTCTTGTCTCCCAGGTTCCTACCTGGTCCTGGTCCTGTTCCCTGAACTACTGTGGCCAAAATTTGACTTAATTCTTTATTTCTCTTTTTCTCTCTCTTATCCTCTTTAGCTTCCTGCTCTTTTCTGATTCTGTCCTCTCTTTTTTCTAAAGTTTCTCGCTTATTATAG
>NW_008349136.1:0-457 GCF_000622305.1 Nannospalax galili | reverse complement strand
CATGACTTTATGCACAAACAGAAGTACCAGTTGCTATTTCTTTCTTCCTAGATTCTTTGCTATTTTTAACCTTTTTCTGACTGTATTAGACCAAGTACAATCAATGGTAAGTAAAAATGAAAAAAAAATGAGCACATTTGCCAGGTGCCAAAGACATTGAATAACATTTGGTATTTTAGCATTTAGTGCAACATTAGGTATAACTTATTTATTTTTCAAGATGAAATTTGGTTTTATTCTTTCATCAGCAGATGATTGAATATACACATAGTATTCAAGATACAACTAAAAAAAGAAATGGAGCTACAGCCCTTTGGAACTCCCCATTTTATCTTGTAGCTATAATTTTTTGACAACAAAGTCAAGGAAGTGTCATGTTCTTTTTATTCTGGGAAATGTAATAAATAAGTGCTGAATTCTGATAAAATGTGCTTGTATTGGAATAAACATATGGGAG
>NW_008349135.1:0-331 GCF_000622305.1 Nannospalax galili | reverse complement strand
GTGGTCCTCACTCTGTGGTCCTCTCACTGTGGCCCTCACTCTGTGGTCTTCTCACTGTGGTCCTCACACTGTGGTCTTCCCACTGTGGTCCTCTCACTGTGGTTCTCACACTGTGGTCCTCTCACTGTGGTCCTCTCACTGTGGTCCTCTCACTGTGGTCCTCTCACTGTGGTTCTCACTCTGTGATCCTCACTCTGTGGTCCTCAGTCTGTGGTCCTCCCACTGTGATACTCACACTGTGGTCCTCACTCTGTCGTCCTCTCACTGTAGTCCTCATGCCGTGGTCCTCACACTGTGGTCCTCACTCTGTGGTCCTCTCACTGTGGTCCTC
>NW_008349134.1:1625-3367 GCF_000622305.1 Nannospalax galili | reverse complement strand
TTGAATTGAATGGGAGAGGGGGGATGTAGGGAGGTGTGGATGTGGGAGGGGATATAAATGTCATCAAATTATATTGTATGGAAATTACAAAAATTCAATAATAAAAATACTGGAAAAAAAACCGAATCACAAAATACCAGCAAACTAAATTTTAGGCAGCAGAATCCAAGACCCAAACTAATGTTAAGTACTGCACGTTCATTCATCTCATTGGATGTAACCATGTGAAGCAAGCAATCAGATTTAATGACGTGAAAATAATTGCGTTCTAGAAAGTCTTTAGGTCCTCCTGCCACTGGTATCAGTTTCCTCATTTTTATAAAATTTATAGATTATTATTCTTCCAAATTAAATAACCAATGAATCTATGATCTCCTGTTATTCGGTAAATAACAAATCTACTGATGCTGTTTTATAACTATGAAATCCAAATTTTATTGGAAAAAAACCAATTAGTTACTTCTGTGACTGAAAAAAAAATCAATGAATTTGGTGTGGAAGCATGTGCCTGCAATCCCAGCACTCAGGAGGTGGAGGCAAGGGGATCAGGAGTTCAGGGTCATCTTCATATACGTAGTGTGTTTGAGACTACCTGGGGTACAGGAGACCCTGTCACAAAATCCAAACATAAAATCAAGGACAATATGAAAGTGTGTCTTTGGTAAACTGATTAAGATTAGAAGGGCATGTGCTTCTCTCTAGGGATGCTATAGCTCTGGAGTCTTGGCTTGGGGCACTGGGTACAGGTGTAGAAAGCCAGGGCTCTCGTGATAAGGCTCTTGGGACAGTTCTGGGAAACTGGCTCTAAGACAGGGTCTCCCTGTAGTTTCAGCTTGCCTGAAACTCACTATGTAGACCAGGCTGGCCTGGAACTCACAGAGATCCACCTGTGTCTGCCTCCCAAGTGCTGGGATTAAAGGTGTGCAGGACCAGGCCTGGCTAGTGGTGTACAATTTGGATAAGAGACTCTCCTAAGGAACTGCTGAGACACAGATATTTGGGCCCTGCCTCGACTTGCACAGCAGCCATCTGCAAAGCTGCTTCCATGAAGAACTAGCCACTCCTGGATTTGTGGTTTCCAAGGTCTGTTCTAGCCCTGGAACTTAGAGACCATGATTTAATAACAGCTACATCTGTATCTGTACACAATTCTCCCCTTCTTGTTTCCCTCAGTTATTGTAATAAATTATCTCCTTCCTTTTCCATGATGGAGAAATAATCTGATTGTTTTTAAACATTTGAAAATATTGGTGGGCAATATATCGAAAAGCATAGTTCAGTGAATTACCATAGAATGAAGAGACATTGCAAAGCACTCCAGGTCAGGAAATGGATTTTGCCAGCACAAGGAAGGTCACCTGGCCCTCTCCCAGTCAGGATTCCCCCTGTCTCCAGTGGATTCTGAAATGCCTGGTGTATTCCTCTGTGTTACTATCATGGGAATATTGCTCCATCTTCATTTTGTCTTTCATGAATAGATATGTGCATTTTCAACCATCTTTCAGCAAATTTTTCTTTTTTAACTTATTGAGACAGAGTCTTACTCCCATAGCCCTAGCTGGCTTCAAACCCTGATTCTCCTGCCTCTGCCTCCTGATTTGCTGGGATTACTGGAGGGCACCACCACATTTGGCTTAAATAATTTTCAAGTACTTTTTTAAATAACTATAGAGAATTTGGGGGTACTATACAAAGTTCCATGTGTCCACTGGTCAGATATCATTAATGTGAACACTTTCTCT
>NW_008349134.1:0-300 GCF_000622305.1 Nannospalax galili | reverse complement strand
TACTTAGGTAAAACTTTTACTATAACTTGTTCTAATCAGATGTACAAGACCAGATAGCTAACATTTTGCTTTTTGAAACTTGTTCTCTGTGTTTTGTCAGTTCAGAGCCAGAGATAATATCCCAAGAATGAGGATTCATTGGTTCACATATGGTCTAGCAAATGAAGGAAGGCTCCATCCAAAAGCACAAACAGAATTTTTTCAGCCTCTATATCTACTGTGGGCTTTTACCTCACAAATCCCTTCTGTACCCTTCCTTATATCAGAAAGGGGCTAAGAATCTAATCACTAGCTTTACAG
>NW_008349133.1:0-694 GCF_000622305.1 Nannospalax galili | reverse complement strand
GTTAAATAGTTTGCTTAAAATCACATTGATAAAAATGGCAGTATTGAGAGGCATTTCAGTTTGTGGACATAATGAGTGCATTGGATTCCTGGTTTAACAAGTGGTCTGTGGAGTCTCTCACTTAAACAGATAGAAAGCAGTCCAGACATAGAGTAGATCACAGCTCAGCTGTGACCACGTTAAAATGGTGGCATCTTTGAGATATCAAAGAAAGCATCTCAAAATAAACACACACACACACACACACACACATACACAATACTTGGACCTGAGAAGAAATGTATGTCCTTTTAAATTCCATGTTCTTTTAAAAAGATGATGCTGTACAGCAGTCTCTCCTACGTGAAATAGCTACTGTTGTCACAACTTCAGCTGCACCTGCTTGCTAAACATCGTCACAATTGGGCTTGTTGTTGGTTGTGTTCCATCATTAAAGGAGGGGCAAGCAGGGTTATTGGACTCTCAGTGGAGTAGCCAGCCACTCTTCCCAGCCAACTGTATGTAATTTGACCCTAATCACACAAGGCCTCCTGGATTTGGGGAGGGCTAAAGTATATAATCTGGGGAAGGCTAGGAAAAGAAGGCATGACCCATTCTGGGTAATGGCTTTCCAGTGTGCATACCCTCAGGTGCCCCAGCCCATGGGGCTTCAACGTTGGGGGGTTGGGAGAATAACCTAAAGGAATGAAACAAA
>NW_008349132.1:0-499 GCF_000622305.1 Nannospalax galili | reverse complement strand
CATTCCAATAAGAAGAATGTGAAAAACTGACAGTTCAGCACACCCAAGACTCCAGAGAATTCACACTGGAGAGAAACCTCACACATGAAAAGGGTTTAAGAAGTCATGTGTTTCAACTTAGAAAATATCAAAGAATTTCCAATAAAGGGAGACATTGCAAATAAATGGAAAGTGGCAATTCCTTTAATAATATGTCAAATGATGGAAGTTATCAAAAACTCGTACAAAAGAGATAGTTTACAATTGCATAGAATGTGGTACATTATTTACCCTTGGCTCAATCTTTAGAAAACAAAGCAGAATCCGTACTAAAGGGATATATGTAAAACTATGAAAAATGCATAAATGCTTATATTTGTATATTACAAAACTTTAGAGTGTACCAAAGGAAAAACAAGCACAAAATTGCAAAATCTCTATTAAAATTTACTTTTAATTCATAAGTGTTAGAAACTAGAAATATAATTACTGTGAGAAAGCCTTTACTTTCCCATCCAAT
>NW_008349131.1:0-681 GCF_000622305.1 Nannospalax galili | reverse complement strand
CTTACAAGAGGAGAAAGTGACTCAGAAAAATATGTTGCTTACTTGAGTAACACAAGCAAAGCAAACACACAGCCCACAGGGTGACTCTCCTGTCCTCTGCAGACTTTCTGTTTTAATCTCACACATTACTGAAAATCTAATCAGATCTGAGGCTCTGACAGAAAAGGGGAAGAAGAAGGATACTAAGTACTAAGAAGAGGTTAGAACTCTTATTTATAAATAAGTCTTTCACTAAGAAAAGGGAAAGAAGAAGGATACTAAGTACTAAGAAGAGGTTAGAACTCTTATTTATAAATAAGTCTTTCACTAAATATTGCACCTACTAACCTTTCTCGTGCCTCTCCTGTCACTACTGTTGATCACATAAACCAGAGTAGTTAACTAAGCATTCTGAAGCTAAGCAAAGAAGATGAAGACCTGCCTAGCTATTTTTAAGTATTTGAATTAATAAATTAAATGCAAGAATGCCACAAAATTTTATACTTCCTACTAATAAATATTAAAAAGAATTCCCATAAGCCTACTTAAAAATACATATATAAGCCTGATTTGGTATGCATGCCTTTAATCCCAGCACTTGGTAGAGGCAGATGAAACTCTGAGATCGAATCAGCCTGGTCTACATAGTGAGTTCCAGGCCATCTAGAACCACAGGGGCTACAGAGAGACCATGTCTCAAAA
>NW_008349130.1:2585213-2603781 GCF_000622305.1 Nannospalax galili | reverse complement strand
TGTGCATTTGTTCTCCTGAAGAGACCCACCGAGTCACAGACCCTAACAACACCAGTTGTCTTGTTTCTGCTTGCTGGGGAGGATCTGGAACATTCCCACAGGACTGGAAAGGATTTGCTCTAGGTGCCTAGATTTTTCTCAGGGTCCTATGGGCTTGCAGTGACTCAGGAACTCCCTTATCAACAGTTCAGGTTGAAGGGTAGGGCTATGAGGCCCTATTGTACTCCCATACTGACTCATGAGGATGTGGACTGACTCATGAGGATACAGACAGGTCTTCAGGTCAGCTCAATGCTAAAGCCAGCAATTCCTGGGTCTGCCAAGCCTCAGCCAATACAGGGTGAAGCAAGCCCACAGGGATTGGGGGCTGGGCTTCTCAGACAGAGATGGTGGGTGTTAGGTTCATGAAAAGACCAGGACCATTAGAGACCACTCCGAGGCAAGAAAAGAAGAAATTTATTGGGCTAGAAAAGCTGCTAGACTGCTCCAGTGGGAGAATGGGAACAGTGGTTTCTCGTCACAACAGGAGTGGTTTCTCGTCACAGCAGGCTGGGAATTGTAGGATTTTTCTCTTGTGGGAAGGTGGGAGGTGAAACTATAGCAGGAAGGTGAGTCAATAGCATTGGTAGGGGGCATTTCAGTAAGGTGTTTTTCAGTTTTTCGGTTGACTGAGATGGAAAATTGCCATTATGATTAGGGTGCATTCTTAAAACAAAGGGCAGGTGGTTACTGAGAAACTAGGATTGTTTAGTTTCTTTTTCTGCCCGCCAGGTTGTGGTCACCAAGTTGCTGGTCTATAGTGACTCCATTTTGGGGCCCAGTTTGGCCTAACAGTGGGGTCTGGATAGGGGCAGCAGCTGATTGCTAAACTCTGCAGAGGAGCTCTCAGGATTGCTGCTGAGATCTCAGACCTTGGGGACCTTCACAGTACACTGTCAATCTCTCCAAAAGAGCTTCTGTGACCTCTGGGTCTCAACAATATTCTGCACATACAGCCTAGGGCTTGCTTCAGGAGCACAAGCTGCTCCAGCCATGGGGACCAGGGGTGGTGGGGGGGTGGACCCTGACCCAGCACTATGGATCATTCTTCTGAAAGAAGATGCAGCCTTGGGAGCAGGAGCGGGGCCTTGGCCTGTGGAATCCAACTATCTAAGGACAGAGACTCAGCTCCTGCATAGAAAGCTACCTGGCTGTCTCTGTCTACCGTCCCTGCCCAGGGAGGAGGTGAGCATTGTGATGATGAGGAGCTGGAAGCCTGGGGGGGCGTGAAGGGTGGTACTGAAGGGATAGAAAAATGAGCCAAAAGTTTTTTCAGTTGTTTTTATTTTGTCAGGCATGAAGCAGGGGTGGCCTCAGATGGACAGGCAAGTCCACAGATAGAAGTGTGGAGGATGGAGCTTAGTGAAGAGGCTGGCAGGACATGCTGGCTATTAGGGCTCTATGGGTGCATCACAGATTCCTGATCCAAATCAACTGCCACAGAAGGACCTGGAAAGACAGCAGGGCTATACAGATCGTGGGTTTGATGACAGTGCCCCGACTTTGCCAACCAGTCAGAGATGGGGCATCTTCCTCAGGAGGGGTTGAGAAGGGGTCAGCATTGGGGGGTGTGATTTTCTTTATATTCTGGATCCAGTCAGAAAAGTAAGAGACCCTTGTGAAGATGTTGGGACTGGAGATTGGTTCTAGACACGATGCACTCCAGATGGCCAGCCCTATCATGTACCAGGTACCATTCAGGAAGCAGGTGAGGGGACCCCCAGAATCTTCCTGAGGAGAGAGAGGACATGGGTAGTGGATCCAAGAAAGGGAGGAGCAAAAATTGACCAGAATGGAGAGAACTTGATGGGCACCAGGGCTCTCTGCTGTCTGAGTGGTTCTCATCAGGTCCTCTTGGGTAATTAAAAAAATTCCAAACATGCCTCTAGGGTCAGCATCTTCAATGAAGCATAGAATCTGATTCTACAAATCTGCCAGGGGACCCTGCATAGCACCTAGCAGGTTCAGTCACAGACATCTATAATGTGGAAAGGCAACTCTAGGAATGAGACATGAACCATCTGCCCTACCACCCATATAGAAGAGGCCTCTAGGGCAGAGAGGTGTCTGAGCTCAGCTGTAAAGTCTGAGCCATTCTCACTTACTCGGCAGATAGATTTCCCATTGATGAGGTCCCCAGCACACATCATATCATCCTTTATAGCATGATATTGAACTCTGGTGTTATCTGGAACCTGGAAAAATTGTTCACACTTCTTATTGTCCATTAGGAAGACCTCTGCATCCTGCAGATGGAAGGGTGCAGGCAGGAATTCTGTGGGAAGAGGTTTAGTCATGAGATGCAGCTGAAGAAGATGCCACCTCCCCTTCCGGGCTGATTGCTTGTAGAGAGCTGCCACTTTAGGCCACAGGGGCAGGAAAGGCCTCCCCAAAGACATGCAATAACAAGATAAAATGGCATTTAAGAGCCTGCATGAGGATCTGTGGAGAGCAGGACCAGCAGGGAGTCAGCGTGACACACACCCCCCTCCCATCAAAAGAGGGGGCCCTGTGGGACTGGGACTGTGCCTTAAGGATATGGAAAGCAAAGAAAGAGGCTTCTTGGCTTTCAAACAACTCTGGCTGCTCTGTGAGGACCAAGCTGGAGGCAGGGAGGGTGGAGCCTGGGAACCTGGTCTGGGTGGACCAGTGGCATATGACACAGCCAGGAAGGCTTGACAGCATGACAAGAAGACTAGCTAGTCTCAAGGAGCTGCTGGACCTGGAAACATGGTTTCTGTTTCCTGGTTCCTGGCCATAAAAATCCTTCCCTAAGAATTCTGCACTCTCAGTCTAAAAAGACACAGTTGTCCCTTGCTATCAGTGGATTCCTCCCCACTTATCCAGGATACCAAACACCATAGACACTGAATTCCTTTACATAAAATGGCATAGAATATGCACAGTACCTATGCACATCTCCTAATTCCTTGAAATCATCTCCAAATGACACAGAATGCCCAACACGAAGCAAACAAGATACAAACAGTACTGTATTGTTTAGGGAAAAAGGACAGGAGGAGTGTCACTCCCCCTCCCTAAGGCTTTTGGTCTTCTGGTGACTGAATCCTTGAATTCAGAACCATGTTTCACAGGGACAATTGTGCAAGCTGACAGAACTGGCAAGTCTTCCTTGCCTTACGGGCTGGGCAGTGAGGTTCACAGAGCCCAGTGTTTCTTAGTCATAAACATCCTGACTTGCCACAGACCAGAAAGGGCAGGGTACTGTCATTTCCTTAAGCTACCCAGTGCCTTCCCTGGCCAGTGAAGAGTAAGCAGTGTTTGATGGAGCCTTACAGTGGGCATGGTCAACCATACTCAGAGTGCTGAGTCCTCAACAGTTTGGAGTCAGAGACCCCAAACTTTGATTTGAAGGTTAGAGGTTTTTAGATCATGGACAGAGGTTCAAAAGGACTGGAAATTCCACAACCCCTCTCCCCCAACCCTCTTTGCCTGCCCTGTGTACTCACTATCCTCATTGAGCAACCCCCAGCCACTTATCCAGCAGGCCATCTCTAGGGACACATTCGTGGTGTTATCTGGGAAGCAGGCTGGGAGAATGTGGGAGTTGTAGGTCACAGGCACGTGCAGTTGCAACAGGACAATGTCACTCCCCTGACTGTAGAACTTGTTATAGTTCTCATGAAAGATGAGCGTGCTCACTGTCATCTGCCGGCTGTAGTTGGAGGGACTGCCCAGTTGGTTGTACCCTAGCAGGATCCGGTAGTTAGATGGTTTGTGGGACCTATTGAAGGAAGCACCTTTAAGTGTTGAGTTGGCCCTTTTCCCTCACTGCCCGCCCTCTCTGCAGGCAGCCACTTCCCATGTCCCCATCATTTCAAGTGTTTCTCCTCTACTAATACTGGTTGGGTCCTTCTCTTGAGGGGCAGGCTGACTGCCCACAGCCTGAAGACATTGGTCTTTTAAAGGCTTCCAATGGCTTCTCCAAACTATCCCAGAATCCAAGGGCTGTGAATTTCATGCTCGGGAAAAATAATTGAGGTACCTCAAGCTGCACCCCTTCATCTTGGTGGCTTTGTTTATTTCCAGCCCTGACCAGATCCCTCTTGGGGCTGCATAAACATCATTCTTCAACAGTTCTAAGGAATACTTAAGAAAAGTGTGTTTCCTAACTCTGGGCATCTCCTTTTCTTCCTTTGTTTGCAGGGATGGCAATCCAAATAGAGGGTACCACTGGGTCAAGGGCAGGACAACAGCATGGGGCCTCCTGCCGACAGCAAGCTATACCAGAAAAAAGCTTGGAAGGAAAAACCTGCTGTGAGCCCTTCAAGCCTCTCTTTCCCACCTAGTACCTCCTCTCCTGAAGCCCTTCCCAGCAGCAGGTCCTACAGAGGGAGCACACACCTTTGGAAGCAGTGGGCAGCGCTCGCTAGCCAGTTTTTGTCGATGAGGACTGCTCCACAGATGTGCCTGCCACAAAAGAGCAGACTGGCCTACCATGGCCACCGCTCAGACCTTGCCATCTGATCACCAAAGAGCCTCCTGCTGAATTTGGTCCTGCCACATGCTGTGGAGACAATCCCAGTAACAAGGCACGAGCATTCAGGACACATGTGCTCGGTGCCCCAAATGTCAGCATCAAGAGGACCCAGGGGACACCACACTCTTCCTGTCACTTCCCAGGTGGGTATATCTAAGGTCCAGGGTGGAGTGGCATGGTTCAGGGAACCATGAGCCTCCTGGATGGCAGAGAAAGGGGTGTATCAGGAAATGGCCACAGAGCAGAGGTGCAGGCACAAAGGTGGGTGTCACCTGGCTCTCCTCAGATCTTGTTTATATAGGAGCACTGCCCTGTTTGAAGAGGGGGAAGCTGAGGCTGACAGAGATGTTATTTCTGGTCATGGTCATCTAAGTGGCTGTGCCCTCCATCTCAACCCCATGAAGAGTGTGGTATAGCACTCAGCCTAGTGCAGGACCTTGATCCAGAACCAAGGAGGCTTGGGATCAATGGGAAAGAGCCAGCTGGGGAGAGGGGCATCCCGTATATGCCCCAGTCCTCAAACCTCCAGGCTCAGTGTAAAGGCCGGCCTTCCCACTACCCACTTCACAAGGGAGGGGACAGGCCCACTGGAAACCTGCCTTTTCCTTTGAGGTCGGCTCTTGCACCTATCCACTTACCCTCTGACAGCTCTGGGATTCTGGTGGATTTCAAGGACATGGTTAACTCAGAGGACCTGGTGGACTGCGAGGGCATGGAGTCCAGGGCATATAGGGGCAGGAGGCTGAGCCAGAGCAGAGCTGCCAGCAGGTAGACCCCGCACCCGCCCAGGCCTGATTGCTGGGCCCTGGAGCCCCGCATCTGACGGGTCTGCATCCGGGGCACTAACAGGACGGCCAACGCGTGCAGACAACCGCTGACGCTGGCAAACTGCCTCTAGGGAGTATCTCTTGCCCACCTGCACCTCTAGGGAGCTAGCAAAGTGTGCTGTGATCCTAGGTCCACAGGAGACAGCCAATACTGTAAGCCAGATGGTCTTATGGCCCTTCTCCCTGGCCACCAAGGATACGTCCGTGTCCCAGAGGCAAAAGCATTGCCGGTATCCCAAGGTTTCCCAGTCTTATTACAATCTCCCCATCCCATTACAATACCTGCTCAAAATGCAAAGTTTCATCATCCAGACTTGCATGTCACCATCTCATCAGCTCCGAAGTCCTGGACTGGTGCAAATCCTCTGAAATCGGCTGTAGGTAAGAGTCCCCACCAGTAAGCTACTAAGCACTGTTACTGAGCCCAGTTCTTGAAACTAAACCTTCCCAAAGTGCAGCGGTAGGAATAGCATTGGATAAGTTACATTTGTTTGCAAAAGGCAGGTGGAGCACTAGAAAGTACATAGAAGCGGCTGGTCTAGAACAGGTTTTATACCCTCACTGGGCAAGGTCATTAGGGTTCAAGGCCTGGGAAAAATGTGCTCTTGGACTCTCAGCTCAGCCCCTTAGATTCTTGGACAGCCTTTTTTTATGGAAAGCAGTGTGCGTTTGTATATGACCACTTCTATCAGCTCTCAGCCAGGAGAATTCTGGCTGGTTGGGACAAGATGTGTTTTTTATGTCACTGGCGTTGCTTACTAGGACAGTTTCTGTAGACATAGATGTCTTAGGCATTTTATGGTCATTGTGTTTCTTCAGGTTTCGCTTCATGAGACAAAGCAGCATCCACTATCTATTTGAAATGTTCCCTCCTCTGCCTTGGCCACCTGCAGAGATAAAAGAGGCATACCATGCCCTTGGTTTTGGTGGAGACCTGTGAGGAGTACCTCCCTCTCTTGAAGGGGTCCTAGAACAGGCACTGAGAAATTGCTTTTACAAGATAGCGTTGTGTAGGCCACCAAGGTAACTGCTGATGCGAAACGTAGCTCTATACACAGGAAATGAGAGATATAATTTATTCTGAGTCAAATATGAATGACCATTGTCCAGGAACCCAGATTCAGGTTGCCTTAAATAGCATGGGCTCTGGTAGAAAACATTGCATGAACTTCCATGTCACAAAACAAAAAAAAACTCATAAATCAGTGCATTTACCAAATACAGCGGAGAGGCTATCAGACAGGTATTATAAACAGAGGTTTCCAGAAAAGCCACAAAAAGATTCTTCAAGGTTGATTAAGTAAACCCTCTGAAATGATGTATCTAATAATCACAGGATGTTAGGTCAGACACAGAGGAGAGAAATGAGCTGCTACGGAGGAGACTGAAGATAGCCCAAGATGGGGCTCAATAGAAGGCTGCTTACTTAAGAGTGCTTACTGCTCTTCCAGAGGATGGGAGTTTGGTTCCTAGCACCTACATCCAGTGGCTCACAACCACCTGTAACCCCAGCTCCGGGGGATCTGAAGCATTTTTTTGGCCTCTGCAGGCAACTTACACTCATGTGCACCTATCATCACATAGACATAAGAATACACATAATTAAAAATAGAAATAAATCTTAATTTTAAAAACAAAAGTGCCTTGCGATATGATTTTATTCTGTTCTGTAACTATAAAAACTTCATGAAACTGTTACCACATTGGAATATGGTCTTTGATGCAGCCTGAGTCCATGTTCCTGGACCGTGGTCATTCATAGTTTATTACAGAATAAATGGCTTATACTTTGAGACGAGAGCTGTGTTTTGGCATCAACAACAGGTTATAGTAAGGAAGGAAATCTATCTGTTCCCTTAGCTGCTTTCTGATATCATTCTTAGCTTTGAGGTGGGCAGGAATCAATGATCTGCTTTTCACAGAAATTTAGTTCACACAGCTAAAACCAGAGTAAAGCCTGGCATCTCTGCCTTCATTTTTCATATCTACTTTGCCTTGTGTTGTCAGCAGTGAGGGGGCAAAGGTCCAGCTCCATGCTGTCACCCTCAGCAGCCTGAAGTGTGCCCCCTAATCTTTTAGGACCTCAACTCAGTCCAAGTTAGGACTTCATGGATTAAAAAATAAAGTCAGAGCTAGCCAATATATAGTTGGAGATTTCATTACAGATATTTTAAAGCATAAGGATCAGGAGAAAAGAAGGTGCTCAGAGAAAGAAGGCAAAAGATACTAGAAAGTGTGGGCACAGGCTCAAGGGAGAGTTGCAACTATGACGCTTGCCATTAGCAGTGAATACCACTTGGTGACTCTGAAGTTATGTTTACACCTTTAAATTTTTAATTTCTTTTATTTTCTGAATATGAGTATTTTGTATGCATGTATATAAATGCAACTGCGTCATGCAGTGCCTGCCACAGAAGCCAGAAGAGGGCGTTTGATCTCCTGGAACTGGAATTACAGGTGGCTGTTAGCCACCTTGTGGGTGCTGGAAATCAAACCTGGGTCCTCTTAATCACTGAGCCATCTCTCCAGCCCCTGAAGTTACATTTAAAAGGTTGCTAAGAAACCTTTTTATTCCTTTTCTTTCTCTTTTGACAAATCAGATTATAGGGTGGGTCTGGAAGCGCCTTGGGGAGGAATTATAATCTGATAAAGTGAAATCAGGAGCAACTAGGGTTGCATAAAGCTTTAGTACATGTCCTTTCCCTGTCATGGGGTTTCTGGTGAGATTCCTAGAAAATTGCAGGTTTAGAGCTAAGAAGGGGAAAAAGCCTTAAGCAGTTTGTGTGTGTGTGTGTGTGTGTGTGTGTGTGTGTGTTGCGTTTTGTTGTTAGAAATGGGTCTGAGGACTCAAGAAAATGACCATACAATCCAAAGTATTTCAGCAAGACAGTTTACTTCTGCAGAAGGGTGTGTGACTGTGCTTTATCAAGTAAGCAGGTAAATCATGCTCAGGAGTCCTACTGGGATTTTATTCCCAACTCAAAGGGGTCCTGTGCTCCACTCTGAGTGGTTAGAACTCTTGTGTGATAGGGCTGCACAAATGATAAGCAAAATGCAACTTTTGAGAACAGGATACAACCCTGAGCATACACTTTGATCTTAGAATCAAATGCCCGAGGGAGGGATTTTTGCCGGATGACCTCTTTACAAATTTCATTAAAGGTAGAACTTCCTTGGTCTCATTTAAATTTTTGATGGAAAAGACTGTACATTTTATTTACATTTCTCACAGTGTTCATGCATGTATGTGCACAGAGTGTTTGTATGTGTGTGGGTATGTGTATGTGCATGTGCATATATATGCTGGTGTCATGTCTGCTCCTGTGGGTGAAGGCCCAAGTTTGATGTCAGGTGTTTTTGTTCATCACTTTCCACCTTATATACTGAGAGAGGGTCTCTTGCTTACTGTTTCAGATAGTCTGGCTAGTCAGCTAGTTTGCTCCTAGATTCTCTGTCTCCCGTACACAGGGGTTACAAGTGGGCTTCCGTATACACTTGGCTTTTATATGGGCTTTGTGGATCCAAACTGTGGTTCTCATGCTTACATAGTGTAGGAATGACTTACAATATGGACAGAATCTGGACTAACCTAGAACCAAGAAACTACTCTTTACAATGTAAGCAAGCTAGCTCACTGAGCTGCGTGCTCCTCTTGAGGCCTGGGCATATGAGCTTGATCCTTCAGAACCCCACTTTGCCCTTGGTCCAAGAAAGTGAATGAATGTGGATGTGCTTGAATTAGCACATCAAAGCGCTGAAAGCTGTGAATTGGATTCCTGTTGGAACTGAGAAGTCTGCTGGACATTGTGTATATGAGATATTTTAAGCCTAAACATCAAAGGGTAAAAATCTCTGATAAGGGTGGATCCAAATTCATAGTTCTCTAGTTCATGCTGGAAAGACTGTTTGAACACAAGTATGGGTTAGGTCTGGCTTGGGAGCACAGTTCCATGTGACATCAGAAGGAACGAGTGCCTCAGAGTTCCAATCCACTCCTGGCCTTAAAACTAACACTGAGTCAGGCTGATTATTGATTCAGGTATAACTGTAATGTGGCTAGTAATGCTGCAGTATGGCAAGTGCTTTACCCACTGAGCCATCTCCTCCCTAGTCCCTGTGCTGGAATTCTTGCTTCTGTGCTGGGGAGAGGCTTCAACTGGATTTCTGGATGAGAGGTTCCCCACCCTTCTCGTAGCCCCATAATTTTTCCTATCCTTCTATTCTGCATCGGAGTCAGCTGCTGTCCTCTGTGCACAGGCATGTTAACCACTCAGGAGCTTCTATCTAGAAACATGAGACCTAACCTATCTCATAACTCTTCAAGGCTGAAAGTGCAAAGATAAGCATGATAGGGGCATCTTAGCTTTTTGACAAGGTCTTGGTCCATTCCTGACTTCTAAAGAGCACCTAAGAGCTCCATCATTATCTTAAACCTTCAGTCACTTTAGCTCCCAGGAACAGCAAAGCCACCACAAGACAAACTACCCTACTGATGAGGACAATTATCCACAAGGACAAGGTTGCACTCTGGGGCACAGTAATCATCTCCCAAGAACCAAAACTGGGACACTGATCAACTAGACTACACCTTAACCATAACTGCATAATTATGCATGTTTCATGACCCCTGCCCCCATTTAAATCTAAAGCTCAAACCAGTATGAAAAGATGAATTTGGGGTCATTGAATCCCTTTATCTGTCTATTCTCCCAGGGCCCCTTGATTAAATCTCTTTTTTCTGCTTTTCATTATTATTTGTTCCCTTAATTAGAATATTGGGACAAGCAGTGGTTGGCTTCAGTTGTCATACTTGGAAAGAAGGAACGAACCTCAATTGAGGAACGTCCTCTATAGCATTAGCCTGTGGGTATGTCTGTAAGACTTTTTCTTGATTGTTGAGTAATGTGGAAGGGCCCAGCCCACTGTGGGTGGTGCCACCCCTGGTGTCTCCCAATTGGCTGGTTCCTCCAATGGGTGGGGCCTGGCACGGGCTGGAACAAGGAAGGGAAGCTGGGAGCCATCTTGGAATGGAAGCCAGGAGCTGCAGGTACAGCGTGATGGTGTGGGAAACTCGCAGCCAGCACAGCAACTCAGACAGAATGGACTGACTCCCTGTGGACCTGGGGCAAGATCGCTGGCCCCTGATGCGTGAGCGAATGCAGGGCTATGGGTGTGGCACAGTCTGATAAGGGGAGCTCTGAGTGGCAGTGGCGCAGGGCTAGGCACTGGGTACTCAATTCCTTTGTAAGTTAATAAACTCACATAAAATATATTATATGGTTTGTCTGATCGTAAACAGGACACCAAGAGAGAATTTGGGCCATACCTGGGCAGGTGGTCCTGTGCTATACAAGAAAGCAGACTGAGCACAGGCCAGGGGAACAAGTCAGGAAGCAGTGTTCTTCCATAGTTTGTGCTTCTGTTCTTAGCCCCAGGTTCCTGCCCCCAGGTTTCTTCCCTAAGTTCCTACCCTGGCTTCCCTCAGTGATGAACTGTGATCAGGACATGTAAAGCAAATAACCCTTTCCTCCCCAAGTTGGTTTTGCTCAGAGTGTTTTATCACAGCAATAAAAAAGCAAAGTAGAGCATACTTCTTTATTAAAAGTGAACTAAAAGGGAAATCAGAGGCTTAAACTTGCCATAGAACTAAAGGGTAAACTGAGGACAACAAAAATAATTAACTTTCCTTTCCTGGCACAAAGATAACAACAGCCAAAAGGAAACTTCACTTTCCTTCTGATTGACAACAAAAAGCTAAAAGGTAAACTTGACATATCAATTCAGTTAACAATCTCTTATCTCAAACATCCATTCTGAATTTTGGGCCACACAAACCACTCTTTAACCGACTCAAAGTTAAAAACCTACAGTAATAAGGCGAATTATTTTTTTCCATGATCTGAGAAGGTGGAGCACAGTTTTCTCACCCAAGGCTCATGTCCTAATGTTATCCTGGGAAGAAGGCAGTTTTACAGTCTACTGCAGAGTTGACTTTTATAAAATGGACAGAATCTGGACTACTGACTTTTAATTAATCTAGCAACCAAAAACACACTCACCGAACTATGTTCTCTTGTGACCTGGGTACCTGACCTTGATTCCTGAGAACCTCAATTTGCTACTCCACTCGGAAATAGTGAATGAATACGGGCGTGCTTGAGAATTAACAAATCAAAGCTCTCAAAGGCAGTGTATATCTTCATTGAAGAAAATAAAAATTAAGAAGTTTCTTGACATTGTATGTATGAGATGTTTTAGGCCTAGGAATGAAAAGGACAAGATTGTCTATTAAGGGTGGATCTAAGCTTGTAGTTCCCCAATTGAAGCTGGAGAAATTATTTTGAATAAAATTATGGGTGAGGCCTAACAGAAGAGCATGGTTCCAGGAGACATCTGGGGAAACAGGTGCCCTCAGAACTGGGGCTAATTCTTGTAACTGAAGTTAAGAGTCAGACTGTTTATTCGGGATAACTGTAATGTGGCATGGTAACACTGCAGTCTACCTTCATAAAAAATCCTCAGAAGACAAATACTCAAGACTCCCAGTTCTTTATTCTCTTTGGTGTACCTGCCTGCAAGATATCTGGGGGCAAGGGGGAGGAGCGGGGAGGTGTGCATGTCTGTGTGTGTATGTGTGGCGAGAGACCAGGAAGTTAACACTAGGTGTCTTTCTCTGTTGCTTCCACCTCATTGTTTTGAAGCAAGGTCTCTCACTGAACTAATTTTAAGTTAGATATCCTTATTTCAACTTTTGGTTGCTTTTAGCAGTCGTTCAAAATAGAAAAGACTGAGAAACAATATAGAAGAGTATAAACTAAGTTGGCCTGTCAGAGCTTGCCTGTGATTTCTGCACTTTGGAGGCTGAAAAAGGAATAGCTTGGGCTGGATCTGTGCTACATAGCAAGACCTTGTCTCAAAGAAAATTAAGTATCTAAAAGAAACAAGGGTTGATAAATAATAAACAATCACCAACAGGTATCAACAAGTGATATATACCCCCTGTAGCCAACTGGCCTGGAACTTGCTGTGTAGAACAGGCTGGCCTCAATCTCAGAGATTCACTTCCCTCTGCTTCCTGAGTGTTGGTATTAAGGCATGCATCACCATACCCAGCCAAATATAGTTTTTAGATTTTAGTGTGTGTGTGTGTGTGTGTGTGTGTGTATGTATGTGTGTATGTGTGGGTGCACAAGTGCCATGGTATGCATGTGGAGGTCAGAGGACAACTTGCAGGAGTCAGTTCTTTTCTTCCACCATGTGGGTCCCAGTGATCAAACTCAGGCCATCAGTCATAGAGACAAGTACCTTTACTCATTGAGGTACTTTGCTGGCCTATCAAATGCATTTTGATTAATAATTTAATGGCTGAAGAAAAGAACATTAATGTTCAATGAAGTTAAAAAGACAAAATTACCTAGCTTTGCAGCTCTTGACTTTTGTCATTCTAGATCGACAGCAGTCTGTACCAAAAATGGTGCCAAATGCTTTGGGCACCACATGGAGGGCCGTTTCTAGCCAAAATAAAGAAGTGACTAACACAGAGAAAATGGAAGTTCCAAAGGGGACAACCTTGGGTTGCGGGTGTTCACAGTTCCCATCTGCCTCATAAAAATAAGGTTTGAACAGTTGAATGATTGTGATTGGCTGAGACCCAGATACTTATTGTTAACAAGTTAGGTTATGGTTTGCACAAGTTAGGTTGCAGCTCACTAGGTACAGAGAACCCTTTAGGCCAAATTTAATCCACAGAAAGAGTTTTAGGTGGAGCAATTTAATTTACCAGTAGCTGTCCTATAGAAACATAAAACTTGTATTTGAAGATATTTAAAGTAATCAGGTTACAAACCCAATCCTTGTTCATCACGTGGAGATTTTTTTAAATACAAAGGATTTTTTTTTATTATTATTTTTGGGAGGAGGGAGATTCGTGGCATGTGTGTGGCGGTCACAGGACAACTTGGGGGAGTTGTTGCTCTTCTTCCACCAGATGGGTGTTGGGAGCAAACCCAGATAATCAGATGTAGCTGCAAGTGCCTTTACCCACTGAACTGTCTCACCAGCCTCACTTACAGATTTTGATTAATGCTGTAATAGATAATTGTTCTAAGTGTCTTAGGAAAAGGTTGAAATAGATGCCTTGTTTAGAAGGAGGATTCACAGAGGAGCTGCCACTGTGCTTCATACATTTTGGGAGTTTCAGAATGCCCACATTCTCCTCAGGCAGCAGCCCAGAGCCTGGCTCACCACCATTGTGGGCTCTCTTGCCTCAGCCCAGCTGAGCTTTGGCCAGAAGTTCCCAGGACAGAAGCCAACAGCAGATTGTGCTTGTGTTCTTGAATGCACGAAACAGGAGGGATAGCAGAGTTCTAAAAGAAGACACATTTGAAACTCAAGATGAGGAGGGTGGGTTCAGACCACCATCAGTGTAGGGGCTCAGAGCTCAGCAGACCTCCAGAGAGTGCTGGGTTCTGGCCTCCAACTACCAGAGGGTCTGATAACCCAGGGGTCTGCCTGTCAGGCCCCAGATCCTGCCTCCATGTGGTGGTGGGCTTCCCCTAATTGCACCATAGCATCGCCCTACCTGGGATTTTGTGAGGCCCCTCCTAAGACCCCAGGGCAGATCTGGCTTTGGTAGGCTAAGGCTGAGATCCTAGCAGACAGCCTGAGAGGGTGGGTTCAGACCTCAATCAGTGTAGCAGCTAGGATCTCAGCAGACCACCAGAGAGTGCCGAGTTCTGGCCCCCCTCTGGCCTCCCTCTGGCATAGGGTTGACAACTGCCCTGGACTGCCTGAGAGAGCCTGGATTCTGCCTCCACGTGGTGAAGGAAGCCTGAGTGGACCTCACTGGAACTTGAATTGGGCTTCTGTGGGTACCCCTGAATAGCTGATCTGAAGCCATCAGTTCCCTCCAAATTAAACCTGAGAGAACCTGAACCCTGCACCAACCAGCTTTACATAACCAATAAAGAAAGGATCTAGGCACCCCGATAATACAAACAGAAGCATACTTAATTCTCATATCAGAATCATAAACAACAAAAGAAATTCACATGCCAAAACCACAATGAAAGACTAATAAAATGGAAAGCCAAAACACTATGTCCCCACCAAACCCCACTGCCGCAAACCATGACTCCAACCAGCAGAGTCGAGGCAAGAACAACACGGACACCAAGGCAGGGTACAAGCTTCTTTCTTCCTTTATTGCGCAGCACAATCCCTTATATCTTCCCCAAGGACCAATCACAACACATGCACGCACGCAGCATACAGCGGTGGAGACAATTCATTGGTCCACACAGTCAGACCACGGTCAAGGATGTCATAGATCAGGCAGGCAGCGCATGATTGGGCGCACTGAGCTTGCGTGTTCTGGAGTAACAAGCGAGGGTCACGAGGCTTGGTGGTCAGCCAGGGCACCATCTTTGGCCGACTCGGCCGCTCCCGCTTCCCACATCTCCCCCTTTTTGTTTTATTAAAGGTCATCGGGATCGTGCCTGCCTTAGGTTGCCCCCATCCATAGAACATCCTTACCTGTCATCAACTGTTCAGCAGCATTGGTTGGCAGTCTGTCTTAGGTTGGTATGTTTGTGAGGGGGTCTTACCCGTCTTTGGCTACCGATCCAGCATGCTTAACCACACCTTGGGAGATTCACCGTTATCCAACACCATCATTGCCTGTGCGAGCAGCTGCTGTTGGACAACTGTCCTTTGTCTCATTTTACACATGCACCATATCAGACATCCACTCACACAAATCAGCAGGGCTCCCCAATAGGCCATCCCTCCCCGGTCCTTGAGGAAGGAAAAGGCTCCCTGGAGGGTCTTCATCCAGTCTTCTATAGAGGCTATCTCTACTCTTGTAGCATTCACCGCCACAATTGATGCATGTATCTTTGCTCCAGTTGCCTTGAAGAGCTGTAGAGAATTCTCTAGATTGATTACCTGCCTTAGAGAAATTAAGATACTCCACAGAGGTTATTCATAATCCAGGCATATGATAAATACATCACACAAACATTAACTGCCCTAAGATATCTACTTGTTCCTGTAATAAATCTACTCTTTGGTTTACCGAAAGTATGCCTGCCTTCAGCCTTCAACTGCACGAATAATTCTTCCTGTTTCTCCAATGCCTCAGCGGTATTCTGAGATAGCGAATTTAACACAGTAGCAGTACTGCAACATTAATCAAAGGGTTCCTCGCTAGTACTGAATACCTTAGGAAATATACTAGCATCATGACTTAGGGGCAGCGGCAGGGGAAAGACCTTGAGCACACTCCATATTATTCTGGTTTGTGCTTCTCCTTTCTTTATCATCAGTATCACTATATACAACCTGATCAGGGTTCTTACATCCATTTCTTCTCGTTCCTGGCTTCACCAGACGCTCAGGGACCCAAATAGGTGCTTCCTTGTCCTGTGGATACATACAAACAGCACCTCTTGTCCAGGCTATGGCCAGGGAGGGGCTGTACCATTGTCCTGAAAAGACATCTTTCCAATAAACCTGCACTGGATTCTGCTACCCTGGGATCTGATGCCTGTCTGCTGCAGAGAGACCATCTGCATTCAAATTTTAAAAATTGAGTATAAATAGTGCAACATTTAATTTATCTTTAGGAGATCTATATTGACTGCCTATTCCCCCTTTTTGTTTTATTTTCCAATAAACCTGCACTGGATTCTGCTACCCTGGGATCTGATGCCTGTCTGCTGCAGAGAGACCATCTGCATTCAAATTTTAAAAATTGAGTATAAATAGTGCAACATTTAATTTATCTTTAGGAGATCTATATTGACTGCCTATTCCCCCTTTTTGTTTTATGAGACAGGTCTTTAAAGTTGCATTTGCTCTCTCTACTATACCCTGCCCCTGGGGATTGTATGGCAGTCCAGTAGAGTGCTGTATATCAAAGGCTGCACAAAAGGCTTTGAACTTAGAAGATGTATATGCCGGCCCATTGTCAGTTTTGATGTGCAACGGTGGGCCCCAAGCTGTGAAAGCTTGTAAGCAATGGGATATTACATGAGCAGCTGTTTCACCTGGTTGAGCAGAAGCATAAATTACACCTGAATATGTATCAACAGACACATGAATATATTTTAAGATGCCAAATTCAGGTAGGTGAGTAACATCCATCTGCCAAAGAGCTCCAGGCTTCAGTCCACGGGGATTAACACCAATTGAGTGAGAGGGGAGACTCAGAATGCACTTCTTGCATTGTAAAACTATCTGTCGTGCTTGCTCTCTGGTAATATGAAATTTTTGACGTAAGGTATTTGCATTAACATGAAACCTTGAATGAAATTGAGCAGCACGTCCCACCGATGTTAATGCAAAGGCTGTAAACACAAACATGCTTTTGGTGGCTGCATCAGCTTTTGCGTTCCCTTCTACAATAGATCCAGGAAGGCCAGTGTGAGCTCTGATGTGAATTATACTAAATGGTGATTGCCGAAGCCAAATTTGCTTTTGCAGGGCTACAAAAAGGTCATGGACTTGGGAATGTGACCTGATTGAGCCAACATTTTCCAGAATTTGTAAACTTTGTACCACGTATCGGCTGTCTGATATCAGGTTAAACGGTTGTGTAAATATGGTGAAAACTTTTAAAACTATAGCAAGCTCTGTCGCTTGTGCTGACTTAAAGGGAAATATGTGGGTTTCGGGAGGCAGACCTTCTACACAAATAGACCCAACTCCCCCTCTAGATCCATCCGTGTAAATATTGACTGCTCCAATAATAAGTGAAGTACGTGTAACCCAATGGTGTATTAAAGGGTTACGAGATGCAAATTGCAGTATAGGATCAGCAGGGAGATGGTTGGAAAACCTGCCAGTAGCACTGGTGGCTACAACAGCCCACATATCATTACATGCAGCTAAAGTTCCTATATGAAGAGGTGAATAAGGGGTTATGATAATGTCAGGTTGTTTACCAAATGCTTCTATACTAGTTCGCAGGCTTTTCAGTATCAAAGCTGTGACTTCTTCTGGATAATAAGGAAGTATTTTCTTTGGAGAATGAGCTAAGTATAACCACATTATAGGACCCTCCTGCCACAAGACTCCAGTTGGAGAGCAGTTAGAAGCGATGATGCAAAGATACAAAGCCTTTTCATAATCTAAACATGTCACTTGAGTGAGGCTTAAACATTGTTCTACTTTCTGGATGCAGGCCCGTGCTTCAGGAGTAAGCATTCTAGGGGAATGAAGAGCAGGATCGCCTTGGAGCATCTTGAATAATGGGGCCAAGTCTGCATTAGTTAGTTTACAATAAGGTCTGATCCAGTTTATATCTCCTAGGAGTTTTTGAAATTCATTCAGGGTGTTAAGATGATCTACCTTAATGGTCAGTTTAAGAGGTTTTACTATTGTATTGCTCAACCGGGTTCCTAAATACTCCTTAGTATCTCCCAGCTGAATTTTGTCTGGTGCTATAGACAAGTTCCACTTAGTAAGCTCGACCTTTAGCTTGTACAGCATAGTTTCAACCTTGGTATTACTGTCTGCACATAAAAGAATATCATCCATATAATGATAAACGACAGCCTCGGGGAAGGTGTCTCTTAGTGGCTGAATAGCCTTTCCTATATATATCTGGCATAGCGTAGGACTATTAGCCATTCCTTGAGGAAGAACTACCCACTCATATCGCTTATCAGGAGAGGAATGGTTTAAGGATGGGACAGTAAATGCAAATTTAGAAGTGTCATCCGGATGCAAAGGAATAGAGAAAAAACAATCCTTGATATCAATTATAGCAGTAGGCCAATTCCTTAGCAAAGCTGAAATTAGAGGGAGGCCACGTTGCACCGGGCCAAAGGTTTCCATACACTCGTTTACAGCTCTTAATTCCTGGAGTAATCTCCATTTGCCTGATTTTTTCTTAATAACAAATATGGGTGTATTCCAAGGAGAGGTAGACTCCTTTATATGGCCTGCACTTAACTGTTCTTTTATTAGGTCCTGGGCAGCTAATAACTTTTCCTTAGGCAGGGGCCATTGAGGGACCCAGACCGGTTGATATTTCTTCCATACTATAGGTATGCACTCAATGGCCCCTATATAAAACCCAGTCCTTTTCGCAAAGTGCTTCCTCTCGCCTGAACAGGCTCTATTACTCCTTGGTGATCTTTCCCCAACCCTTCTCCATGCAAATACCCCATTTGTTGTACCATTTCCTGATTTGGGG
>NW_008349130.1:2520301-2585117 GCF_000622305.1 Nannospalax galili | reverse complement strand
GGTCTGATGGCATCTCTACAGGGTTTATTAGCCTGCTCGTATGCCAACTGCTTGATCAATGGCATGGCTGAATCCACATTTGGAAACACCCTTCCTGCAGTTTCCATCATTCGAGCTAGAAAATCAGCAAAGGGTTCATTCGGCCCCTGAAGGACCTTTGAGAGACTATCATTAAGGTTACCTGACCCTGTCAGCATCTTCCATGCCTTAAGGGCTGCATCATTAATCTGAGAGTATACTTGCCCTGGATATCCAATCTGATTGTTAATAAAAACCCCTTGCCCCATAAGCATATCCACATTCCATGCAGGCTGGCCATTGGCCGCATTAGCAGCTGCTAGCTCTACACGATATTCCAGGTAAGCAGATTTCCAATTTAAATAATCGCCCCCTGAAAGAACATCCCTACAGAGATTTTGCCAATCAAAAGGAGTCATAGCATGTCTAGTAAGGCTCTCAACCTGAGTTATAGTATAAGCTGCTTGTATCCCATAAGTAGCCACAGATTCTTTTAACCTTTGAATTATTTTCTAGTCCAGGGGCTCATGATATCTTTGATTGTTCTGATCATCAAACACTGGGAAAGCTCCATAACTAGACACGAGATGGCGCCATATGCCCGCATTAAGCGTGCGACGGCTCCCCTCTATAGAGGGCATGGCTTCCGGACAGTGTCTGTCCCAAGGAGGAGCACTAGGCTCAACCTTTTTCTTGTTATTTTCAGTAATTCTCAGCTGTTCCATGACACTATCTAGATCCTCGGAATCATATTCCTCCTCCTCTACTTTCGAAGAAGCACTACATGCACTGAGTTGAGACACTTCCTCTTTTGCTTCTTCTAAAGCTTGAGCTCCTTGGGCTATATCTGCCTCATACTTCCCTGTTTTGTCTGCTAAACAGGTCCGCACCAAAGTCCTCTCCGTTCCACCTTGTGGAAACTTTCCCTTTGTTCCCTCTTAGGGGGAACTTTTGCTAGCACTATTATTTTGTCTTTTACTTACAACTCCGGAGCATCAGGTTCCCCGTACGGGCCACCACTTGCCAAAAACCGTGACTCCGACCAGCAGAGTCGAGGCAAGGACAACACGGACAACAAGGCAGGGTTCAAGCTTCTTTCTTCCTTTATTGCATAGCACAATCCCTTATATCTTCCCCAAGGACAAATCACAACACATGCATGCACGCAGCATACAGCGGTGGAGACAATTCATTGATCCACATGGTCAGACCACGCTCAAGGATGTCATAGATCAGGCAGGCGGCGCATGATCGGGCGCACTGAGCTTGCGCGTTCTGGAGTAACAAGCGAGGGTCACGAGGCTTGGCGGTCAGCCAGGGCGCCATCTTTGGTTGACTCGGCCGCACCCGCTTCCCACACTCCACCAGTCCTGTAGAAGAGTTCTACAAGGAGAACCCCCTAGAGATAACCCAGGACACTGAATTTAAAAGAACAGTCATAAACATGACAAGGAAGTCAACAAATTTAAAGAACACACAAACAAATCAAAGAACTAAAAGAAGATAGGGATAAACTTCTGAATGAATTCACAACAGAGATAGAAACATTGAAGAAAATGCAGGAGGAAATGAAGAAGGAAGTGCAAAACTCAATAAGCCAACTTAAAACAACAGGGGAAAGCCTCACGGCTAGAATGAATGAAATGGAAAACAGAATATCAACACTGGAGGCTAAAGTTGAAGAACTGGACCATTCAAGCAAAGATTATGGAAATTTAAAAAAAAATCCACAGGAATGGAATATGCAAAAGATGTGGGACACCATGAAAAGACCAAATCTATGGATCATAGGAACAAAGGAAGGAGAATTTCAGGTTAATGGTGTTGACCAGATCTTAAACAGAATTGTAGAAGAGATTTTCCTGAAATTGAGGAAAGACATCCCCATACAAATACAGGAAGCACATAGAACACCAAATAGACAGGATCAGAAAAGAAACTCCCCACAACATATCATAGTAAAAACACTAAATGTACAGAACAAAGAGAGAATACTGAAAGCAGCAAAAGAAAAACAAGTCACATACAAAGGAAAGACCATCAGAATTACAGCTGACTAATCAATGCAAACTATGAAAGCTGGAAGAGCCTGGACCAAGGTATTTCCAGTTCTACATGACAATAGATGTCAGCCCAGAATGCTATACCCAGCAAAAATGTCTATTAGAACTGAAGGGGAAAGAAAACTCTTCCATGACACAAATAGCCTGAAAGACTACATGTCCACAAAACCAACCGTTCAAAGAAAACTTGAAGCAATACAGAAAGCAGGGAGAGAAACAACTACACCCCAGGGGCAATGAAAGAAGATAAAGGGATAATCTAGGAAACACAAAATTAGACAGAGACCATAAATGGCCATCAAAATGAAAGCAACCAATACACATCTTTCAATAATAACCTTAAATATCAATGGACTGAACTCCCCAGTCAAAAGACACAAGCTAAGTGAATGTACTAAGAAACTAAATCTACCTCTTTGCTGTCTGAAAGACACCCATCTCACCTTCAAGGACAGGAACTACCTTAAGGTAAAAGGAAGGAAAAGAATATTCCAAGCAAATGGCACTAAGAAACAAGCATAGGTTGCAATTCTAATATCTGACAAAATAGACTTCAAAGTAAAACTAATCAGAAGAGACAAGGAGGGTCACTTCATTCTGATCAAAGGGAACACTCAACCAAGAAGATATTACAATCCTTAACATATATACAGCAAACTCTGGTGCACTGAAATTCTTAAAAACAATACTACAGGACTTTAAGACATAGACTAACCCCAATTTAGTAATAGTAGAGGACTTCAATACCCCACTGTCTCCATTAGACAGGTCAACCGGACAAAGAATAAACTGAGAGACGTCTGAATTAAATGATACCATACATCAAATGGACCTAACAGACATCTTTCGAATATTCCACCCAAGCACCAAAGAATACACTTTCTACTCAGCACCCCCTTGGAACTTTTTTCAAGAATTGATCACATACTGGGCCACAAAACAAACCTCAACAAATACAAAAAAAATTGAAATAATCCCATGCATTCTATCAGACCACAATGCAATAAAGCTCTAAATCAACATTGGACAAAGGCCTACTCACTACACAAATTCATGGCAATTGAACAACATACTCCTAAACAATGAGTAGATCAAAGAGGAGAAATTAAGAAAGAAATAAAAGAATTCCTGGAATTAAACAAAAAGGACAACACAACACAACCCTTGGGACACTTTAAAAGCAATCGTAAGAGGGAAGTTTATAGCTCTAAGTGCCTACATTAAAAAATTAGAAAGAGCCCAAATAAACAACCTTACACTGCAACTCAAGACACTGGAAAGGCAAGAACAAAAGAAACCCAAAAAACAATACAAAGAATCAGTGAATATAAGAGCTGGTTCTTTGCAAAGTTAACCAAAAGAAAGAAAGAAAGAGCAGCTCCAAATCAACAAATCAGAGGTGAAAGGGGAAACATCACAACAGACTCCAAAAAAATCCAGAACATTATAAAGGAATACTTTAATAACCAATATGCTACCAAATTTGAAAATCTAAAAGAAATGGATGGATATCTAAAATCATCATAACCACCAAAGTTAAACCAAGAAGATATCAACAGTTTAAACAGACCCATAACATATAAGGAAATTGAAACAGTAATACAAAATCTCCCAACTAAAAAAAGCACACGCCCAAATGGATTTACAGCAAAATTCTACCAGACATTTAAAGAAGACCTCCAACCAACACTACTTAAATTATTCAAAAAGATAGAAACAGAGGGAGAACTCCCAAATTCCTTCTATAAAGCCTAATCACTCTAATACCCAAACTGGGTAAAGACACAACAAAAAAGAAAACTTATAGATCCATATCATTAATGAACATAGTTGCAAAAGTTCTCAACAAAATACTTGTAAACCGCATCAAAAAGATCATTCGCCATAATCAAGTAGGCTTTATCCCAGAGATGCAGGGATGGTTCAATATACACAAGTCAATAAACATCATTAATCATATAAATGGACTCAAAGACAAGAACCACATGGTCATCTCAATAGATGCAGAGAAGGCCTTTGACAAAATTCAACATGTGTTTATGTTCAAAGTCCTAGAGGGAATTGGACTGGAGGGAACATATCTCAACATAATTAAAGCCATATACAACACACCCACAGCCAGTATCATTCTAAATGGAGAAAAACTGGAAGCATTCCCATTAACATCAGGAACCAGACAAGGCTGCCCACTATCTCCACTCCTTTTCAACATAGTGCTTGAACCTCTTGCTAGCACAATAAGACTAACTGGAAAAGAAGAGGTCAAACTATCACTTTTTGCAGATGATATGATACTATACCTAAGAGATCTCAAAAATTCCACCTAGATGATACTATACCTAAGAGATCTCAAAAATTCCACCTAGAATTGATCAACACTTTCAGTATAGTGGCAGGTTATAAAACACTTTCAGTATAGTAGCAGGTTATAAAATCAATCTACAAAAATCAGTAGCCTTTCTATATACCAATAACAAACAGTTAGAGAAAGAATACAGGGAAATGCTCCCATTCACAATAGCTAAAAAAAAATATTTTGGAATAAATCTGACCAAAGACACCAAAGATCCCTACAATGAAAATTTTAAATCATTAAAGAAAGAGATTGAGGAAGACACCAACAGATGGAAGGACCTCCCATGCTCATGGATTGGGAGAATTAATATTGTGAAAATGACCATCCTACTGAAAGCAATATATAGATTCAATGCAATCCCAATCAAAATCCCCATGACATACTTCACAGAACTAGAAAAAAGTCCTTAAATTCATATGGAAGTACGAAAGACCCTGGATAGCCAAAGCAACCCTGAGCACAAAGAGCAACACTGGGGGGATTACTATACCAAATCCCAAAGTAAACTACAGAGCTATAGTCTTAAAAACAGCATGGTACTGGTGCAAAAATATACACATAGATGAATGGAACATCATTGAAGATCCAAACTTGAGTAAACACAATTTCAGCCGCCTGATATTTGACAAAGGTGCCAAGAACACAAATGGAGGAAAGACAGCATCTTCAGCAACTATTGTTGGTAAAACTGAATCTCCACCTATAGAAGAAACTATATAGAAACTAGATCCTTATCTTTTGCCTTGCACAAAAGTCAACTCCAATGGATCAAGACCTCAATGTGAAACTGGAAACCCTGAAACTATTAGAAGAAAATATTGGCAGTAACTCACAAGATACAAGTGTAGGAAAGGATTTTCAAAATCAAACAGCAGTTGCTCAGGAATTAACAAGTAGGATGTCATTACACTAAAAAGCTTCAGTATAGCAAAAGAAACAATCAAAAAAGTGAAGAGAAAACCCATAGAATGGGAAAAAGTCCTCACCAAGGATACATCTGACAGAGGTTTAACATCCAGAATATATAAAGAACTCAAAAAACAGAGAATCGAGAAACCAAATGACCCAATTAAAAGATGGGTTAAAGATCTAAACAGAGAGTTCTCAAAGGAAGAAATAAAGATGGCTAAGAAACATCTCAAAAAGTGTTCAACATCGTTAGTAATTAGGGAAATGCAAATTAAAACCACCCTAAAGTATCACTTTATCCCAATCAGACTGGCTAGGATCAAGAGAACAAATGATATCAAATGCTGGCGAGGATGTGGAGAAAGGGGAACACTCACTGACTGCTGGTGTGATTGCAAACTCATGCAGCCTCTATGGAAAACAGTGTGGAGAACTCTTAAGAAACTAAAATGAACCTACCATATGACTCAGTTATACCACACCTTGGCATATACCCGAAGAACTCGTCCTATTGCAGAGACACTTGTACATCCATGTTTGTTGCTGCTCTTTTCACAATAGCTAAGAGATGGAAGCAACCTAAGTGTCCCTCAACTGACAAGTAGTTAACAAAAATGTGGTATATTTACACAATGGAGTTCTATTCAGTAGTAAAGAAAGATGAAATAATGAAATTTGCAGGTGAATGGATGGATCTAAAAACTGTTATACTAAGCAACAGACTCAGAAAAACAAATGACGTTTGTCCTCCCTCATATGTGGCTCCTAGCACCAAATCCTTTTAAATTCCAGGTCCTTTTAATAAGATGATGCTATACAGCAGTCTCTTCTGCATGAAACATCTACCATCATCATGACTTTGGCTGAGCCTGATCGCTAAACATAGTCACAATTGGGCTTGTTGATGGTTGTGCTCATTCATTAAAGGAGTGCCAAGCAGGGTCACTGGACCCTCACCTGAGTATCCAGCCACTATTCCCAGCCAACTAGTCCAGCCTTAGAAGACAAAAGAAAAATGAGGAAGAGCCCAATAGAGGGATGCTTTTGGAAGCCCTTGTCAAGAAATTCCAATGGACTCTCATATGAACTTTTGAAAATTGCCCTGTTCCGACTTTTTTCTGGTTCCCTGTCTAGAACGTGTAATGTCAATTACTCTTGCCTTTACTCCTCCTTCACATCTCCTATTCATGATTCAAGGACTTTCTTTTCCCCTTAGAGACAAGAGTTATGCAATTTGGGAGTCTTTTAGATAGACCTCCTGAAGAGGTACTCCAATTGCCTCACCCTGCGTCCCTGTTCAGCATACAAAAAGCCAGAGCGGTCGTCGTCCCTATTTCCTATTAGAAATTTGGGTAACCCCTTCAGAGGATGGTGTGATATGAATAGGACGTAGGAATTGGCTAGGCAGTTAGGGTAAAAAGACCCCAAAGAAATGTAGCCAGTGTCTGGACTAAAAGTCAAAATGTCCTTGGGCCCGTTAGCAGCATACTCTGTTCCAAAAGCCAAAAATGTCAAAAGTACTTGGGAGCTTGTATGTAATCCTTAAAAGATTCTAGGGTTACCTCTTCAGAGGGGAGACTGTTGGAGGGGAGGAAGTGAGCATGGATTTGATCAAAACATCTTATGTGCATGTATGAAATTCTCAATAAAGGTTTTGTAAAGGTAAAAAAAAAAAAAAAAACCTCAAGAAGAATGAGAAGTAACAGCCAGAGGCCTCTGTTTATCACTTCAGTGGTGATTAAAATGGACTGTACCACAGACAAAAGCCACAGATGTTTGGGAGAGAGGCAGAACCAATCCCCCACACACCTGGAGGAAGACTGTTTCCCTCTTAGGTTTCCCTCTTAGGGAAGATTGAACATGAGGAGAAAACTGCTAGACAGGGTTCCCCCAGACCATCAGTCAAAGCCAGGTTGAATTCAGCCTTCTGCCCTCTCTAGAGGTCTGAGGTCTGGGAGGTATAGTACAAAGACACTCAGGTTGCTGTATGCACCATCGATTGGAAGGAGGCCACCATGGCACAGCTCTACCCAGCCTTTGTCCTTCTGTGGAGAAGCCATACCTGTGCTTGGGTAAATGGTGGTGACAGGTAGTGGTGTCTCCTAAGGTATGCAGAGTCTCTGCACTCTCCTGGCTCTGCACTCTCCTGACTGGGAGTCCCCACCTAACACACAAGGCAGACAGAGTCATGGCCTCTCTCCCAATTCTACCTAGGCCATGAAGCTGATCTTGTCATCACACCCAAGAAATCTTGTGCAATAAACAAAGGAAAGTAATTTCAACATAAGCCTTTTTTGGTTGCTGTTGTTGAGACAAGCTCTCACCTCACCGTGTAGTGGGGTAGCCTCAGATGGGAGGTCTTCCAGCCTTTCTGCCTCCATCTCTATGGAGGGATTCTAGGCCTGGGCCACCACACCCAATTTCAGCACATGCTTTCTAAGAATGTTCATCCAGCTCTTTCTATGGGCACATGCTTCCAACATGTTATCTGTTTTAATACATTAGGCATAAGTTTAACAAATGAATCATCCCTGTGGTCCTGAGGGAAGGAAACCTTTCTGCCTCCCTCCTAGTGCATTTCCAGGACAAAGGGAGGGACTATGAACCTTTGCTTTAATCTGATATGTGTTTAAAGATAAGCCATGTCCAAGTTTAGAGCCTGAAGATGTTGTGGGACTCAAACCTGTGAAATGCACACATTTCAGAAGACTGGGGTGGCTCAGAGGCACGTTCTCTGCTTCACTGGCCTGTCTTGAGGCTTCAAACTGAGTGCCTGATGGGTGGAACTGAAGCCATCTTACTGGCAAAAAATAGAGCTGAAATTTTAGTACTCTGGTTTTGTTGTTGTTTGTTTGTTTGTTTGTTTGTTTTTTGGTTTTTGTTTTTTGTTTTTTTTTTTTTGGTCTTTTTGAGACAGGGTCTCTCTGTAGCCCTGCTGGCCTGGAACTCACTATGTAATCCAGGCTGGCCTTGAACTCACAGAGATCCACCTGCCTCTGCCTCCCTAGTGATGGGACTAAAGGTGTGTGCCACCACTCCCAGTCTTTTAGTGCTCTATGGATAAAGGCATTAGCAAAGAAAAAAAGCTTCCTGGATTCTAGGAAAGTGTAGATCAGGTGGCTCCATCAGATCTTTAGGGGAAGAGAAGAGAACATGGTTTTCATGGTTAAAAATAAGGAGACTTAGAAGGGTTCTGGTAGCCGGCTGTTTGAGAAGACAGATTTCACTCTGTTAGCCCTCTGTACATGTAATATGCAATGTGTGATATTTACCTGAAGAGATTTTTAAAAATCCTTACTGTGCTGAGGGGAAGACTCAGACAGTAAAATGCTTGCCGTGCATACATAAGGACCTGCGTTCAGAACCCCTGCACCCACATAAAATCCAGAAGTGCTGGTACATATCTGTAACCCCAGCATTGGGGAAGCAGAGACAGGTGTGATCCCTGCATCTCACTGGTCAGCCAATTTAGCTGAATTGGTAAGATTCATGTTTAGTGAGGGATCATGTCACAAAAATTAAGATCGAGGAACTGGAGAAAAGGCTCAGCAGTTAAGAGCACTGGATGCTCTTGCAGAAAATCCAGGTTTGAATCCCAGCACCCACATGGAGACTAACAACTGTCCTTAACTCCAGTTCCAGAGAATCCAACACCATCTTCTGACCTCCTCAGACACTGCACGACATGGGTGCACTTACATATATGCAGGCAAGACACTCATACACCTAAAATAAAAATAATAAAACAGTTGATTTTTTAAAAATTAAGGTGGAGAACAACTGAGGAACACACTGGCCTCCACATGAACACAAGTGAACCTGCACACATTCACACATACACACACTATACACATACATATACCACATACATACATACACCATATACCTCCATACACTACACACACCACACACACACACCACACACCCACATATACCACACATACATACATATACCACACACACACCACACACGACATATACCACACACATTTACACACACTACACACATATACATATACCACATAATCACATACATACACCACACACACAACATGCATCACACACACATACATACACACAGAAATATTTTTGGATGTGCTCTAACAAAGCCATTCTCAGTATCTGTTTGGTGGAGAGGTTGCTGTTTCTATCAGAACTGATTTTGCTAACAACACTCATTGGAGTTAATGAATGCAAATATCCTCATGCGCTGGTGAGAACACTGACAAGTGGGGCAGGTAACATGCTGGTGGTTGTGAGAACCTACCTCCTGCCTGGACTGGGCTCATCACCAGCCTTTGCACATACCCTTGCTGGTTTCACTTGTGACTCTTTATGGCTCCTGTGACTCCATTTAATGTCCTGAAGTTGGACACCAGAGGAGAAGGTACCACACCAGGGGAAGTTCTAAAATAATTGTATATATTATACACAACTGTATATGGGATATATATGAATATATATCAATAGAATATGTCACCTCAGGCATTTGAGATCTGAGGAGTGGTGAGCTGTGCTGAGCGTAAGAAGACCCTCCTGTGGAAGCAACATCTGGCTTCTGCATGGAAGCCAAAGATCTGTCCACAAAAGTTTGGGCAACACCTTTCCAATCTCACTGGTCAATCACCTGGTGATAGAACCACCCCTAGGAAGGCAGGTTCACCTTAAGTCATGCTAAATAGATGGGCAGAATTCCTGGTGCGTTGATGAGGTATCAAACTTTTCCTACCTGGAATCCCGCCCTGTAACACGGAACTTCTGACCAGCCACAGTCATGTAGGTCTCTATAAGTCTGTCTGCTTTCTACCATTTGGGTCCATTCTTCAATTCTTTTATGAATGAGACTAAGAACCCCCCCCCCATTTCAGAACAGGCCAATACTATGGACTTATGTCTTACTTTAATTAAGAGACAAAAATGACCTACAGTAACAGTATGTGAAGGTGCTTTGCAGACAATGATAGACTGGTACCATCCTTTGAAATATTCTGGAAAAAAAACACAATTTGTACTCTCTGTATGTTCAGAATGTAGCATTATCAGAAACCCTCAAAATAGAAATAAAATAAAAAATTTTTAAATTTAAAAAGTTTAGGCAATTGCTAGAGGAGACTAGGTGAAGGGCAAGCGTGTGGAGATGCTGAGTCAGGCTACTCACCGAGTTCAAGCACTTAGAGGCAAGATGAGGTAACAGATAAAACTCTGAACTCTATACTAGTATCAAAGCTTGTTTCAGATCACTGACCTAATTTGGGAAAGTCATAAAGCATACCTATTTGAAGAAATTTGATTTGTTTTTGTTTTCATGAGATCTAGCCCAGGCTAATCTGGAACTCATTATGCAGCCCAGGCTGGCTTCAAATTCTTGGGGACCCTCCAGAGAGCTGAATTTACAGGTATGAGTTACCATACTTGGTGAAGATATATATATCATCATCTCCTCCTCCTCCTCCTCTTCTTCCTCCTCCTCCTTCTTTTTAGAGGCAGGATCTCCCTGTAGCCCCAGCTGGCCTAGAACTTGATATGTAGGCCAGACTACCCTCAGTCTCACAGAAATCCATCTGCCTCTGCCTCCCAAGTGCTGGAATTAAAGGCGTGCACCACTATGCCCAGCTTGATATTATATCTTGTCAAAAGAGTGTCATTATCCAGCAATCCTGTATCTGCCTTCCCTCTCGGTTTCACTGCCTGAGTAATTGCATGATCCTAAAAAGCACTTAATAGGCCTAGGATTAAATTTCCAAACCTGCAAACCGGGGGAGGACATATCCACACCACAGACATGCCTCAAGAACCCAGCAAGGTGACATTTATGCACATGGAGGCACCTGGAGCCCTCAGGGTACTTTAATTCCTGAAGGCAGGCTGGCTGGCCTGGTACTGAGCGCGGTGGGCCTGGGACTCCCTGGGACAACTCACTGCTGCCCCCAAGCGGGAACTCAGGAGAGGACGCACTTTGCAACAGGAGGGTGAAATCAGTGATGGAATCCCAGAGACTAAGAGGACCCAGAGGAAAGGAAATACACCAGCACCTCTCCAGCTGTGAACTGATTGTTCTTAGGGGCTGAGACCAAGCTACAGTCCCAGAGCAATCTCCCGGAACTGATACAAAAGAAACTATTTAAGGAGCTGTGAGAGCAATTTAGATACCAAGAAAGGGCTGCCAAGCAAGTGCTGGGCAAGCCGGGAGAAGGGCTCCCTTGGGTTCACAAGCCCAAGGCTTCAGTGTTTCAGGGATGAAGCCAGGGGGTCTGGACCAAGTCCCAGAAGGAAGCATCAGTGTGGGGAAGACAGGGAGGCCGGGAGCAGAGAGGATTGCTTGCTAAACTGCCAAGACTGCCCAGGGGAATCTCAGACCACAGGCCCGGCAGTTCCCACAGGCCCAGCCCACCTTAGCAGCAGGATGAGCCTTGATGGGTTAAACTACTGTTGTTATAGGACCGAGTTTGCAAAAAAAAATCACCAACACCACTTTAAGAAAAGTAGCAAGGTATATTTTATTTCTCGACCGGCCGGGCTATCTCAGGAGTAGAAGCAGCCCTGATAATTGTCAGGTCAGAGTTTTTATAGGATTACAAAAATATTATTCAAACAGGACACTTGTGAACCAATCAGTTTCGTACAACATAGCAGAATTTTGACTCTTTTAATCAACAACCAATCATTATACAGACAAGTGATACAGTCATATAACTTGGCAATCAACTTTGTAATTTTAAAATTAGTCAACTCCCTAGCCATAATAAGTATAGTAAGAAAGCTGGAATCAGCAGTTACCGGGTGGTCATACAATAACAGGATAACAAGGGTGGTCTTATGCCCTGTGTCAAGGTGACCCAAGATAGCAAGCAGATTACAGAAGTGAATACAAGCTGGTTAGCCAGATGTATAATGTCTGGAATTAGTACATTCATGATTCATGGCTAGGACAATTTCCCAAGACCCAAGGTTGCCCCCTTTTTCCTTTGGTTTGGAGCCAAGTTGCTGCTGAAATGGCTGTGAACAAAATGGAGTAACTTAGGGAAGTTTGCTGAGCCAGTTCACTTTCATCAGAACTTCGCTTCTGAAGCTGTCCCACTGGCAGACACTTGAAGTTTGTCACAACGTTGATTGACCTGAGCACGCATAATGCACCTTGCACTAACTGAAGTTTAGGGGACTGGGAATGTCTTCAACTGTCAGACAGGGAGCCCCTGCATTCCACTGCAAACCCTGTCCTCGGGTTAATAGAACTTTGCTAACTGGTTCCCACATATTGAAATCCATTTAATAAGATCATCTACGTGCTAAGTTCCAGTTAGAACAAGAACTTCTGGAGAGCTAACGCACAGTAGGGTGACTGGATAACAACAATGGGCTATCTATTTCAAAAAGATAGAAAGGATTTTGAAAGACTCCACCACCTAGAAATAATAAATGTGTGGGAAAATGAATATACTTCACCTGATTTAACATTATACAATATACACATGTTGAAACATAGCATGGTGCCCCATATATATATATATATTCCTATATATATACTCCTATATATATATATACTCCTATATATGCAAATACATATAAACAAATATATATTTGTTTATATTTTTAAGTGAAGTACTTTTGAGTTAAGGGAATAAAATTATTGATCACATTTCTCCCTCTCACGCTCAGAACTACCATGACAGATAGTCAAAAGCCTTACTAACCTTTGGAACCCCACAGTTTCCCAAACTGTGTTCCTCCCAAGAGGTAGCTGAGCTCAGCTCCATGGAGAGAGGTTCTCCCCACATCACCTTAAGTAAATCTGAAAAATATGCACCCTCTTTTGGAAAGATATACTTTAGCACTTCATTTGTGTGTCTATCTGAAAAAAAAAAACCTACCTAACATAAAACTACATTTCTTTTTCTTTTCTCTGTCTTAAAACATCAATTAACAGCCATAATAGACCAAATACTGGTCCTCCAAGATGTCCCTCTCCCTCACAGGTGGGCCCAGAGGCTTGTCTCCTAGGTGATTCTAAATCTTGGCAAAGTTGATCATCAGTATTAACCATCACATGCCCCCTACTTTGAGTAATAGAACTTCTTCCCTACCCCCTGGCCCCCAGTGCTGAGGAAGCACCTCAGGGTCTCATCTATGATGGACAAGCATATTTCCACTGAGCCACACCCCCAACTAATATAAGAGACTTTTTAAGGAAGTAAACTATCCACCCCTCTTGCTTTTTGTAAATTAGCCTCACTAGCCTAGATTTCTGAGCCTGGGTTCCTAAGGGTTTCAATAGCTCAAGAAAGCAGTCACTTGCTGCCCTGGCCCACCCACAACAGGTTGGAAATTCCTTTGTTGACTCTAATCCTATACAAATCCACCTCAGTAGATGGAACAGAAGCATCACACCTACATGAAGATTGGTGGGTAATGAGTCAATTCTAGAGATGCTAACGAAAATACTTGTTTTTATAACTTTACTATTAAAACGTCACTGGCATGTTTGGCTTTGGTTGTCAACTTGTCACACCTGGGAAAAGGGACCTATAGGAAACCAAGATGGCCGGACTTAGGACAAGAGTGGCCTGCGCTTTTAAGATTAGGCTGCAGCCCCTGCTAAAGAGCAAAGCACTGACAACAGTGCCTGTCATGTGGAACATGCAATTACTAACAGAAGGAAGCTAGCCAGGTTAAAAGTTCACAGTGTCCTTTGTTCTAAAGAAAAACATCTTGACTTCCTTGAAAAACAACCTAATCAATAACACCAATTATATTGGTAATTAAAATTAAGACATATTGGTTAATGGCCCTGACACATTCCCTGGTCTTAAACAAATGACCCTCTACCCACCCTAAAGGAATGATCAACCTGTGTGACACACAATGAGCACCCTTTGTCTTAGTTGAACTTTGCATGTACCCTGGGCTCTGCTTGTACCCACTAGCTCTTCTTTTGTATATAAGCTTGCTATTAGAGAATAAAGTTGGCTTTGGGAGAGCCCAGCCCACTGTGGGTGGTGCCACCCCTGGGCAGGCTACTGGGTTGTATAAGAAAGCAGGTTGGGAGCTGGAGGGATGGCTTAACCAAAAGCTCAGGCTCACAAGCTAAACATAAAGAAAACAGGTTGAGCACAGGCCAGAGGAGCAAGCCTGTAAGCAGTGTTGCTCTATGGCCCATGCTTCAGCTCCTGTCTTCTGGTTCCTTCCCTGCTTAAGTTCCTGCCTTGGCTTCCCTTGATGATAGACTGTGAGCTGTAAGCCAAATAAACATTTTCCTCCCTAAGTTGGTTTTGGTCAGTGTTTTACCACAGCAACAGAAAGCCAACTAGGACAGTGACCATGTAAAAAGAATGATCTGTTGTAAAATCAACTCAAAGTATAATAATAAAAATAGGGGCTAATGCATGGCCCAGTAGCAGAGGATTTGTCTAGCTTTGATCTTCAGCCCTGGAAAATAATAGAACAAAGCGGTTAAATCAAGGGCTAAGGAGCTAGCTCAGTCAGTAAAGTGCTTCTTGTACAAGGACTTGGGTTTGCCTTCAGCACTCACTCAAAAAGCTGGACATGGTGACAAGCACTTTTAATCCCAGAATTGGAGATGCAGAGACAAGCAGGTCCAGTCTGTCTAGTAGAATTGGTGAGCCCCAGGTCCCAGTAAGACACCTTGTCGCAAAAACAAGGTGGACATCTCCTGAGGAGCAACACCCTCTGACCTCCACATGTATACATACACACATATAACTGTACTCACATGACTCATATACACACATGCACACATATATACACACACACACAGCATTGGCCTCTAGCTGAACTAATTGAATTATTGATAGTGTTGTGTTTTAAGGTTTCAAATAAGACCCACATTCAAATTTAATGCCCATAATGAAGCAGTAAGAGGTGGGACCAGGTGGGACTTTTAAAAGATGACTCATGAGATTGCTCATTCATTGACCAACGATGAGTCAATGGGTTCTTTCACCTGCGGGTCTATTGCAGAAGCCAGATTGACTCTGGTCTCTTGTTTGTTTTGTCATGTCATGTCTGCCCTACCTTAAGGCTCTGCAGAGTCCTCATAAGCAGGAAGGGCTTTACCAAGCGCCACCCCTGGACCTTGGCCCTCTCTGCCTCCAAAATTAAGTAATCCAAATGAACCTTTATTTTCAACAAATTGTCATCTGTGGTATTCAAGTATAGCAAAAGAAAAGGGATGAAGAGAATCAAGAGAAATATCATGGAGGTATACAGCCATGCCTGAGCCTGGGGATGCAGTTGGAGTGGAGGCCTTTAAAGCTTTTGTATGTGTTACATATGTCAGTACAGCAGACAGCATGTGTTGGTGCGAACACAGTCACGTCTTTGTCCACTTCACCTGGAACCCTCTCTACCTCTCTGTGCTTTCTTTCCTGATTAGTTTAATATTTATCACTAGAAGTATTTCCTACAGGGGCTGGAGAGATGGCTCTGCAGTTAAGAGTCCTGGCTGGCTCCCAGCACCCAAATGGTGGTTAACAACCGTCTGTAAGTCCAGTTCCGGGGAATCTGACACCAGCTTTTGGCCTCTGCAGGCATTGCACCCACAGGTGCACTTACATATGTGCAGACAAAACATACACATAATGAATAAATAAATCTTTTAAAAAGTGTTTCCTGTAATTCCATCTCATACTCATAACTGTTTCAGTTTTCTGTTTTCCCTCCTGGAAGGGAAAATGCATAAAGACAAACAGACAAGTGTATTCAACTGATAAGTGAACGGAACACGTGCAGAGTGGGAGCCCAGGTGGGTCCCTTTGAGCTAAAAATGACAAGTGGGAAGCATCAATGGCTTGTCATTCTAACTCATAGGATTTGAAATTTGAACTAAAACTTCAAATTACCTTTGAAACATTCAAGAAAAAGAAAAGAAAACAGTCTAGAGAGATTGCTCAGCGGTTAAGAACACTGGTTGTTCTTGCAGAAGACCAGGATTCAAATCCCAGCACCCACATGGCAGTTAACAACTGTAGCTCCAGTCCCAGGGTATCCAACAGTCTCTTCTGACCTCTGCAGGCATTGCACAACACGGGTGCACTTACCTACAGGCAGGCAATACATCCATACACCCAAAATAAAAATAATAAAATGTTTTTCTTTTCTTTAAAAAAAAAAAAGAAAGCCCAAGTCCATATGTATAGCTAAAGGCTACACAACAAGCAACAATGCCAGACAGGAGATACCTTCTTTTGAGTTGTTGGCCAGGGTGGCCCAAGGGACTCCCAGATAGTAACCCAGCATAGAACTGGGAAAATAAACAGCAGACCCCAATCTTATCTAAAGGAGTATTGCTAACAGGTTGCTGCTAGATGAGGAACAGCTGACCTTCCTAAAACAAAGACCTCTAGATAGGCTGACTAGATTCACCGGATGGACAAGTAGTGGGGAACAGCTGGGGGTGCCGACAACACAGCGGACAATATCAGGGATGACAGAGTATAAGGGGGGGGGGGGCTATGGGAGGGTAACATTTGGGAAGTGGGTGTGTAGATGAATAAGATGGTTTGGGATGTTCTGTGTGATATACACACAAAAAAATCAACAAAAATTTTTAAATGAGTTATATTTGAGGAGGAAGCATAAAAATTACATCATGCTAATTAGTAGAGGTGATAAACATTACCATTGAAAGCTACCCGATGACTTTATAGCCATACACAGGTGTCAAGGATCTGAGTGCAACCGACTATGACTCGTAAGAATCAGTTACATACAGATTAAAGACACATGTGCCAACTTCTCAGCGTTATTAGCAAAAACAATGAGTCTTTCTGTAAGAAAAAGTATATTTTAAAATAAAGTGGAGATTTTTTTAAAGGTTAAAAACTCATTCAATTTTATGTCTTACAGGGTTTATACTGAGTTCAATATTGTGTAACTGTATTAATTCAACAGTGAATCTAAAAATTCTATAGCCACCCAAAAAGCCCAGTATCAAAAGCAATTGTAATACATTTTTAAATTATAAGGAAGGAGTCATGTGGAAAGTTATTGACAAAGGGGCTGTGGAGCTTTCTCACTGAACTAGCTGGGGAGCACATTCTTTCACCTGTGTGAGTTCTCATGTTGTTCTAAGAAAATTACCAGAAAAATCATAATTTGGTTCCTCTCATTGACTTGTCACTAGGCATCTATCAAAAGCAATTGTAATACATTTTTAAATTATAAGGAAGGAGTCATGTGGAAAGTTATTGACAAAGGGGCTGTGGAGCTTTCTCACTGAACTAGCTGGGGAGCACATTCTTTCACCTGTGTGAGTTCTCATGTTGTTCTAAGAAAATTACCAGAAAAATCATAATTTGGTTCCTCTCATTGACTTGTCACTAGGCATCTCCCTGCAGTGCCAGAAACTGGGTGAAAAGGCAAAATCTTGCCATTTTAGAAAAATTGAAGTCCAAAAGGCTTAGGTGAGCACACAGAAGTACAGAGTAGGAAAAGAGAGCAGGGGCAGGGCCCAGGGTCATGCGGGGCAGGGCTCCTCCACGCTGCTCTCTCTGTGTCCTTTTCAGCTGCACACCTGCATCTGCCACAATCTGTAGTCACCAAGGTTCAGATTCAAGCTCGTGTTCAAACCTTGCTGTGTGTCCCAAACCACATGACTGATACCCCCAGATTGGTGCCTGCCAGGCCCAGCCATCCTCTTCAGTAGTAGCATACAACAATATTGCCTCCATTGTGGAAGGTTCAGGACTATTCCACCACTACTTTTGCAAGCCATATGTACTTACTGAGCACTTGAGATGTGGCTGGTGCAACTGAGAGATTGGATTTTTAATTTTATTTGATTCTCCTTAATTCAAATATGCACATGTACACAGTGGCTCCAGCACAGGACAGTGACACTCTAGATACAGGGCATAAAGACCAATAGCCTGTGATAGGTGAGTCTGACATCTCTGACAGAGACTGTGGTAGATGACGGTGTGGCAAACTGGACCAAGAAATTCACCTGTCAGAGAATTTTGTGAGAAATACAAAATAAGGAACATGATGGCACACACCTGAAATCTCCAGCAGTTAAGAGGTAGTGACAGGAGGCTTGACAGTTCAAGGTCAGCCTAAGCTACATAGCAAAACCTTTCCTCACAATATTTTTTTTTAATGCCTGTTTTGAAGTGTGAAAAACAAAAACAAAGCCTCTAGGGTTTGCAGCTATCTCAGAACAGATATAGACAGTGCCCAGGCCTGTGTGTGTGACGTTGCACTGAGATGCACCCTAAACATTTTCAAGCCTTCAGGATCTCCACAGTGGCTATCAGTCCTGTCAGAGGCAGAGTACACATATGTCATTCAACTGGATCAGCCAACATGTGTGTGTGTGTGTTGATGTATCAGCACTGGGAACCAATCCCAGGCTATACCTTGCACCTGAACATGTAATAAAAACATTATGGCTAGTTGGTCTAAAGGAAAAGTCACTTCAATGATGGCCATATATATAAATGTGCATTGTGTGAATTTGCACAAAATGATGCTAGCTAAGCTTCCTCATGATCCAGTCTAGTGTAGAGGGTGAGGATGATGTTTATTGTTCTATTGATGGGGAAGAAAACCCAGCAGGGTTTGCACCATCATAGGCTGTATGCATCAGCTTTGACTCAAATAAGCATAAAATAGGTCCTTTTCAAGGCAGATAGTCCTGAAAGTGCTTAGAAAGTTATGTAGGGGTTCCAGTTGAGATAAGTCTCCTATAAATTATTAAATTAATAATGTCTATAACTTATTAGAGAAATGAGATTGTAAGCAAGTTTCAGTTTCATATTTATATGTTTGTGTATGTAAATATAAAGATAAACACACACATTAATTTTTAGTACTAGGGGTCAACCCAAGACCTTGTGTGTTCTAAGCAACCACTCTCCATTTGAACTGCATCCTCATCCTTTTCTGGCTTTGTTGGTTTTTGTACAAGGGACTTACTATGTCACTAAAATTGGCTTTGAACACCCTGCATAGTGTGAGCTGACTCAGAACACACAATGCCCCTGTCTCTGCCTCCTAAGTGCTAGGATTTCAGGCATGTGGCACACTACACCTGGCTAGGTCATATGTATTTGATTTTTTTTTTGGTTCACTTATTTTATTTTATGTGTATGAGTGTTCCACCTTCATGTATGTAAGTACATGTCTGCAGAGGCCAGAAGAGGGTGTCAGATCCTTGGAACTCGAGTTACAGATCATAACTCCAGTTGTTAGCTGCCATATGTATGCTGGGAATGGAACCCGGGTCCTCTGTAAGAACAGTGAGTGCTCTTAACTGCTGAGCCATCTCTCCAGCCCCTTCATGTGTATTTAAAAATATAATCAATCATCTTGCCATTTGTTTTGACCATAGGTATAAATTATAAATACAGTCTGTAAGGTTGGCAATTGAGAGATATATAAAGAGGCACTTTCTATACCAAGGATATTATGTTTAATGTTCTGTATTATGAAAAAATAATAGAGAAACTATTTATTTACATTTCATTGTTTGCTTGTTTGTTTGGGACGGAGTTTTTGGTAGCCCGGGATGTCCTTGCACTCCCTAGGTAGCCAAGATGACCTTGAACTTCTGATCTTCCTATCTCCAGTTCTCTAATGCTGAGATTACAAATGAGCATCATCACACCCAGTGTATTTGGTGCTGTATTAGTCACTTTTCTGTTGCTGTGATAGAAACACTGACCCAAGCAATTTATAGAAGGGAGAATTTATTTGAACTTACAGTTCCAGGGGAATTACAGTCTGTCGTGGCAGGGAGGCATGGTGTCTGGATATTGCTGGAGCAGGAGCAGCAGAAGCTAAGCTCTCACATCATCACACAGACACAGGAAGCAAGAAAGCAAGTGATGATCCCACAAAGCTTAAGACTCTCTAAGCCCACCCCCAGTGACATGCTTCTCCAGAATAGCCACACCTTCTAAAACCTCCCAAAACAGCACCACCATCTGGGGACAAAAAGTCCAAATACTTGGAGCCTATGGGGGACATTTTCATTCAAACCACCACAGGTGCTGAGGACAGAACCCAGGACCTCATGCATGCTAGGCTACACTCTACTAACTGAACTGTATCCCCAAGAGAAACAATTTAAAAGGAGAGATTTGTTTTGGCTCATGGTTTCAGTGCATGGTAGGCTAGTTCCAGTGCTCGTGGGCCTGTGATGAGACAGAACATCGTGGTAAAGAAGGCATCGTAGAGCAGAGCCTCTTACCTCATACCTTCTGGGAAGCAGAAGAAGACAAAGGGACGGGGACAAGTTGCAAGTTCAAGGGCTCACCCACAGTGACCAGCTCCCTCCCACTAAGCGCTGCCTCCTAAGAGCTCACCAGGCTGCTACTCTCGGCTTTGAGCTGATGGTCCAACCACATCTCCACAGTGCCACCAGCTGGCCTAGGCTTCCAGCACATAAACACTTTGTGTCCAAACAGGTATGCAATATTCTCCAATATTTTGAACGTAACTTTATGATTTTTAAATGTTTATTTTCTTTAATCCTTGTGATATTTATGCTTGTTAATGGAAAATAGAAAGGGCAAACTTTTTTCTCCACTTAGATTAGTATTTCACCAAATACAGGGGCCAGCAGCAGTGGGTGTCTCCCTGCCAGGTACCAGTGAACCAAACAGCCTGTTTATCTAGCCAGAGAAGGGCATTTGTACCAATCACAGCAGACTTTAACGCAAATAAAGGGCTGTGCTTATACCAGTCACAGAGTTGTTCAATCCGCCAGTCACAGTGGTCCCTCTGCTGGGCAACCAGGGCAAGTGCTCCTCCTCTGAAACGGGTGGAAACAGTCCCGGAGCTTATCTAGAACAGCTGTGCCTATGATTGCATCTTCCGGAACCAGACACAAGGATGGCAACTGACCTTCAGAACCTGCTGTGCCCTTCGGGGCAGAAGCCAGGCGCACCAAGGAGGGGCATCAAGGAACTGCACGGGGTGAGGGCTTATCTCCCACTCTCCCACCAGGAGCAGCTTCCCTTGTTGTTCTAAAAACAGGGGGAGTCAGTAACCTGAGACGGAGGATCACCACTTTGAGGCCAGCCTGGGCTACATGGCAGGATCTTGTCTCAAACAAAAACAGGAGTTGGAGTGTGAACAAGACAGTCAGCCAGATGTACTCAAATGGTCAATGCTTGTTGTCAACAGAACTAGATTTAGAATCACTGTGGAAAAGACTCCTCTGTGTATATGATGGTATTTGCACAGTGGTTTAACTGAGGAGGTAAGAGCATCCTGAATGTGGGTAGCACCATCCATAGACTGGGGTCCTAAACAAAGGGAAAAGTGAGCTGCACACCAGCATTCATTTTTCTCTCTCCTTGACTGTGGATGTAACTCGAGTGGCTACCTCACCCGGTTGCCATGCCTTTCCCACCATAATGGACTGTGTCCCCCAAACATGTAAACCATATTAAGCCCTTCCTCCCTTAAGCTGCTTCTTGACGGGAATTTGATCACAGCAATGAAAAAAGTAACTCGTACATCTGCCTAGACCCACCTGCTCCTGCTTGTGCTGGCTTGATGTTCTGCAGTGAGCACTCTAGCTTGCCCCATCTGTCAGGGACTCCACACTTAACACATCTCTCCTTGAAGATGGTCAGTCCTGAGTAAGTCCTCTTTGTTCTTTCTGCCTGTTTACACTTGCTCTCTTTTGCACTTGAAAGCCTCAGTAACCACTTCCTGACCCTGCTTCCTGCATTCACTTCCTGCTCTTCACACATTTAGAAAACATGGTGGTTTCAAGTTTTTAAAATCCGAAATTTTGAGCCAGGTATGGTGGTACATGCCTTTAATCCCAGCACTCGGGAGGCAGAGGCAGGTAGATCTCTGTGAGTTTGAGGCTAGCCTGGTCTACATAGAAAGTTCCATAGGTTCTAAGGATTGAACTCTGGTCTCCAGGCTTGTGCTGCAAGTGTTCTTATGCTGAGTCATCTTGCTGGCATTTAAGTCTAATTATGAGATAGCCAGGTCATATAAGATTAAGTGTACTTCCCTTCCAAAGCAACTCCATGATCAAAAAATTAAAAAAAAAAAAAAGCTAGATGTGGTGGCAGATGCCATGCCTTTAATCCCAGACCTTGGGAGGCAGAGGCAGGTGCATCTCTGTGAGTCTGAGGTCAGCCTGGCCTATAATAGTGAGTTCTAGGCTACTCAGGGCCTACATAGCAACCCTGTCTCAAAAAAAAAAAAAAAAAAAAAAAAAAAATCCGTAATTTTTAAACCTTGCCATTATCCTAAGTACCATGTCCTCAAGTCCATATTAGAATTCAAATTCTCTACCCACCTTAGTGCCCTGTAGTTCAGTTGTTCAAAAGAATGTGATATGGGATTCTTTGCAAAACTGCATATATTAGTGAAATTAGTCCTGGAGGGGAATGTAGATGCAGTTGCTGCTGGAAAAAGTGAGGATTTGGAGGCAGTAGAGGAATGAAGAAGGCAAAAATGGCGAAGAAGCATGACCTGTCCTCTTGCAACAAATGAAGTAGTCATAATTAAAGTACATTCATTACTCTTCGAAGAGACACTCAGTCCAGTAAAACTAAAATTCCTTCTAGGGAACTTTCAATCAGAAGTATTTTGAAGACATGAAATTCTGAAAACACCTAAATATATTTTTCTGTAAGGAAAAAGATGAATTTAATTTACTGGCAACCTTGTTTGAGAATAGACACACTATGGCACAGGGCACGAGCTAGTGACTCTTAAAGTCCCTTTGCAAATCCAGTGTTAGCCATTCTGGGCAACTCAAGTATATGATGTCCAGGAAATGGGAAATAAACTGAGATTTTGGGTGGGCTTGTTGCAAACATGTTCAAACCCAAGGCCCACTTAATAAGCTGAGCATGACTACACACAGCCTCATGTGAATGAAGCACTTCCTGCATGCAGGTACCGGTCACGTTGTCTCCCAAAACTCCATGAGGCTCTGTGAGGTGGGCACGATGGGTGACAAGTGAGAACCTGAGGCCCAGGATGGTTAAGTACTTTACCTAAGGTCACAGCAAGAGGGCCAGGGTCCACAAGAAGCCTTCTTTCTGGACACACAGAGTCCTTCTTGCTGTGGCTCCCAGATTGGCAGTAGAACAGGACGAGGTTCAAGGGTCAGACATCCAGCAGTGGCACCATGACTGAGATGGCCCCAGCAGCATCCCACTCACAGCAGCTCCCTTGGGCAGCTTGGTCTTGTGCCAGAAATACCATGTCACTCAGACCTGTTAGCTAACCAGCGTACAGGAATGAGGCAAGGAAGGACATCTCAGCCTCTGGGCCCTCATCGTTGCATACCTTGGTGCATGCATGCACAGCAGGGGTGACAGTCAGGAGACTAATGTACCAGTTCCTGTGTCATGTACTTTCCCCATATCTTTTCATCCTGAGGAATTCTGCTCCCCTTTCTTTCTTCCCCCTCTCGTTCCCCCTTTCTACTTTCCTATTACATGTTCCATTACCCTCTCAACTTCTACCTTCCTTAAGATCTCTTCCTTGCCTATCATGATTACCTTTCTAGTTTCATGATCTACACACACACACACAAATATTATACATACACACATATAATTTTAAATTTAGGTTCCACATATTAGATAAAATGTGCTTGCTATCTTTTTATGAGTCTGGCTTATTTTGATTAACATAAATTCCAGCAGCAATCATATCCAGAAAATGTTATGACTTCGTTTTTCTTTATTGATACATAGAATCCCATTGTGTATATGTACCATATTTCTTAATCCATTCATCTATTGATGAACCTCTAGGCTGATTTCATTTCCTGGTTATTGTAAACAGTGTAGATATAAGCATGGATGCTCAGGTATCAGTGTGGTGTGTTTGAGATGGAAAACTGAAGCTGGTTGAGAAAAAAAAAAAAACATAAAAGCTTTGTGTAAGGAAACAGCTGTTTGTCTAACCTTTGCTTTTGCCTCTGTAGGCATGCTTCCTGTTTAGAATTCTAATTCATGATCCTCTGACATGCAGGTTAGAGACCCCTGTGCCTGGTCTGCAGTCATGTAGGCGCAGGAATTCAAGCCCACCAATGATGGAGTAAGTCTGGAATGATGCTGGATTGTCTATAAATACTGTAAAAAAAACTAAAAACAAAAAACAAAACAAAAAAAACACAACTGTCTGGTGCTCAGGCTTTGGAGATAACACCCCTGAATCCATTGACAATATGAATAAAGATCTGATTTCTCCATTCTGATTTATCTGTAAAGTGCTATTTCCTGTAACGTGTTCACTTAGAGTCCTTCAGGTATGTACCTAGAGTGATATTGCTGGGTCATTTGGTAGTTCTATTTTAAATTCGTTGAGGAGCCTCCACACTGATTTCTGTAGTGGCCACACAAGCTTACATTCCCACCTTCAATGGACAAGGGTTCCTCTTTCCCCTCATCCTCTCCAGCACTTGTCACTGATGATAGTCATTCTGACTAGGGCAAGATGCAATCTCAAAGCAGTTTTAATTTGCAGATTTCCTTGATAGCTAAAGATATTGAACACTTTTTCAAGTATTGATTAGCCATTTGTGTTTTTTCTTTTTTTGTTTAAATTTGGTTTATTTGATATAGTCAAGAGCATAAGATGTATCATCACATGAAAAATTACAAAGCCTCCCATAGGTTATATTTATAGAGGCAAATATTAATACACATATTTCCAAAAATGTGGGCTGGTAAAGGTGCTTGCCACCCACAGACTTGAACTCAAGTCTGATGACCTGAGTTCAGTCACTGGAACTGACACAGTAGAAGGAAAGAACCAACTCCTGTAAATTGTTCTCTGACCTCCATGTGTGTTTCATAGTACATGCAGACACGCACGCATGCACACACACATACACACACACACACACACATATACACAATAAATGTGACTAAAATAGATAAATGATGAAGCGACTACACCACAGGAGTAACTCAGATATTCCAGAAGTTTGATGTTAAGGCTGACAGCTTCATGCCAATCCTAATGAAATTTCTAGAGATAAAAGAATAAACACAGGTCTGAAAGGACTGATGTATAGCAAATATTTTTTATGATCTCTTTTGGTACCCCTGTGGTTCTTTAATGTATCACTTTCAATATAAGAAAACCACGTTTTCTTTGAATTCTGCAAAAGATATTTCTGGCTTCCGTGGGCATTGCACACATGGGTGCACTTACATTCATTCAGGCAAAACACTCACATACATAAACTGTTTTTAAGAAGGACCATGCATTAACTACTACTTGCTAAAAGTATGTAAATAATCAGTTTAAATTTAATGGGATTAAGACAAACTTCCTAAGCAGAGAGCAGGTAGGAATTGTACTGACAAATTTGATGCTTCTATGGAAAAGAAGGATCTATCTTCCAGGTGGTAGACTAGAGACCTGTTTATGGTCTTTGTGCTATTTTCTACATCTCAGTAAACCAAGTTTTTCTATTTCATTGTCTATTTATAAGTTGAGTTGAACTTAGTGCCTTACACATTTTCAGTCCTTACCAAACTTGCAACTCCTCTGCTTTCTTCTGATATGTGAGTATAATTTTCCAAACTATTTTCTAATTTTTCACACTCTCTTGATTTGTGGTCATAAGGAATTAGAGCAGTAAAACCTGCCTTTCCAGGCTCCTGTTGTAACTCTATGAAACATTCTGCAAAATGCAGGTAGATATCTCACCTCTGCTCAGAAAACAGCCAAGGCTGGGATAGAGACATCCACATCACCACCCAAGACCTGCCACTGCCAACCAAGAGATACATAGATGGCTCCTGCCATCTCCCTTCACCATCCAGCGATGTTCCAAGGGGTCAGCATCCAGAAGCCATCGTGACTGTCTACCATGTGAACTCAGAATCAGATTCCACATTAAACTTTGCTTTTACTTTTATTTTCATTAAAATGCTGTCCCTACTTGCCTGACAAGTTACTCACACACAAGTCAGCAAATACCTATTTCTACCACATCTCAAAAGATCAATCAACAGTTGCTTAATGAGCCAAGAAGCCAAAACAAGTCATATGACTCAAAGGAAGGAAGACTGTGTCTTCTCTTTTCTTTAAAAAAGAAGAGGCAGTTGGACCTGGACACAAGTTTGTAATAGGAAGGCTGAGGCAGGAGGACCATAAATTTAAGGTGGGTATAAGCTAGAGAGTGAGTTCAAGGCTGGTTTGGGCAACTTACTGAGACTCTGTCTCAAAATAAAAAGTAAAGGATGAGGCAGACCATGGGTGTAAGTAATCTTAGAACTTGGGAGGCAGAAGAAAGAGGATTGGAGTTGGGGGCCGGCCTTGCCTACAGGGTGACTTCAAGGTCAGGTCAGGCTACATGAGACTCTTGTCCCAAAACAAGTAACTAACTCACTGGTTAAAAGATGGCTGGAAATATAACACAGTGGTAGAGCACCTGGCTACCATGCTTGAGGCCCAAGGTTTAATCACAAGTACTACAGATACACAGCAACAATAACAAAAACCCATATTTATTTGAACAAAATGAAAAAATGTACAAGACTCTCTTCTGGACCAAACTTTATTCCCTGTATTAGCTACTTTTCTAATGCTATGACAAAAGGAACTCAAAGAGGGAAGGTTTTATTTTGGCTCACAGATTCAGGGTACAGTCCATCATGGCGGGGAAGCCATAGCAGGATCTTGAGGGAGCTGGTCACTTGTATCGACAGTTAGGAAGAAGAGTGCAGTAAATTCGGGCGCTCAGCTCGCTTTCTCTTTTTGATTCAGTCCAGGACTCCAGCCCATGGAATGGTGCTGTCCATGGTGAAGACAGGTCTTCCTACCTCTATTAACCAAATTTAGAAACTCCCTCACAGGCGTACCCAGAGATTTGTCTCCTACATCCTAGATCCTGACAAGTTGACAATCAGTATCCCCTATCACATAGTAGGATTAAAAACAACAAACCTAGTCACAAATGAGGCCTAGTTCACTAAAAAGGAGTCAAATTTGAGAATGTTGGAAGTAGGAAGGAGGGTGAACTGCATCCTGTTTTCACCTGGAGGGGCACCTGATACTCTGACAGAAGCTGACAACTCAGCCAGTGCCTGAGGCTGCCAATAGAAGATGAGAGCGTGGGAGGTCAGAGACAAAGGAACGTGACCATGGTGCTCACCCAATCCCTGTGCAGATGTCTAAGATGAGGGCACTGTACACACTGTACACTGTGCCACATAAGAAGAGCCCTGAGCTGGAGAACATGCCACAGGAAGACAGGGCCTTCTGAAAGGCTACCTGCTTCAAACACAGCTCTGAGAGTGGCCGAGTTCAAGGGCAGTCAGGTCTTGCATTTGTAACACTGTATGAGCTTCCTCAGCCTTCTGTAACAAATGACCAGCAACAACTATTCTTTCACAGCTCTGGGGTCCAGGAGTCTGAAATCAAGGTGTCAGCAGGGCTGTTTCCTTCTCAGACTGTGAGGGAGTTCTCTGCTTCATGCCTCTCTCCTGGATTCTGGTTGGTTTGTTGTGTAGGGTTCCTTGATTTGCAAACATATTGCCCTGATCTTTGCCCCTGGTATCAACAGTCTTCTCCTCTCTACTTCTATGTCAAGGCTTTCTTTTTCTTACAAGGCCATATGTAATTGTATTTAGGACCCATCATATCATTTTGAGGTACTTTATTTCACTACAATTGCCACCCTCTTTTCCAAATAACGCTACCTTCACAGGGTCTGGAACTTGAACTTGGACATACCTTTTATTTTATTTACTTATTTCATTTATTTATTTATTTAGTCATACATTCTGCTTAGTACCCTTAGCCTAGACATGCAAGAGAGGAAAGGGCCCACAGAGGACTGTGGCTTCTAATCCCAAGTCTAACAGGAATGTGATTTGTATGTCGGTCTGAGGCAATGATTAATGCAAACAAAAATATGAGTATGGAAGATTAAAGGCACATTTGAGACAAGGCATTGCATTCTAGTACTAATCAGAAAACCTGGATAATGTAAGAGAAACAAAGCTGTCCAACTAATGCCAACATTGTCTAGGGGTTGAGAATGTAGCTGTGAACAAAACCAAACCTGTCCTACAGAGTTCACATGGCAGTCAGGAGAGATGGGTGGTAAACAATGCTAAGAGGTAAATTTTCTAATACAGTAGGAGCACAGTCTAGGAGGTTCATGCCAGACAAAAACAATAGCCAGGCCCAATGCATGATGGGAGCAAGCTTGCTGTGATTAGACCAGGAAGGAGACCAATGGGTCTTAAGTCAGAAACTGTGAAGATGCTGAGATTTGATTCTCCTTGTAAGCCAGCAAGGGAGCTGGTATGGTCTCATAGTTATGTTCACATACAGATGCTCTTCAGCTTATGATGGGGATACATCTCAGTGAACCCACTGTAAGTTGAACATATCCTAAGTTGAGATGAATGGCATTGGCCTAACCCATCAAATATCAAAGCTCTAGGATACAGTGCCCTGGAATAAAGGCTGCTGTCCTTGACAAGCTCTGTCATCAGCTTGCTCTTTAGTTGTCCTTCAAAAGCTAGTCTGTGTTGTATTCAGAAGATCTGACTGTGAAGGAATACAGGGGATCCAGGGAGAGTTATTTCTCCAGAGTGGGCTGACAGACATCACAGAGCAAGAGTGTCATAGGAGTAGGGGGAGAGCGGTGACAGGGCCCATAGTTGGGGACCATGGAGATCTCAAACAGAAGGCTGACATACATTCTGAGCAAGAGAGGGATGACAGGGAGGGTCTGAGCAGAAAAGCATCCCATCCTGACTTCTGTGAAGAGGAACTTCAGGCAGCTACAGAGCCAGCCAGGGACTTAGCAGCATTCTGGCTCAGAGTAGATTTCAAAGGTAGGATTTACAGGATCTGCCAATGGATTACACGAGAGAAAAGCACTGAAGGATGATGCCAAGGGTATGTAGGAACAAATAGAGCAAGTTGCAGGCTGGGTGTTGTGGTGCACGCCTTTAACCCCAGCACTCAGGAGGCAGAGGCAGAGGTGAGTTTAAGGCCAGCCTGGTCTACATAGTGAGCTCCAGGTTAGCTGGGGCTACAGAGAGACCCTGTCTCAAAAACACCAAAACAAACAAACAAACAGAAAAACCCCACTAAGTTCTTTCCTATCTCAGTGGACTAAGTCTGGACAGGAACAGTGGGCCTTTGGTGTGGAGAATAGTAAGTTTGAGATGTTAGTGTGCAGATGTGGAGAGCTGGAGTGCTATGGGCCAGGTCTGAGCTACAGAAAGTTAGGAGTTGTGTCTCCCCCTTTGAAGGAATTCAAAACCTTGTGACAGGGTTGGGGAGAGAGCTCAGTTGTAAAGTGCTTTCTGTACAAACATGAAAACCTGAGTTCAATCCACAGAACACAGGCATGGTGACATGTGCCTATAATCCCAGCATGAGGGAGGCAGAGACAGGAGAAACCCTGGAGCTCATTGGTCAGCCAGTCTGGATGGTTCCTGGCCAGCTGTTACCTTCAAAAACAGAACCAAAGGTAACAACTCCTGTAAAGCAACACCCAAGGTTTGTCCTTTGGCCTCCATCTGCACCTGCACACACATGCGCATCCACGCATATCTGCACACCATGTGAATACATGCACATATATACACACAAAACCTTTAGGACAGGATAACTCTCTAAGGAAGTATGCTTGAATAGAGGGTGAATGGCCCAGCCTTCACTCAATCAGAGGGGTGGAGAGTCAACACTACAGATAAAACAGAACAGCCTAGTGTGAGAGTGAGGACCAAACAAGCAAATGAACCATGTCCCAAATGAGTATCAGGTGCTGCTGGTGGAGTCTGAGGAGCCAGGAATCCAGCAACACAGAAGTCATCCCTGGCCTCACTAGCAATAGGCTCACAGAAGTGGCCAGATGGGATGAGGGAAGAGTGGGAGACAGCACAGTGTCAGCTTTTTGGAGAAAATGGAGAAGCTGGGCAATGTCTGGAGTGGGAAGTGGGGTTCCAGCTGCAGAAGTTCAAATGCAAATTGCTTATTTAGGAGATAGATTGACAGGAGACACGGAAGGGAAACAGCTAGTAAAGGGTGTGATTTTATAGCAAGTCCCATTAGAGATGGCTGAAGTCCAAGTCTCCCAGAAAACCAGGAGAACCTGTAAAATGCATACCTCAGAGCCTGACCTGGTGGTACACACCTTTAATCCCAGAACTCTGGAGGCAGAGGCTGGTGGATTGAGGCCAGCCTGGTCTAGGTAGCAAGTTTCAGGCCAGCTGGGGCTACAGGGAGGCTCTGTCTCAGGGAGGCTCTGTCTACAGGGAGGCTCTGTCTCAAAAAAAACAACAATAACAAAATACCTATCTCGGACTTACCCACTAAGGGGTGGGGCTAGATGTGTATATATCATCCAACCTTTATTGACTGAAAAGCTGTTGGAAATTCATTCCAAAGCACTTCTGGTCAACTTCAGATATAGCAGGTGGGAGAAGAAGACCAGCATTCACCCAGAGGGGAAGAGGCCAGTGATCATGTGGGGCCAGGGAACTGCTGGCAAGGGCCTTTGGGTGCAGAAGCAGTACCCATCAAAGGTCCAGAGGCCCAAATATATAGAAGAGTTGATTTCATTAAAAAATATTTTGTTAGTTTTATTTCACGCATATGAGTGTATTACCTGAATATATGTAAGTACACCCGTGCCATGCAAAGCCTGTGGAGGTCAGAAAAGGGCATTCCCTGGAACTGGATTTACGGATGGTGATTAGCTACTATGTAGGTGCTGGGAACCAAACCTGGGTCCTCTGGAAGAACAGCAAGTGTTCTTAACCTTGGAGCCATCTGTCCATTCCCAAGAGTTGATCTTCTTATACTCCCTTATTATTTCATTTAGTTTAATTGCATTATTCCATTTCATTCATTTCAATTCACTTCAGTTCATTGACTTGTTATGGGGTCTCAGTGTTTCAGCCCCAGTTACACAAAAAAGTATTGGTTGCCCTTTGTTGCTGTGTGTCTTCCCACTCAGCTGATCAGAGGCATGGCTCCCTTTGATTTCGGCAGAACCACTCTTCTTTCTCCCAGAGTGGGCAGCTGAGAACTGGAGTCTTCATTCAGCTCCGAACTATCAGCTGCAGCTCCACAGACCTGGTTTTTGGCCACCAGGAGACAACTTTAGTTGGTATTCCTTCCTTCAGGATGACATGCCCCCTGCCCCTTTTCCCTGCTTCCAGGAAATGACTGCTTTCCTTGCTGGTTTCAGGGCCAATGAATTGAACAGTTCTGGCTGTGAACTTAGCCTATGTGCCAAGTAACACCCTGACCCTTCTCTGTCCCAAGGCCTCCTTCCTGGCCATCTCTCCAGCATGGTCAGCCCCAGTCCATGCTTTAAAAATGATACCCTGACCTTCCTCTGCTCCTCAGAAACCTTGAGATGCTCTTTCCTGCATCTTAACATGGTCAGCCCCAACTTTCATCTTAGAGTTTAGATCCACTGAAGAGCTGGAGAACCCCAAATTTTCTCTGTAATCTCTGGTTCCCATGGCTATGCTGCTCAGTGCTCAGAGAACTTACAGTAGTTAATGACAGCAGGCACTGTGGCAAAATAGGACAAGTTTCATACTCCTTTTACCAACACTCAAAAAGCAAACTGCTCAGGACCATTGTGAACCTGGAATTCTAGAGCTGATTATTGTGTGACGTTCATGGAGCACAGTGTAAGGCTTTTGAACTGAGCTTTTACCTGTATTTCCACTGATTTCTTACAGTCATCATTTTAAAGGATGTGTACCTACCTAGCTAAGCAAGGTCCTGGAAGGAGGCCTTGATGGTCTGTGTGCAGCATGATTCAGGACAGCCTTTCTAGCAGCTTGGGGAAGGCACTGTATCGGGAGGCATAGTTATGAGTCTGCCTAGATGAACAACTACCAAATAGACTCTGTGATGTGTTTAGGGAGATCAACGCAAGGAAGAGGCTAGATCAGGGTTTTGGAACATCGTATATACATTTATTCTTATCTTTCTGTCTTGTCAGTTGCCCTGGTTTGCTTTCAAATTGGGGGAGGAAAGGGTTTATTTCAGTTTACAAATTACAGCCCATCATCAAAGGAAGCCAGGACAAGAGCTTAGGTAAGAACCTGGAGGCAGGAACTGAAGTCGAGACCACAGAGGAAGGCTGCTTACTGGCTTGCTTCCCCCTGGGTTACTTAGCTACTCCAGCCTAGGCCCATCTGACCAGGAATGACAGTGCCCACAATGGGCTGCATCCTCCCACAGACACACTCGTACGGTGATCTGATGGAGGAAATTCCTCAGGTGTCTCTAGTTCATGTCAAGGTGACAAAAAATAATCAGTACATCAGAGATTCTCTTTTTTTTAAAGATTTTATTATTGTATGCATATGAATGTTTTGCCTGCATGCAAGTACACCACATGCATGCCACCAGGCCCTTGGAGGACAGAAGAGGCATCAGTTCCCCTGGAACTGGAGTTAAGGATGGGTGCTAGATGCCATGTGGGTGCTGAGAACCAAACCTGGGTCCTCTGCAAGAACAGCAAGTTTGCTCTTAATTGCTGAGCCATCTCTCTAGCATCAGTGAATCTTCTTTCTTGCATCTCAAGTTTGAACTTCTGTCTTTCTGGGTGGTCCATTTCTCTGGCCAGCTGGAGATCTTTGTCACCCTTTGGGAGTCTAGCTGAGGGTCAGGTTAGCTGCTGTATTTCTAGCTGGGGTTCTACCAATATATTCAAGCAGGAATCTGTCTGAAGTTTTGTCAAGCTGGAATTGTGTCTTAGGTGTCCATCTGTATGGCTGGAGATGTGTATGTGCTCATTTGGGAGGTTTGTCTGTTCATCTGGGGATCATATGACTAGCTGGGGTCCACCTGGGCATCTGGCTAGCTGATGTCTATCCATCTAGCTTGGGATCTAGTTGGCTCATGAACTTGGGGTCTATCTATCTTTGGCTGAAAGTAGTTTGTCACCCAAATGTCCACCTATCAGATGGGGGCCTTATCTATACAGGAGGGGCTGGCTATGGTGTTTATGCAGTCCTATTCAGTTTGCCCTATATGGGGGTCTGGGTTGAGGTCTGTCTAGCTAAGATGTCTGTGGGTCTGTCCAGCTGGGAGCTGTTACGTCTGGGGTTCTGTCTAGCTAGGAATCCATCTGGCTGTCTAGCTGGCAGAGGTCTGACTTTGGGGGACTGTCTGGTGGTCACTGGCTGGGACCAATTTAAAGCTATTGGTTGATTTATTTTTCTCTGGCTGAGGTCTGTCTTGCCATAGACAATCTCTTGAAGGTGTGGCTATTTATGGGTCTGACTCAAGGTCCAGGTTTGGCGATCCATCTGTTTGCCTACCTGGGAATCTTTTTTCTGTGTGTCTGCTTAGCTGTCTCAGGATCCATGCACCTCTCTGTGTGGTCACCTGAGTGTCCAGGCAAGGGATGCTCAGATACTGAGGATGCACTTCTCAATATGTGATAAGGGGAAGTCCCTGAAAGCCTACTGATGAGTTATATGCTTTACTTCAGGGGTGGGAGCATGGTGGTGCACGGCCCACTCCTGATGTTCTTTCTTGAATTTACTGAGAAATTCACTGTCCGCACATACCTACCCAAGCCTCCGGCCTTGATTACTATAATTACTGGGGCAAAGCCCTCATTTTTTTCCACCCTGAGAAACTTTTATTTTGATCCAGGCCCCAGCAGTCCCGTTCCCACTACATGGCACTACACAAGTCCAGTCACCCATGGGAGCAATAGGCAGGAACAGGCGCAGCACTCATACCCGGGTCCACTCCGCCGGGGGATCCCGTGGCCCTTTCGGCCTTCCAATGCGCAGGTTGAAGCCTGGAGAAGGATGCCATGCAGAAGCTGAGGCATGATAAGGTAAGCTACTTGCAAAGGCCCATCTCAAGCCTCCAGGTCCACATGGGAAGGAAAGCCCGAGCCCGGCGCCCCAGCCCTAACCCCAAACTCCTGGGGTTCACCAAAGCTGCACTCTCGGCACCCCAGGCTCTATTTGACTTACCTAGCCCTCCAGTTTGAGCCCCATCTGCTACTTCCTCATAGGCGTCAGGCCCGGGAGGGTTGTGATCCGCAGGAACTGCGAGTTGGAGAATCCCTATGGGTTAGCTCCCTGAGCCAGTTAAAAGTCCCTGGACTCCACCTAGCGCTAGGCCAAAAGATTTGAGGCAGAGGGCAGGGGGTGAAGCCATAGGCGTGGCCAAGTCCGGACTCCTGCCTTTGGGGCCCATCTTAGATAACCCTATCTGCACTGAAGGCGCACTGGGGGTTCTGAACTCAGAGAAGCAGAACTCGGGGGTGTGGCCAGGCCCGACCAGGGGGTGGAGCCCCGATGGGCAGCCCGAACACTCCCGAACCTAGGGGTGGGGAACCAAGGACAAGTGTCTGCAGGTCTCCCCCAGCCCCTCCACCCCGGGAGGCCCTGACTCACCGCGGCTGGGCGGCGTCCTCCGCTGGTCCTCGGTAGGTGCCACGGGCCGCTGGGCACGCGGCGTCACCTGGCTGTAGACCGGGGTCTCCTGGCTGCTGGGCACCCGCGTCCCCGGTCCCTGGCCCGTGGGAGCGCCAAGCTTCTGCACTACCGCGTAAGTGTCCGCCATGGGAGGAGACGCGGGCCCAGGGACCGAGATGCTCCTGCCGAGGAGAGAGGGGAGCGTGCAGAGGAAGTGAAAGCACCGATCGCAGACCTCGGGGAGAGCAGGGGGAGGGAGCAAGACTACCCAGACTGAGGGCTTCCTTCCTGCCAGCCCCAAGCCCCTGGGCAGAAAAGGAGGGAAGGGGCGGGTCGTCCGAAGGCAGACAGTCGAGGTTCCGTGTCCCTTGTATTCCTTCAGTGGTGGTTGCAAGAACGATGGGGCCAGACTGGCAGTTAAGTGGGGGTGCATGAGGACCTGGGTTCAGAGCCCCAGAACCCCTGTAAAGCCAGACACGATAGTGTGTATCTGTAATCCAACCGCTCCCACGGTGAGATGTGAGGCAGGGACAGGAGATTCTCCGGAAGCTCGAGGGCCAGCTAGCCTGGCCTATATAGTGAGACCCTGTCAAGGTGAAAGGCAAGGACCCACAGCTAACCCAGAATGTAGAGGCTAGTGTTTCAAAGTTTCAAGGGCTAGGCCTGAGAAATTGGAAGGGAAGAGAGAGGATGGAACCAGTACCTGAGAACACCACCTGATGGGCGGGGTATGGCAGGAGGAGCTGGGAAAGTCCGGACAGAGAAGGCATCCTTGCTGAGTGGGGCACAGTTCTGCAGGAAGCCGGTAGAGAGGGTTATGAAGCCAGGCTCCTGATGCAGGTCCCTTTGGGTTCTGGAGGTAGCTTATGAAGGGACAGCCTGCAGAGGGAGCCCTGGGGCAGCAAAGGTGCCCTTCACAGTGGGTCAGGGGAATATGAGCGTGTTGACAGCTGGCAGAACCAGTGGAGCAGGGACCCTACCTCCTTGAGGTTCTGGTATTCGGGGCTGGTCTTCTGGAGAGCACGGGAAAACAGCTGAGCCACCGTGTGGTAGAGGAACTTGTACTGTTCCTGTAGGGGTGAGCCATCATTGAGAAGAGAAGATAGGGAACAGATGAAAGCCTGCCTGCGTCCATAGGAAAGGGAAGACAGCACACACCTCTGTCTGCACCGCCGCAGGCCGCTGCTGCCGCATCTGAAGGACCACATCGAAGAGGCTGAAATTGGGTGGGATTGTCTGGCATAGAGAGAAAGGGAGTTGGAACAGGACCAGGTGGGTGTGAGACAAAGGGCACACGGAGAAGCACAGGTCATACCTGGGTCAACAGCAGCTGCCTTACGTAATCAACAGCGCACAGGACACCTGTTCTTCCGCAGCCGGCACTGACAAGCATGAATCCAAGCAGACTCCATCACGATCTGCCTACACACACACACACACCCTTTTCCCTTTTTCCTTTCCTCCTCCCCTTCCATGGGTCTTGCTGTTTAGCCCAGGCTGGTCTTGAACTCTTGATCCTCTGACCTCAGCTTCCTGAGTGCCCCACCATGCTACCCCAATCCATTCTACAAGGAGAATTTGGGGCTGGGCTGAGGGAGATCCCCTGCAGAGTACCTCCGGGACCTGCAGGATCCTCAGATTATAATTTCAAAGTAAAACCCTTTGTTGTTGTAGTTACACTTGTGTCTGGCTCATGAGTGGGCATGTGGAGGCCAGAGGTCAACATCAGGTCTTTCTCTATGGCTCTCCACATTATTATCTGAGACTGGGTCTCTTGCTGAACCAGGTGCTCACAAATTGACTAGACTGATTAGTTCTGGGGTTCCACTTGTCTCTCTGCCCCCACAGCACTAGGGTTACAGGTGCAAACCACCTGGCCTGACTTTTACCTGGGTTATGGGGATCTGAATCAAGTCCTCACAAGGCAAGCACTGAGCCACCTCTTCAGTTCAGGAAACCCTTTTTAATCACTTGCATTGGTTAAGTATCATCTGTTTGCTCAACAAATACCAACAATTCCAGTTCATTGTATCCTGAGCCTTAGGCCACCAATGTCTCAAAATTAAAGACTAGCTCTAAGCCATGACCTCCCCTTCCCACCTCTCTCCTTCACCCCCTCCCTTCTACCTCACCAGATCCTCATAAAGCTTATTCTCTAAACCTGCAGTGGACACAGAGGGGTCCAGGGCCAAATCCTTGGAGGCGACGGGCCTCCTCCACCATGGTGAGCATGTGGTCAGGATTGCTAGGAACCCCGTGGTCTGGCCAGGATGTATACTGTAGCTGGTGCACTGTGCGGGATTCCTGATTCAGGGGAACAAAAAATAGAAAGTACATTTACTGAGCACCTACCACAGTTCTAAACATCTTCCATTTAAATCCACTAGGTAGGGCTGGGGTGTAGCTCAAGGAAGAGAATTTGCATAGCATGTACAAGGCCCTAGGCTCCATCCCTAGCACCACAAAGAAAAAGAAATCCACAGGATAATGAGAACTGATTACTACTATCAGTGCCTATTTTACAGAGAAGGAAACAGTTCTTCCCAAAATGTGCCCTTTCACCTGCCTTTGCCCTCTCAGTACCTTCTGGAATGTGACTTGAAGGGTTCTGAGAACAATGTCTGCATTCACCGGTGTCTCCTTTGTCTGAGAAGAGGAAGGAGAAAACAAAGAAAAGGGGGGGGGGGCAGAGATCTTCAATGATAATATTTCATGTTTCTAGAAAATAAAGGGTTTTGTTTGTTTTATTTTGTTAGAAGCAGGTCTTGCCCTGGAGCCCACATTGGCCTTACTTGTTGAAGATTCTCCTGCTTCAACATGCCATGTGCTTGGATTATAGACATGTACTACCATGTCTGGTGGAAGCAATGCATTATTGATGAAAATTGAAATACTAAAAACTTTTAAAAACTCCTTTGACCCATGGTGTTCTTGCATTCCTGAGGTTACCGACTTTCTTCCCAGGGGGTTGACAGGCAAGAGAGCTTGTAGCTAGAATTTGGATACTCTTGGGCTATTTCAGTTTTTGGTGGGACTCCCAATACTCAGCAGACTTGTATTTTTTGCTTCTTTGTATATTCTTACTACACATTTTTTTTTACTTCAAAAGAATGCCATCTTTAGACTGTTTCAAAGCCAAGATGATATTTCCTTCGGGTAATTACTACATTTTTCTAGAGATAAGCCATATATTTTAATTCAAATAAATTTCTATACTGACAATATTTTTTTTTAATTCTTGTGGCCCACATATCTCCCAAAGCTTTCATGGAGAAAACATTTGTCAGAAAGAGGAACTGCTACACAAATCCAAACAAATCCCTTTACAGTGAAATGAGAGCTCTATTGTTCTGAAACAAAATAGTCTCATTGTATTTGTTAGCTACTAACTACCTATTTGTTTCCAGTTCTTTGGAAACAGTAAAGAAATAAGAACTACAGAAACCTCAACAGGTACATTGAGGCTATAGAGATCATAGCCAAAATAAAAGTGCTAGGGTCTGGGAAAGGGACTCAGTGGAAGAACACTTGCCTAGCTTGTATGAAGACCTAGGTTGTAGCTCCAACAAAGAGTGTGTGTGTGTGTGTGTGTGTGTCCGTGTGTCCATGTGTGCATGCACACATGCGCACGCACACATAAAATAAAAATGTAAGAACTTTTAAAATTTTATGACAGTACCAGAGCATATTCTGAGTTTCCCACCCTGTAAGAGGTCTATGGGGAAATGGTTCATCCTCCTAGGCCCAACTCAAAGGCTTCTCATTCTACATATCTTCCTTGAGATCTCCCACACTACCCAAGGCCTGCAGAAGCCACCTCTGTTTCCACCCCTGCCCCAGCTCACCAAGGTGATACAGAATGGCCCGGTCTGTAGTGGCTCCCGCTCCTGGGCCCAGTAACGCTCACACTTCTTCTACAAAGGGAGGGAAAAAAGGGAGGGACTGAGGGGGCGTTCACTTTCAAAGGGACAAGACACCCCAGTATTGCTGGTGAACAGACCAGCAGCTGTGGCTGTAATGGAAGCCAGCTACAGAGTATGACATTAAACATATACACATGCCATGGGGGAGGGCCTTTGACCACACTGGGGAGACAGTCCAGGATATCCTCCTACTGCTAAATCTAAATGCATGAGCAACTATTTCCCATCACTGACACATGCACTACAGGGTCACTAAGCAGACCAACTGGCTTACTGCCTTGAAGTGTCATCAAGCTTCAGGAACCAAGGAACCCCATGATCCCACCAAGAAGCACAGGTCATGGCTCAGGGAGGCCAACACAGAATTTTCAGGGAAGAGTCCTAGAAAGAAAGCTATACAAACAGAAGTCAGGAAAACAAAAGCCCCAAATGATCAGATGTCCAAAAGAGACTTAGCTGCCTCCCTAGAAAAGTAAAACACCTGAAATATTCTTTAAAGAAAGTCAACACAATTTAAAGCTGAGCTGTGCAACACTTAAAAGATCAGGCATCCAATAAAGATTTCCTTGATAAACAAAGATGCAATAAAATGTGACTGATAACCAAGGGGGAAAGACTCAGAAATGGTGGATGAGGAGAGAAGCAAATAAACAGACTCAAAATGGGAGCATGAATATAAAGAAGAATGAAGTGTAGGCTACAAAAACAGCCCTAGGGACTGGAAAGATAGCTCAGTGGTTAAGAGCACTGGCTGCTCTTGCAGAGGATCTGGGTTCCATTCCCGGCACCCATATGGCCGCTAACAAGGGTCTGTAACTCCAATCCCAGGAGATCTGGTGCCCTCTTCTGACCTCTGCGGGCACTGCAGGACATGGGTGCACCTCCCTACATGCAAGCAGTTCACTCATTCGTTAAATAAAATATTTTTTAAAATTCTTTAAAAACAAACAAACAAACAAAACCCTCCAAAACAGTCCTAAATGGATTGTCTGTGGAGGAAAAGCAAAACCCCTGAAATCCACTAATAGCAAATTAAATGCCAGATGTTTGCGAACATGAAAACAGCAGTAGAAACAAAGGGAAAAGAGAAGAATTTTTCGAGAAATTCTGTAAGCCAGAAATCAATAGTGTGATAGCCTAAAACTGCTGGAATTTATAAAGAAACCTGGGCTGGCAAGTTGGCTCAGTGGATAAAGGTGCTTGCTGCCAAGCCTGATGACCTGATTTCAATCCCTGGGTCATACATGGTGGAAGGAGAGAACTGGCTCCTGCAAGTCGTTCTCTGGCCTCCACATATGCACCACGGCACATGTAAATAATGTAATTGTAATAAAATAATTAAATAATTATTTTATTAAATAATTGTAATAAACGTACTAAAAATAAATAATTGTAATAAAATAAATGTAATAAAAAAACTTTGTCAGACAAAAGCTAAGCAAATTCATTGCAAACAAACCTATGAGGAAAAGCTCTTTATACAAAAGGAACTTGAATCTGGGCATGGTGGCACATGCCTTTAATCCCAGCAGTACTCAGGAGGCAGAGGCAAAGGATCTCTATGAATTCAAGGCCAGCCTGGTCTATACAGCAAGTTCCAGGCCAGCTGGGGTCACAGGGAAATGCTTTCTCAAAAAAAAAAAAGAACATGATTTAATTAAAGGACATGTCTCACATTTTTACCATCTGTAAGAAGTAGTCTAGTGACACTTAATAAACAAGGTAGACTTAATACCAACCCTTCACGTATCCTTGAAAAAAAAAAAAAACTGAAGCATGAACATTAACCAGCACAAGGTATGAAGTCAAATATAATCCTGATACCCAAACCAGAGGGATAACTGATATCACAAGGATATCACAAGAAAACTACCCACTAGTATCTCATGAACACAGACTCCCCCCCAATTCTCAAGAAAATACTAGCAAAGTATTTCATACCATGACCAAGTGGGATTAATCCTAGATTTGTAACACTGGAAATCCATCCGTATTAGGACTGGAGTAATACTCAGTGGGTAAAGCACTTGCTGTATAAGTGTTAGGAGCTGACTTTGGATCCCCAGAGTCCATAAAGGCTTCACACGGTAGTGTGTGTTTATAATTCCAGCACTTCCACCAAGGTGGGATGCAGAATCTCTGGAAGCCTGCAGGCCAGCTAGCCTGGCATACACAGTGGTAAAACAACAAGAGACCCCACTTCAAACAAGGTGCAAGGTGAGGTTATTCTGGACCTCCACACCTGAACACATGCACACATATACACACAATACTAAAAACAATGCCTGTTGGTATCAGATACCATATTAATAGACAACAAAGCAAAAACACAAAGTCATCTGAGTGGATAGAGAGAAAGCAGCTTGACAAACAGCAACATGTTCCATGGTAAGAGCATGAAAAGAATTAGGATAAAAAGGAATTCTTCAACATGGTAAACAATATCCACAAATGCCAGAGATATTCAGTGGTGGAATGCTGAAGCATGGAGTAAGATGGAACTTCTACAACAAGCCCAGCTTCATCCTAAATTGTAGCCAGCACAACAGGAAAAAGAGAAATTGAGGGTGAGAGATGAGAGGAGAAGCAGTGACAGGGATGGGTAGGGGACTGGGAGAGTTGGCACCCAGATTGGAAAGGAAGAAACAAAACTTTGATTTATAGATGACATGATTATCTTTATAGAGAAACTCCTAAAAATGTATACACCATACACCAAGCCAATAAATTCAGAAAATTGCAAGAAAGATCAATATAGGAATATCAATTCTGTTTTGTTATATTTTTTGGTTTGTTGTTGTTTTGGGTTTTTGTTTGTTTGGGGTTTTTTTGGTATTTTTGAGACAGGGTCTCCCTGTAGCCCCAGCTGGCCTGGAACTTGCTATGTAGACCAGGCTGGCCTTAAACTCACAGAGATCTGATGCCTCTGCCTCCTGAGTGCTGGGATTAAAGCTACATGCCACCACACCCTGCGAGTGTAAACTCTTTAACTCCTACAAGGCATCTGCTGAAAGAAAAGGTAAATCCAGGTAAATGGAAAGGCACCTGTGTTCATAGACTAGAAAACAATATTGTTAATATGGCAGTACATACCACATACACCTAAAAACAAGGGACAGTCCCTGTGAAAATCTCAGTATGTATTTAAAAAATTTATTATCATTATGTGCATGGATTTGTGGTTCAAAGTAATAAGGAACCTAAATGTAAGAGATAAAACTAGTAAACATTTAGCAGAAAATACAGGGTTAAACCTTCATGCTTTGCTTAGACAATGGTTTCTTATGTAAAAAGCAAAAGAAAATGATAGATTAAACACACAAAAATTAAAAACATGGTTTGCACCTCAAAGATCACTAATAAGAAAAGGAAATAAGCTGGACATGATGGTGTATGCCTTTAATCTCAGCACTCACTCTGGAGGCAGTGTGAGATCCAGCTGGCCTGGTCTACATAGGGAGTTCCAAGCCATGTGGGGCTACAGGGAGAAAGAAAGAAAAGAAAAGAAAATGACAACTTGCAGAATGAGAAAGACAACCATGTAGTGATAGGTACTTGTATCCAGAGCTCTTACAAACCAATAATAAAGACAAATAAATAACTGGATTTTAAAACGGGACCTGAATAGATGCTTGTCCAGTGGACAAATAAGTACATAAGTACACGAAAGCCAAAACCAAGTGGGGTGTTTTTTTTTAATGTTTTTTTTGTTTTGTTTTGTTTTTTACTATTTATTTTATCATTTTTAATTCTCTCTCCCCGCCCGACACTGCCCCCCATCAGTGCAGGTACCTGCAGAGACCAGAGGTGGTTGCTAGCTGCCTGACATGGGCACTAGGAACTGAAGTAACCAAGGAGCCATTTCTCCAGCACCGTGAGTAATTTTCTTAATGAATGGAAAGTATAAAATCACAACTGTTATGCTGGGGAAATGGCTCAGTGGGTAAGAGTGCCTGCCACACAAAGCATGAGGACCTGAGTTCAAATAACCCCAGCACTGGCGGCAGAGATGGGAGGGGGCTCTCGGGTTTGCTGACTGTCAGCCTAGCTCTAGGTTCAGCGAAAGACTATCTCAAGAGAATAAGGCAGAGCATGATAGCGCAGGACACCTGACATTCTCCTCTGACTTTCATATGCATATGCATGGACACACACACACACACACACACACACACAAGAGCGTGTGGAGAAACTGCAGCCCCTAGCCAATGAGAATATGAAAGATACAACCACTGTGGAAAACAAACAAAAAATTTAAAGACAGCATTTCTACTGTAAGTGTATATTCAAATATCTGAAAATAGACTTGGGGCTGGAGTTTGGATCCCTGCATCCCCATCTACAACTGTAATGCCAGCTCTGAGGTGGGCAGAAACAGGAGGACCCTTAGAGCTTTCTGGCTTCCAGCCTAGCAGAAAAAAAATGCCAAGAATGGTGGCACACGCCTTCCATGGCAATGTGATGTGCATAATGAGTTCCAGGCCAGCCAGGGATACACTCTAAAAAAGGAATAAGGGGCTGAAGAGATGGCTCAGCAGTTAAGAGCCATCTTGCAGAGGATTCAGGTTTGGTTCCTAGCACATTACTGCTAGCAACCATCTGCAACTCCAGTTCCTGAGAATTCAATGCTGGTCTCTACCAGCATTGCATGACATGGGTGCACTTACATACAAGCAGGAAAAACATTCATACACACAAAATTAAAAAATAATAAAATATTTTTTTTAAATGAGTAAGAGATAGTCAGAGGAGGACATCTTATTCCCTCTTCTGGCCTCCACACATGCACACAGGGGCACACATCCACTCCACATCTACACATACACTCACACATAGATATGTGCATATACAACACACACACACACACACACACACACACATACACACACACATACACACACACTTTTTTTTTAAAGCAGGCTCAAATAGATACCTGTTTACCAGTGTTTGTATAAGCAACATTATCCACAGTAGTCTAAGGCAGAATCCACCCAGATGGCCATCCATAGGTGAATGGGTAAATAGAATGTGACACATAACAATATGTCAGTCTTGAAAAGAATGAAATTCTGATATGCACGACAACTTGAACAAACCTTGAAAACATTAAGCTACAGGAAAGGAACCAGAAACAAAAGGGCAAGTGTTTTATGATTCCATTTACATGATTCAGCTAGAATAGGCAAATTAACAGAGACAGACGACAGGTGATGTGGAGAAAGTTTTTAGCTGTTGTTTCATAGATGGGTACAGTGCCACAGAATCACACTCTCAACAACTGACCTTCATGTTACACATATGCTACCACAAGTTTGAAAAGACCCAAGGAGAAACCACTGTACATTTCAAAGATGATAGATGATAGATAGATGATAGATAGATAGATGATAGATAGATAGATGATAGATAGATAAATAGATAGATGATAGAGATAGATAGATGGCTATATAAATGATAGTAAAAGGGAAGGTTTCAGGTTTGCCCTGACTGGAAGCTGTTGGCTTTAGGAAGTCATCAGTGGGCTAACAAGAAAGGGGCATCCTATAGGACTGACTCTCTAGATGATAGATAGATAGATGATAGAGAGATAGATGATAGAGAGATAGATAGATGATAGATGATAGATTGATAGATAGATAGATGATAGATTGATAGATAGATAGATAGATAGATGATAGATGAGAGAGATAGATGATAGATAGATAGATAGATAGATAGATAGATAGATAGATAGATAGATAGATAGATAAAGGGCTGGCTACATGGTTCTTCAGGTAAAGGGGCTTGTTGCCAAGCCTAAAAATTTGAGCTCAATTCATGGAACCCTCATGATGGAAAGAGATAACTAACTCCTGCAGGTTGTCCACTGATCGTGTACCCTTTTTCCATGGCATATATGCATGTGAATGCACAACATACACACACACACACACACACACACACACACACACACTAAATGGAAATTATTTTAAAGAGAGGGAGAATAAGAAATGGTGAAGATGTAAGGAAATTGGAGTTGAAGTTGTCATGCATTGTTGATGGGAATGTAACCCAGTGTGGCTACGATGGAAAACAGCTTGTCACTTCCTCAAAATGTTAAGGATAAAGTTCCCCTGTGACACAGCAATTCCACCCAATGCATACTCAGAGAAATGAAAGTACGTGTCCACAGGAAGACTTGCATATGAACGTTCACAGCAGTGTGATTCATTGCAGCCAAAATGTGGAAACAACCCAAATTCTATAAATTGCTGAATGGAGAAGTAAAGCAGGTAGATACATTGAAAGGGATATTACTTGGCAATAAAAAGGAGTGAACTATTGATCCATGCTAGAACATGAAGAACCATAAAAACTAAGAGAAAGAAGCCTCCACAAAAACCACATACTATACAATTCCATTTTATGTGAAGCTCTAGAGTAGGCAAATCTATAGAGACCAAAAGCAGATTAGGGGCTGCCTAGGACTCTAAAAATGGAGACTGGCTGCTGATGGTGTGATGAAGTTTTTCTAACATTTCTTTTGCTTTTGTTCCTGAGATGGTCTCCCTAGTTTTCCAGACTGGCCTTGACCTTTGATCCTCTCACTTTAAACTCCCAAGTGCCTGGGAATACAGAAGTGAGATGCCATGCCCAGCTAGATGGGTGAATTGTATCCCAATAAAGCTGCTTTTAAAAAGACAGTCAAAGGAAAAAATAATAGCTTGTTGAGTGTAATGCCAGTATTGTGGAGTGTATTTCACCTTTAGAATGATCTACTGTGTTGGAGGTTGGTAATAATTGTAAAGGAAAATGAAAACAGTATGACAAAGGAAAGAGGGTCGGAGTGCCTGGGCACATAAAGGTCCAGGAAGGTGTAGCTAAGCAAATACAGGCCTGAGGCCTTGAGGAGGCAGCAATGGGAAGGCTCCAGGCAGAGGATGGCCAAGGCATAGGCCCTGAGGCAGAGCCCCTCCCTGGTGCATCTGAGGAATAGCAAAGACCAGCATAGGCAGAGACAATTTGAGGGGGAGGGGGGCGCGGTGGGGAAGGGGCTGAGAAAGACCAGGGTGAGAACTGTTCGGGTACAGGGCCTTAGCCCCATGGTGTGCAAGTGGAAAGTCTAACATGGAAAAGGCTGCAGTACTGGGGGAGTGAGCCCCATGAACAAAAGTGTCAAGGCCAAATTAGAACTAGTGATTTTCCCAGAGCTACAGGGAGGTCAGCTGAAGACTGGGCTCTATGGCTTTAGGAACAGGAGGGAGCTGGCAAGATTCCTCCTCCCTCCTCCCTATACAAGCCTTCTGGGGTGCTGAGGACACATACCCGCCCGTTCTCTGTCTCTTGACAGGCCATCAGGATTACCTAGAGGAGGGGCAAGGGCGGGAGGCATGGGGATTAGGAGAAACAGGAGGAGGGACACTCAGAACCATGCCCCTCTCCCTGTCCCTCAAAGCTGACCTTGACCCCAAACTCCCACACCAGGCGCCAGAAGTCCAACAGAGTGTGAGGCAGGGGTCCTTGTGTAGCAATGTAGGCCTGGCTTCCATCTGTTCCCTGAGAAAGGTCATTCACTGATGAGATTCTCACACCCACCCTCCCCACCTCCAGGCCTCCTCTTCCCTCTCCCTAGACCACCAGCCTGACCCGGATGAAGTTGGCATTGATGTAGTCTCCGTGTCCCTCCTCCTGGAGCAGGGAGAGGATAACTCGAGTCTCATCATCTGCCAGCAGGTGAGAAATATGGAGGGGTGCCAAGTTTTTGACAGCCTCCCAAGGTGAAGGCCAGCAGGGTGACAACACACCAGCAGCCATCTGCCCTTGTTGGCTACAAAGAGTCCGTAGCCCCCACAAGTCTTTGGGAAGCAGGGTGCGTGGGGAGTGCTCTGGGTTGAGGGGGTGAACACTGCCACTGCATTGCCATCCAGAGGGTTGTGCAAGTGGCATCGACTCCCTAAGGACGCCCACTGACTTACATGGCACCACATCTTTGTAGCGGTTCTTCCTAATATTCCCAAGCTGACTGCCGGCCTTGGTGGAGCACACACCCTCCGTCTTCCAGGCCGCGGAGCGTGCCTTAATATCCTGGTTGAAGGCACAGCAGAACAGAGAAGGCAAAGAGAGAGGAAGAAAGATGCCAGGTCAGAGTCTCAGGATACTGAAACACTCAGCGTTCATGGGGAATAGGCCAGGAAAGATGAGTGTGGGGACCATCCGCACAGGACCTGCGTAATAATATGCACTAACAGCAACTCAGAGCCAGGCCCAGTCCTAAGGGATTTGGTCATCCTACTAAGTGCACTATTCTCCACTGTCCTCAATTGTTCAGATGAAAATTCATGTAGGAAGAGGTTGAACAACCTGCCAAAGGTCTCACCAGGAGGCATCCCAGGAGTTGATCCCAGATTCCTCAGGCCTGCACACTCAGTCCATGCTATACTTAATTATAATGGCAATCAATATGCATTATTTGGGCCTACAAGATGACTCAGCAGGTAAAAGTACTTGTGCAAGCCTGATGAGCTGAGTTCAGTCTCTGAATCCCACACTATAAGAAGAGAGAACCAACTCCAGAAAGTTGTCCTCTGACCCCCACATGGACATTGTGACATGCATGCACCACACACACAAATAAAATTGGGCCCAGGGAGATGGCTCGGGGTGGAGGTGCTAGCCACCAAGCCGATGATCCGAGTTTGAGCATCCGGACCCACATGAAAAGGACAGAACTGAGTCCCATGGCCATCCTCTGACCTCCACCTCTGAGCTGGCATGGGCACACACAGACACACAGACACACAGATTGAGACACAGACACACAGACACACACACACACACAGACACACACACACACACACACACACACACATAATTCAAGAAACAGAAGCTCCAGGTCATCCTCAGCTACATATCAAGTTCAAGACCTGTTGGAGCTACATGAAACCTGAACTCAGTTCCCAAGCACCCATATTGGGCAGCCAACAACCACCTGTGGTATCTCAGACACTGACATACATACACAAAAATAAAATAAATCTTTAAAAATAATTTAGCCAGGCATGGTAGTGCATGCTTTTAATCCCAGCAGAGGCAAGCGGATCTCTGAGTTCAAGGCCAGCCTGGTCTACATAGCAAGCTCCAGGCAGCCAAGGCTACAGGGAGACCCTGTCTCCAAAAAAAAAAAAAAAAATTAAATGCAGGACTGGAGAGATGGCTCAGAGGTTAAGAATACTTGCTTTTCTTCCAAAGGACCTGGGTTCAATTCTCAGCACTCACATGGTGACTAATAATGGTCTCTAACCCCAGTTCCAGGGATCTGACACCTTCTTCGGGCCTCTGCAGGGCAATGCACACATATGCACTTACATACATGCAAGCAAAACACTCACACACATTAAAAAAGTTAAATGCATAATTTATAAAAAATACATGATGAAATGTCATATTTATAAATTACAATATATGCTATGTAAGAAGATGCTATAGGTACTTTATAAGTGGTAGATTATTATGGTTAGTGAAGAGTATTACTCTTGTTACCAGGTATTCATAAGCGCAATGATAATAAACACCTATCAGTTGCCACTGTGTGCAGGTCACTATTCTTAAGTGCTTTACTTATGTTGATCAGGTCATTTAAGTCCCCAGGGACATCGTCCTATTGTGGACATCACCATTGGTATTTCAGTTACAGAGACAGGAAATCAAGGCCCTGGAATGCCCTCACCACTCAGCCTTTGGCACAGATCCCTCAGAACTGTTTACTTCACCAACCCAAAAGATACACCATGTGTATATTTATACACATCATACTTATGTGTTTTACATATTACAATACTTTATATGTGTAAATTCTTTAGGCTCAGATTTAATTTAGACATCATGAACTTATTAAATAATTCTGGTTCTTATTAATGTTTTATATTGTTTAAACTGTCTTTTTTGAGAGAGAGAGAAAGAAAGAGAGACTCACTCTGTAGCTCAGCCTGGCCTCAAACTATGTAGCCCAGCCTTGAACTCACAGTGAGCCTCCTGATTCAGCCTCCCAAGTATTGGAATTACAGATATGTGCCACCATGCCAGCCTATAAATGGTCAGTAATGTCACACTTATTTTTATAGATTTATATGGTAGTTCTAAATTGGATACACTGTGTTTACATATTTGGACCATGTAACTGTATTTCAGATCTTCCATTACCTGTAGCATGCTATGCCTACTGAGTGGTCTTCCCTCCCATAGAGCTTGTCTGCTCTATTGAAACATTTAGAATTTTTGTAAGAGGTATTAAAGGCACTTGTCAGATGAGCACCCAAAACATGCTAAGTGCTTTTGCCCAAACCTAATTCTCAAGCCAATTTGGTTAGTAACATCCCCTTTTCAAAACAGGAGAAACCGAAGTCAGAGGGCCCATACAGCAACCCCTCCCACATACACCCCAGCCACAGTGCTGAAAGACCCAGGGCATAGACCAGCGAGCTCAAGTGCGGTGGTAAAGCCTCCCGCTTCCTCTTTCTGCTGCTCCATGCCACTTCCTCCCTGGGATTACAAGGTGACCCAGGAGTGGCCCGGGTTGGGGAATGGAGTCCAGCGCAGGTGCCAGGTGCGCCGTCTCCCTCCTCCCTGCTGCGAGGTACCGCCCTGTCTGGGAGAGGGCTGTTCCGGGAGCACAGGGTCACCCGAGTGTGTCCGGACCCTCCCAGCCGGCGGTGGGCTTCGCCCTCTAGGCGCCTGCAGCACAGGATGAAGACTACCGCGTGAGAGAGCGACAGAGGTGCTGGGAGAGGAAAACCAGAGAGCTGGAGGCAGAGAGACAGCCCGGGACACCGAGAGGGAGAGGCAGAGCGTTCCCGTTGCACGGGTGGACAGCCGTGGGGACCGTCCAGGCTGCGAGGCTCGAGCGCGTGGACGCTGTCGGCTCTCGAGTGTCACTCACGCTGAACTCGCCCGCGAGGATTGCCCCCTCCCGGCGGTCGCGGGCCTCCAGCTGCTCCAGGAAGCTCCGCGCCGCGTCCAGGTGGCGGCTCATGCTGCAGTGGCTCGGAGCTCTCAGCGAGCTGTGCTCGGCTATCCCGGGAGCGTTGACACCGCGGGAGGCGGAGGCAGGCTGCGGGCGAGGCCTCCGTCCCTCCAGCCAATGAAGGCAGGCAGTGGCTGGCAGGCCAGAGCCCCTCGGCCAATGGCATTCGGAGCTCCTTCCACGCTGCCCCGCCCGCAGACCAAGGAGGGCAGCCGGCGCAGCTGGAGCTGGGCATCCTCTCCCCAGGACCAGACAGGGGTTCCCTACCCGGTTCTTCTGTGGTTTGGGCCGCCAGCCAGCTGATGGAGGCAGAAGACTCAGAAGTTCCAAAGGCATCCTTGTCCACATTGTGAGTTCAAAGTCAGCTTGGGACACATGAGACCCTGCCTCAAAATAAGTAAATTAATAGAAATTTTAACAATGGGGGGGCTGGCGAGATGGCTCAGTGGGTAAAGGAGCCTGTCATCAAGCCTGATAACCTGAATTTGATACCCGGGTCCCACATGGTAGAAGGAGAGAATCGACTCCAGAGAGTTGTCCTCTGACCTCCACACGCATGCCATGGCATGAGTGCACCCACATACATACACACACGCACACAAAATAAGATCTGTGAGGGACCCTGACAGGGTCACTGAGAGGTACTAAATATGGCACACTTCCTGCTTCTTCCTGGCCCCTGGCAGGAAGGCCTTATTTTAGACTCCAATAGGGCCCCTTCAATTGACTTGTTTAGTCTTATAGACCTGGACACCTCATCATTTGGAGCCACAAGCCTATTAGCACCCACTTCTTTAAGTTGTTCAATCCAAAATTTTAGGGGAGGGAAAAGCAACGAAACCCTTAAAACCCAGATTCTCTCCCCAGGGGACAGTGGATTTTGGCTTCCAGGTCCCTTCTCCACTTGTAGCTTCATCTTTCAGGACAAATGTGCTTATGTATGTGTGATTCTTTATGAATATGAATGTGGTTTTTTTGTTTCAATAAAATCTGCTGGCGTGAGATTTTCCTGCCCTTTACTTCTTTGCTTGACTGGGAAAATGAACCCAACCTTACCCCTAGACTAATAATATATGGGGGTCTTGTCTGGGATTCCTTCTGAGGACCACTGACTCAAGGTCAGTATAAACCAAGACAAAACTGTGAAAGGATAGAGGGACAGAACCATGCAGATTCCGGGGGTGCCCCCAACTCCTGGAACAGGGACTGCCCCCCTCCACACACTAGGTATGGTAGACAGTCCATGGCTGGTGACTAATTTCTCACTTTGCTGGCTCCCAAGAGATTTTATGAGTTTTACTCTCTCTCTTCTCTATGTTTAATCTTAGCTTCTCTCTAAAGCAAAGTAAAAAAGGACATTAGAAAAGCAACTAGGAACGTCAGAAAATGTGAGAAATTTCTTAGACTTGCGAATAGAAATTAGCTAGCTTCCCTATAAACTGAATGAGAAATAACTGGGAAAAGAAACAAATGTGTTTGAAGGAGACAAAACTAGCAGCTACCATTATCTTGCTGCTCTGACTCAGAGGGACCACAGAGACCTTGGGGAAGGGTGGCATGCCAAAGCCCTCGGCATGGCTGAGTTTCTTGACTTTTAACCCTCTGAACTCAACTGTTTCAAAGACACAATCTGCATCCAAAAGTGACATCAGCTGTAATGTGCAAAACTTCATTTTCTCTACCTGAGCACAGGATTCTCCCTTCTTTCCCTCTGTACTGGGCTCCCCTCAGGAAACATGGATTAAGTTTGGGGGAAGGGAAAGGAACAAACAAGGAGCTTAGGACCCCAGGCCATAATGGTGGGCACTAATAATGGGAAATTGCTCTTCTAACTAAATAAAGCCAAACATAAGACTGATAAGATTTAAACCAAAGTTAACTATTTTTTTGCATTATTTTTATGTGTATGAGTATGATGTGTGCACATATGTAAATGCACCCATGTCATGCAATGCCCATGGAGGCCAGAAGAGGGCATCAGATCTCCTGGAACTGGAGTTACAGACAGCTGTCAACCTCCATGTGGGTGCTGGGATTCGAACCCACAATTTGACTGCAAGAACAGCCAGTATTCTTAACTACTGAGCCATCTTTCCAGCTTCCAAAGTTAACTATTTTTTACAAGTTATTTTTGTTTTGTTTTGGTTTGGTTTTTTTGGTCTTTTTGGGTCTTCCTGTAGCCCCAGCTGTCCTGGACCTGGAAATTAAACTCCAGCCAACATGGAGAGTCACAGACCATACGCACATGGGACATGTGCTTCCAGATGGAATCACTTAGCATTCATAATTACAATCAGTGGTAAACATGAACTCTCCTTCCTTGGATTGACACCACTGAGTTCCTTCCACTGTTTCTTTACTTTGCTATTTTGGGCCTATAACCTGAGGACCACTTTTGATGCTATATCAGTCTCACACTACCTGGATGCTCTTTTTAAAAGGGGACAGTTGTCCATATTTAATGTATGAGATTCATGAATCTCAGAGGGACTCCTGCCCTGATAGGGAATGTGCTCATTTTATCATGGAGCTGAGCTCACCATAGACTTAAAAACCTAGCCCTATGGCTTTGTTGCCATCTTGGCTAGTGACCTCATCAAGATGGCGGCAACCATGTGGCCTGGCCACCATCTTGGCTAATGATACCATCAATATGGGGATAGCCAAGTGACTTGATTGCCCTTTAGGTTAGTGACATCATCAAAATGGCAGCACACATAAACCTCCCAGTAGCACTGAGCCCTCAGAAGATCACTGCACTCCAGGAATTCCCTTCACCACAGGCATTCAGTCATATATGTTCTAATCCTCTTTCTGGTTTTCACCTTCTAGGAGTCCTTTTTTTAATATTTTATTTATTATTTTTATTTTATGTGTATGAGTATATTGCCTGCATGTATGTGAGTGTGCCCATGTTGTGCAATGCCACTGAGGTCAGAAGAGGGCTTCAGATTCCCCTGGAACTGGAGTTAAGGATGGTTTGTAGCCTCCATGTGGGTGCTGGGAATTGAACCTGGGTCCTCTGCAAGAGTTGTTAGTGCTCTTAGCCACTGAGCCATCTCTCAAGCCTCACCTTCTAGGAGTCTTAAGAACTGGGATCATAGAAATAACTCAGAGGAAATTCCAACATAGGCTCTATTACCATATCATAAGATCAGTGCATTTTTATGTTCGACTAAGGAACTAATACAAGACCTCCATAGTGTTTTATTTTGGATTTGCTAAAGGAAGCTAAGAATTTTCCCATCCATGTGCCTCTAACACTAGTCAACTTACCAAAGGGAGCTAACACTTTGAGATCCCTAAATCTAGGAATCTCATGTGAATTTGCAGCAGCTCAGGGCCAAATTTGGAACCTGTTCTTTCTGTATACCAACCCCGATCCAAAAGATGAATTGCCAGGTACTAGTCAAGGTGCCGCCAAAAGGGCAGCTACAACGTCCAGAGGCAAACAGGATCCTCTCCATCCTCCAGACCCCTTTGAGAATTCTGATATTCCCTCTTTCCAAGTTCTTTTAAGTGCTATTGGGTCCTGTGTTCCTTATTCCCTAGGTTACAGTTACTTACTCCAAGATTATATATAGTAAATTATAATGTGACTCAGTTTCTAATTCAGATAGCCTGAGAGCCCTCTTTAAAAGAAAAAAAACCACCATAAGTGCTTCTCATGCAGGCTTCCTATCTAGATTAAGATATGCAATATGGACTAACATTAAGAAACTGAATGCAAGAACAGGGAGACACAAAATTAGAGGAATTTCTACTCTTTTTTGTTTCGCCTTGAGCATTACACAACTGCTCTATTTCCCTTAGCTAATTGGGAAGTTTCAAAATTCATCCCTGGCCTGAAAGCCAACACCTTTTTAACTGATCACTTGTTCGGGTCTGTTATTTGAGATGTGCTGCCCCCCGCCCAGATGAGAGGAAAGATCAACTTAGTTTACATCCCCCTGAGAAGGAAAAGTTCTATAGGCACTTCTCACCTTGATCTGTCAGTTTACAAATAAGGTTAAAAGGGAATTAATATGTTTTTAGAAATGGAACCATCAAAAACTTCTGGGCTACAAGCAGAACAGTCAGGGACCAGAACCCCCAGACATGGGTTAAGCATCAATCAGTCCCACTCTGAGACTTGATCGTCAGAGCAGTTAGGTCATGACTGACATCGGCAGGAGCCAGAGCTGCCTCTCTGGATATTGGACTGGTAGACTCTAGAAGAATTAACCATCCCTCCATAGATGTCTCAGAATTTTTGTTTTGTTTTACAGATGAAGACAAAAGCAGATTCCACACTGGCTTTCCTCCTGGACAATTGGAGCAAGCCTGCTACCCAAGGAGAGGGCATGCCTGAACCAAGACTCCTTTCCCTTTCATCCTCCATCTCATACAAAAATTCCTCTGAAGTTACCACAGCTGCCTCCTCCAATGGTAGGCAGAACTAAAATTCCAACATCTCAAACAAATGAGTCTAATCTTTTTACACCAAGAAAAAAATTCTTGTTGAGTTTTTCAGGTTGTCTGCTAACTGACTATGGATATAAGCTTTCAAGCAGTTGGGCACCTCAAATCTAGCCACAGAGAATATCAGGTTAAACCCTAGCAAAGGCAAATGCTTCTGCCAGCTTGATCCTGCTTTACCATTAATATGTAAAATTTAAAGAGAACAGAGGGTGATCCTTAAAAATCAAATATCTCTGAGAATAAAGAAAAATTGCTTTCTGTCTTTTGTTACTTCCAATTTCCAACACACAACAAAGCAGATAAGATTCGTCCAGACAACTTTGTACAGGTTATAAGGAGAACACTACACTTCAGGTCCAGCCTGCTATCATGGTCTCTGGCACAGTGTAAACACTGGGTTCCTTTCCTCTTGTCTGATTTTTCAAACAGTAGTCTTTTATTACCTTCAGTTTCACAGAGAATCTAATGTCTTCGTTATATATACTATATTGGTAAATTATCAGGTGCTATTTGAGCTCACTGAGAAACTGGCTCTGAAGATGGGATTGGCCCTCCCACTTCAGACTCAAGCATCTTCATCTCAGAATGTCCTCCAAAGCTCATGTAATGGGTCATAGTGGCCACCTGACCCTGTGACAAGGAAAAGGGAGATCAACTAAACAGCTCAAGAGTAAAGGCACTGTGCCCTTAAGAACAGCCGAAGGGTAAACTATAGTCAATAAAAGTTCATTATCTCATGATATAAAAATGTCCATACTAAAAGCAGCTAATGAGATGCTCTATTTTGTCACAATGAGGAGGAAAGTAACACAGACTAATGTGAATGTATAGTGAGTACTTTTATTTAAGTACTTAATGGATAAACCAACAGAATAAATCAAAGAAAAAATCTTCAGCCAGCACCTCCAGCATCACAGTTTTAACAGGGTGTCCTTAGTTGATTTCTGCTGAATGCTGAAGACATCAGTCTGATGATGTTTTGCTATGCACTCGCTGCTTCTCTTCTACTTACGTTCATTCAAAACCAAAAGCTTGACTAGGTAGATCATTCTCTACACAAACTACAAATTAAAGTTGAAACTACAACTGGGAAAATGTTTGATGAGGATTACAGGAGTCAGATCTTTTAATGGCTCTTGTCATCTAAAACTGCTATTGAAGGGTTAACACATGGTGAGTTGGCTAGATCTAGTTTGTCCCTATTGAATAAGAGTAATTCTTTGTTGATGTGGAGTAATTCTTTTGTTTAGGTGTATTGGGAAGACATAACTATTCAAAGATTGCTAAAGAGGGGGTTAATTGTCCAAAGGCTGCTGCAAGGGAAAGGGGAGTATTAAAAACAAATCAACAGAGAGGTGAATCTAAGTGTCAGTGAGAAAGTTGTCTTTGTTCTAAAGTTCCAGCTACTAGCTGCAATTGTTGCAATTCAGGAGGAGTTGCAGGGTGAAGTGAATTTATACCAGTGTCACCTTTAAGAAAGGCAAGATGTGAGAGAAAGCTGCATTGGGAATTCCCAGGAAGGTTGAAGGCAATCAATGTTGCCTAAAAGCCATTGAGAATTTAGTGCTATCTTTTTTTAGAAGAGACAATTGTAATTTATGAGCCTTAATGAAAAGATTAGTGATGATATATCAAAAATAGTTGTATGGAATATTTAGCTGAATTTTGTCTTGTGCAAGCTGTAAATGAAAGTTCTGTAATGACGCTTATAAATCTTAAAACATTTAGATTTATATCTTTAGTAGAGAAAGTTAATATTATCCATATAATGGGATATATAAGTATTTAAAATTTTTGTCTAAATAGGGTGTATTATGCCAGGTGTGATGGCACACACCTTTAATCCCAACACTCAGGAAGCAGAGGCAAGTAGATCTCTGTGAGATATGGGGCTGGTCCCCATAGTAAGTTCTAGGTCAGCTGGGGCTACAGGGAGACCCTGTCTCACAAAGACAATGAATGAATGAATGAATGAATGAATGAATAAATAAATAAATAAATAAATACAGTGTATTGCCTTATTTGCCCAACATTGACAGAAGGTGAGGTTATTGATCATGCCTTGAGAGAGAATTTTCCACTGATAATAAGACATAGATGCCTGATTATTGAAACTAGGCAAATGTTACTTTATCATTGGGTATAAACAGACAGTTTTAAAAAAAGCAATTTTTTTAAATCAAGAAAAAAAGCATAATACTTTTGAGGGATTACGGCAGGAGATCAAACTCTAGACTGGAGTGCTCTGAAAGGATGAAAATGAAGATGAGCATTAACAGTACAGAGATAAGGTAAAAGTCTCTGTTTACCAGATGTTTTGGGGAATACAGAAGATTCCAGGCACTTTGTAGGGCATTATTTTTGCCAGCAACTCCTTGAATGTCTGAAGGACTATGTGTGTCAGTTGGAGGGTCAGGATTGTTTAGCTATACTAGAAATACCAGCTCCTATGTCTATAGTGCCCTTCATGGGGGATCTGGTCGACTAAAACTTGTAATATAACTGAGTCCAGTGTGCATCTGTGGAACTGAGTCTTTGATTTTGGCAATCATCATCCAGGAACTGTGGGGTTGGGTGAGGAATAATAATTAATTGTGCCACTTAAGTTAAAACCAGAATTCCTTGGAGTAGTTAAGAATAAATCATAAAATAAATTTGACCAGTATAATCTGAATCATTAACATCTGAGCAAACAAACCCCTTACATGGTTCAATCTGAATTACCTAAAATTAATCTATGTTTTATTGGGTGGGTTCCCCAAAAGTGTGTGGGGATCTTTTTTATTTTTCCTATTATATCTAATTTTGTATCTTTGATGACAGATAAATCTAACCTTTTATTGCTTTTAGTAATGATAAGCAAATATTTTATTGTTTTAGAGCTAGGGAGGGAGCTGAGTGGAATGTGAGAACATTGGGGTTCTGAGCTGGGAATGGAGGAGGGTTGCTTCTCCATCATCTTGCTGCCTTTGGAGATCATTTCTCTGAATCTCAAAATTGGATTCCCTTTTTTATCAAATCCTTTTTTTTTTTTTTTTTTTTGTCTTTTTGAGCCAGGGACAGGGTCAGTCTCCCTGTGGTCACAGCTGGCCTGGAGCTCGCTATGTAGACCAGGCTGGCCTCCATCTCACAGAGATCTAAAAAGTTTAGGCATGGTGGTGCACACCTTTAATCCCAGGAGGCAGAGGCAGGTGGATCTCTGTGAGTTCAAGGCCAGCCTGGCCTACATAGTGAGTTCCAGGCCAGCTGGGCCTACCGGGAGACCCTGTCTCAAAAAGACCAAAAAAATAAATTAAATTAAAAAGGCTAGGGGCTGGAGAGATGGCTCAGCAGTTAAGAGCACTGGCTGCTCTTGCAGAGGACCCAGGTTCAATTCCCAGCTCCCACATGGTGGCTAACAAACTTCCGTAACTCCAGTTTCAGGAGATCCAACGCCCTTTTCTGACCTCCTCAGGCATTGCATGACATGAATGCTTTTACATGCATGCAGGGAATACACTCATATACATAAAATCAAAATAACAAAATATTTTTTAAAATAAAAAAGTTTAAATGTATTTATTTTTACATGTATGAGTGTGTTGCCTATATATATGTAAGTACACCTGAATTATGCAATGCCCACAGAGGCCAGAGACAACATTGGATTCCCTGGAGTTATAGGTAGCTGTTAGTCATCATATCAGTGCTGGGGACCAAACCCAGGTCCTCTGCAAGAGCAGCCAGCGCATCTCCCTAGCTCCCTTTACCCAATTTTTATCAACACTGATTGGCTCAATGAAAAACCCTTTTTGCTTTTTGGGCATATTTTAGAGGGGAGTTTATTAGATATTCATTAGTATCTTTTTGTTTACACTGTCTTTGGAAATGGCCTACTTTTCCACATTTGAAACATATAGGAGGCCACAGGGCTGACTGCCAGAATTTGAGCTTTGTGTTCTCCAGTGCCAGCATTTTGACATGCTTTTATCATATCAGCAATAGTGTGAAAATGAGTAGCAACTATGTAAGGAAGTCTTCTACAGTCAGAATTGGCATTCTCATAAACCAATGAAAGAGGTAAGGCTGCAGCGGCTCTTTGTTGTCTGTTCATCTTTTGATAGCTTGTTGTAGACAATGAACAAAATCCATAAAAGGCTCTGCAGGTTTTTGTCTGATGGTACAAAGATTCTGAGGGTGTATTAAGATCAGAGACTTTAGTTCAAGTCTTTATAGCTCAACTGATCTGTTCATTAATGATCTGAAAACTGATAAATTGTTGAGCCACTGTTTTGAAATATCTTTGTTCCATTAGTTGATTATAATTAATATAAGAGACTGCTGCTTTGGGGTATGAGTGACAATGGACGGGTATTCATTCATCCATTACTGGAACCATAGACTATACTGAGGAGTAGTAAAACTCATTTTCATAAGGGTTTGCCAATCAGACGGTATCATTTCATGTGTATTTATGATAGCATCTACTGTTTCCCTAGTAAAATGGTTTATTTATTTATTTGGTCTTTTTGAGACAGGGTCTCCCTGTAGCCCCAGCTGGTCTTGAACCTGCTATGTAGACCAGGCTGGCCTTGAGCTCACAGAGATCCATCTGCCTCTGCCTCCTGAGTGTTTGGATTAAAGGCATGCACCACCATGCCCAGCTTTTACTTATTATTTTATGTGTATGAGTGTATTACATGCATGTATGTACATACACCTGTGTCATGCAGGACCCACAGAGGTCAGAAGGTATCCGATTCCTTGGAACTGGAGTCACAGATGGTTGTTAGCCACCATGTGGGTACTGGAAATGGAACCCGGGTCCTCTACAAGAGCAGTCAGTGCTCTTAACCCTCTTAATGCCTGAGTCATCTCTCCAGCCCCATAAAAAGGTTTTGAACTGCATTCTCTGTAACACTGTTTTTGAAAACTTTCTATGTGGAAAATGGGAGCCTGTCAAGGACAGGATTTCATCTTACTTCTTTAATAATAGGGAATGTGGCAAAAAATTCTCCTGTCTGAGATGCGTCCTTATGGCATTTCTGGAAAGCACTTTGTGGGCATGGATCATTTATTATATTACCAATTGATGGAGAACTAGGCAGAGGAGGTATGCAGGGTTCAGTAAGTGAATTTTCTGGAAGTTCCTATTTTTTTCTCTTGGTAAACTTGTATAGTTAGTCTACTTTGAGTCCAAAGAATAAAATATTTCAATTTAACCAGTCCTAAACAGAGGCAAAATCAGTCACCAATCCTTTCCCCAAGATTCTGAATCAAGTCTCTTGTGATTGGAACACCAAGGACAGTATTTCTGAATAACATGTAAAAGTTCACAAAATTGCTCTGATGATGCTTTATCTCCAATTTCTTTTGTTTAATTTTCAAAAATTTATTATTTTTATTTTATATGTATGACCGTATTGCCTGCATGTGTGTAAGTGCCCCCATGTCATGCAATGCCTGTGGAGGTCAGAAGAAGGCATCGGATTCCCCCAGAACTGGAGTTAGGGATGGTTGCTAGCTGCCATGTGGGTGCTGGGAATTGAACCAGGGTCCTCTGCGAGAGCAGTCAGTGCTCTTACCTGCTGAGCCATCTCTCCAACCCCCAAGCTCCAATTCCTTTCATTGTCATGCATACACATGAGATTCAGGAGACAAAGAATTTCCCATAGTGAGAGCAGAAAGGTGAGAATGAAAGTAAATGCAAATAAAAAATCAAACCAGACTTGGTAGAGAAGCAGATGAAATGGAAAATGAATAAAAAATAATCACTAAAGTGCCAGCATGAGCTATCAAGAAAGCCTTGGGCTTATTGTCATATACCTTATGCTTGTGCATGACGGGGGCCATTCTATTGCTCTTTTTTTCTTAGGACTTCAAGCTTCCAACTGTGAGTTTAGAATAGAGAGTCTCTTCCTCACACAGTGCACCACAATGTGGTGGTATGATACCACATCATAGTGATGCCTGAATATAGACAGCCTGACTCTTAGCACCCATTTTAGCCAAGAGGGACCTAAACTGTTATGAGAACTTGTTCCTTCAGAGTTCTTTGGGAACTGTGTTCCTTGCTGTCTCTTTATTGAAACCACACATCCAGCATGAAATGAGGAAGGAAAAGAATTGTCTTATCAGAGGATTATGTCCCTTCTGACACCTAGTGACCTAGAACAGCATACACAACCAAAAACAGATGTGTGCAACACAAATAGGATAATCTGCTGCCACCAATGAATATGTACTACTTGTAGCACTTGATATTTTCACAACACACTCACACATACACCTTATTCTGAGTCAAGAGCAAGGAAGGGTCATGAGGGGTTAAAGCAATCTGTCTAGGTTATTAAAAGGCCTAGTAAGTTTATTTACATTGTAAGCAAGCTGAGATGGCATCCCAGAAGTCATTCCCACAACGTCTGTCCTCCCATCTGTCCAAGAATTTGTTCATTTGTTTGGTTGTCCAACTGGGAGTCTGTTTTCTTGGGATTCTGTTTGTCCATCTGTGATGACTAATTTTGGTTGTCAACTTGACATACCTGGGAAGAGATAACCTTAATTGGTGAATTTCCTCCATCAAGATTAGACTGTGATATAAGTGTGGGGCATTTTCTTGATTGCTAATTGATGTAGGAGGGTCCAGACCACTTTGGGCAGTGCCAACCATGGACAGGTAGCCCAAGGTTGTATAAGAAAGCAGAGAGAACATCAGCAGGAGGAAGCAAGCCAGTAAGCAGCATTCCTCTGAGGTCTCTGCTTCAGTTCCTGCCTTGGCTCCCCTCCACGATGGACTATAACCAGTAAGCCAAATAAACCCTTTCCTTCCCAAGTTGCTTTTTGCCATGGCATTTATCACAGCCATGGAGAAGCAAATTAGAACAGAAATCTAAGTCTGTCTAGCCCAAAGACTGTCTGGTTGGTTGGCTGGCAGGAATGTTTGTCTGTCAGTATCCAGATCTGAGGGACTGGGACTGACTAGATACAGCCTTGCAGCCTGTGAACCTTAGGTGAATGAGGCTGTCTGCAAATCCTGTTATTAGATGAGTTGCTTATCTGTCTTTCCAGCCACATGGTCAACCTTACTCCATGATCCATCACTTTCATAGTAACCCATCTGTCCTAGTTTGTTCTTCATTGCTGTGACAAAACACTCTGACCAGTACCAACTTGCGGAAGAAAGGGTTTATTTGTCTTACATCTCCCAGTCGCAGTTCATCAGGGAGCCCAAGGTAGGAACTCAGGGCAGGAACCTGGAGGCAGGAGCTGGAGCACAGGCCGTGGAGGGACGCTGCTTACAGGCTTGCTCCCCTGGCCCTTACTCAGCCTGCTTTCTTATGCAACACAGGCCTACTTGCCCAGGGGTGACACTACCCACAGTGGGCTGGGCCCTTCCGCATCAATAACAATCAAGAAGATGCCCCACAGACATGGCCACAGGCCAGTCCAAGGCACCACCCACAGTGGGCTGGGCCCTCCCTCATCACTCATCAAGAAGATGCCCCTCAGACATGGCCACAGGCCAGTCCAATAGAGGAAATTCCCCAACTGAGGCTCCCTCAACCCAGGTGTGTCAAGTTGACACTAAAGCTATCCAGCACACCATCTGCCCTCCTAATGCTCAAGTCTTCCTGAACATCCAAATGCTATTGGCCTGCTTGGCTCATCTCAGGTTCGGTGCAAGGGTTGGGAAGACCCCAGAGACCTCTGTTAGGTGTCCTGGTCCATTCCACCTCTCACTTATCCTAGAGGAGTTGAAATTGATTTTACAAGGACTTGCTGCCTTCCTGCTCCCTGCCAGCACTGCTTTCCTGAAGCAAGGGCAACTGGCACTCTTGAGCTCAGAGTTCTTGCTACACTGGCCACTCAGGATCCGAGGACTAAATGCTGGTGAGTGCTGTGAGGAACCCAGCCCAAACTGTTGTTACAAAGGGGAAAAGAGACACTACAGTGGAAAACCCTGGAGTCAGTGCCATAACCCAGAAAGCTTGTGGGAAGATTCTTTGAGACTACCGATAGCCCCTAATGCACATTATTCTCTAGCTTCCTTTTTCACTAGACCAAAAAATTCCACAAAGGGAGTGGGGGGCAGAAGCAATGTCGAATCCCATCCCCATACACACACACACACACACACACACACACACACACACACACACACTTCACTCTGTTAAAAACCTTCAGGCAGCCGGGCTGGTGGCGCATGCCTTTAATCCCAGCACTTGGGAGGCAGAGGCAGGAGGATCTTTGTGAATTCGAGGCCAGCCTGGTCTACATAGTGAGTTCCAGGACAGCTGGGGCTACGAAAAGACCTTGTCTCAAAAAGACCCCCCCCAAAACACCAAAAACCTTCAGGCATGGTTAAGCCATCCATAAGCTTGACATTTAGCAAAAAAAAAAAAAAAAAAAAATGCAACTCCCTCTCCAGCAGTGCACAGGAGCTCAGTATCTCTTGCAAAGCTTTTGCTAGCTCCCCAATCTCCTCAGGGGTTTCAGATTTCAGTGTTCTGAATCAAGCATTGCTCTTGGCATTTGGGCTGAATACAGTCAGTCCAGAGAGAAAGCCATCCCGTCCTTTAGCTCTTTCTGCAGGCTGCAGGTAATATTTAGTACAACTATCAATTTGACAGTACCTAGAATCACCTAGGAGACAGGCCTTCAGGCACAGTAGTGAGGAATTATTTAGCCTCTGGACAGGCTCATGTTGATTAGGTTGAGGAAAGAAAGAACTACTCTGAACTTGGCCAGCACCATACCCTGGGCTTAGGTACTGGACTAACTAAAACAGGAGAAAGCTATGAAAGCACAAACATTCATCACTCTCTGTGTCCTATGGATGCAATGTGTTCAGCTTCAAGCTTATTAACTTCCCTGCCACAAACTTTGAACTATGAGCCCAAATCAACCCTTCCTTCCTAAGTTACTTTTATCAAGGTATTTTGTCACAGCAATAGAAAAATAACTAAGACACTGGGCTCCTGCCCCTAGGACCTGCCCCACAGTTCTGCTTCAGGGAGGCACTAAGTCAGGGAAGCAGTAAAACAAGGAGGGGTATGCCCTTTTCCCTGGCTTGAAAAAATGGCATCGTCAGCCTGGAGTGGTGGTACATACCCTGGAATCCCAGCATCCTGGAGGCAGGGGCAGGGGGAACTCTGTGAGAGAAGAGGCCAGCCTGGTCTACATAGTAAGTTCCAGGCCAACTGAGACTACAGAGAAACACTATCTCAAAAATAACCCCCCCAACACACACAAAACTAGCATTCTAAAAATGTGCATACTAACTTTTCCCTTAGAGTGTCACCTCTCCAAGGGCAGAGCCTGGGCACCTGCCTGACATTTCCCTTGGAGGAAATACACCCAGGCAGACAAGTGTTCCACAATATTTTTGGTAGCACCTAGGGGCCTCTTAATGATGAAACTGGCCAGGAGCCTATATTATTGACCTGCAGTTTCCACAGCTGATTTTAGTCCAGCTTCAGCACACTTCCTTTGTCTGGTACTTTGTCTAGAAATGAACAATCAGCCACAGAAGATGGCTGGGGTCCTGCAGAGCTTAGGGGCGTCTGTGCTCCCTAAATGCAGAGCCTGTGGTATCAAAGGCAGAGGCCCAAATCTGTCTGTAGCATCTGCCCATCAATTATCACACCAGAAAGAATGTGCTTCCATATTTGGGTGTGTGTGGAGAGCCACAGCCTCCGCCGCCATTACAAGATGGCGCCGGTATCCGGACCTTCTTAACAGTAAACATCCTGCTGCGCCCATAAGGGGCGTGCACAAGAGCCTGCTCTCCCTCGCCTCCTCCCGTGGCGTGATCTCCAGCAACCAATCCGCTTCTTATACGTCATAGATGGGACCTTTAGACTATATAAGCAACCGCTCTCCCGCTTCTCGGCATCTTCGGTCTTTAAGCTTCTAAGAGTGTAAGATGCGCATACAATAAACTGCTGCAGAAGGATCCTGACTTGTCCTCCCGCGTCGTTCTTGCCGGCGAGACAGAAAGCGGTCGGGGACAGCTGGTGCCGAGACCCGGGACTCAACATCGCTGGCGCCGCCCGAAGACCCCTCCAATACAGGAGGAGGATTCAGAACTGCAGGTAGGTTCGGAGAGGTATGGATATTGTGGAGATTGCTGGAATTGTTTTTGCCTTGATTATGGGAGCCTTTGTAATTCTGCTTCTTACCCTATGCCTCCACGCGGGTTACTGTCAGGAAGTTATGGAGGAAGGGCAAATGGTTCTAGAGGATCTCCAGGACAGCCTATCAGAAACCGAACGAAATGAAAGGATGGGAGCACGTGCAAAAGAAAATAGGGCCCAAAGTGAAAATAGACCTCCCGGTAAGCCAGAGGAAGGCAGGGGAGAGAGCACTGTCGAAAAGGACGGAGCAAGAAACCAAGTAACAGGTTTTAGACAGGGAAGAAACTTACCAAAGGGGTATTTATACCCCACAAGGGAACTTGCTGCTCTGCAGTTAGAAGAGAGCAGTTTAAGCCCAGAAGAAGAGATAGAATTAGAAGAACAAGCAGCAAATTATGAAGAAAATAGATACAGGCCACTGGAATATAAGAACCCAGTGCCCTACGCTGTGGGACGGGGAGCTGCTACTGCCCCCCCACCTTATTCAATACAGCCATCATGTTCACTCCTCCCTAAAATTGTGAGGAAAAAGCTGGGTATGGCCTTCCCAGTTTTTGAAATGCCTATAGAGGG
>NW_008349130.1:2435845-2516103 GCF_000622305.1 Nannospalax galili | reverse complement strand
AAATAAAGGGCCAGTGCCAGACCTGGGCAGAAAGGAACCCTCTACTCCCCAGAAAACAGCCCTCTCCCTGGTTAATATTCAAAGAAGCAAAAGGAAGAGATGTGGGTGAGGTCATTTCTGACAGAGCAGATCTGGGACAATGTCCACTGTCACCAAGGATCTCCTGACATGGCTGACTCTGTGGAGAGCCACAGCCTCCGCCGCCATTACAAGATGGCGCCGGTATCTGGACCTTCTTAACAGTAAACATCCTGCTGCGCCCATAAGGGGTGTGCACAAGAGCCTGCTCTCCCTCGCCTCCTCCCGTGGGGTGATCTCCAGCAACCAATCCGCTTCTTATACGTCATAGATGGGACCTTTAGACTATATAAGCAACCGCTCTCCCGCTTCTCGGCGTCTTCGGTCTTTAAGCTTCTAAGAGTGTAAGATGCGCATACAATAAACTGCTGCAGAAGGATCCTGACTTGTCCTCCCGCGTCGTTCTTGCCGGCGAGACGGAAAGCAGTCGGGGACAGGTGTGACCACCTGTGGGTATTCCTGAAATGAGGGCATCTTCACTGCTGCGGCTGACCAGGGTATTCTGACACCCCAGCCAACACAAAGTGGAAAGGACCGTCGGAAACATCGTCTGGCATATGGGATTATTACCTAAAAAGTTATGGAAAATTTTATGAAAAATCATTAAGGATTCATAGAACAATTTAATGTGGCAGCTAGGCAAAATACATTCCAGATTTGTATATAGACATCATTTTCCTCAGTAAAGCCATAATGAATTTCAAACTATAATGTAAAAAAAAAATTTCATCTTAATTTCTTGGGAAATAGTCACCAAGCTCGAAACTCCTAATGAATGAATGGAACTAAGCAAGGATCATGTCTGCTAACCACAAAAACACCATCAGAAATTATTATCATTTTGGTGAAAGAACACACTACCTTAATCCCCTATTCCTGCCCCTCCCAGGTCACCTCCCTTTTCCTCCACTCTTTCCATTCACATCTGCTTCCTCTATTTGTTGTATAGCAACCTATTAATCATTAATCTCACCGTGATTTCTTTCTCTTCATTTTCTCCATTCATGCCCACAATAATAAAATACTAGTACACACAGAACAGATATGTAGGGATGGTTCAACATATGCAAATCAATAAATGTATTTCATCACATAAGTCGACTCAAGGACAGATATCACATAATCATCTCAGTAGAGGCAGAATTTTGATAAAATCCAACATTCCTCCACCATATAAGATCTGGAGAGACTACGGATGGAGGGAACATCATTTAAACTTAATAAAGGCCAAATGTGACAAACTTGTAGCCAATGTTGTGTTAAATGGACTAATACCTTGAAGCTTTATAACTAAGATCAAGAACAAGACAAGGGTGCCCAGTCTCCCCATTCCTGTTCAATACAATGATCAATAAGGCAAGAGAAGGGAACTAAAGAGATACAAATAGGAGAGGAAGAAATCAGTAGTCCTATCTGAGGATGACATGATTCTACATATGAGAAGAAAAAAAAAAATGAATTCCAAAGGATCAACGTGTTAGACCCGCAACTCTGAAACAACTAAAGATAAAGTAGGGATAGGCGTAGGTAAGGCTTTTCTGAATAGGACTCCAGTTCCTCAGGAAACAAGACCAAGAATCCACAGTTGGGACCCTATGAAATTAAAAAGCTTCTGTTCTATTAATAGAGTGAAGAGGCAGCCTAGAGAATGGAAGAAAATCTTTGCCAGCTATACATCTGACAGAGGATGAAAGTGTAGAATATACAGAGCTTTAAAAAAAGTAAACCTCAAGAAACATGGGGGCTGGGGGCTGAGAGATGGCTCAGCCGTTTAGAACACTGGCTGCTCTTGCAGAGGAACTGGGTTTGATTCCCAGCACCCACATGGTAGCTGACAGCCATCCGTAATTCTAGTTCTATGAGATCCAACACCCTCTTCTGGCCTCCATGGGCATTGCATGAATGGGTGTACTTACATGCAGGTAAAATACTCATACGTGCTAAAATTTTTTTAAAAAGCTAACAACCTGATTAAAAAATGGTCTATGGAACTAAACAAAGAGTTCTCAAAAGCAGAAACATAAATGGCCAAGAAATACTTTTTAAAATTGTTCAACATCCTTAGCTGTGTTGGACAGCTTCAGATGTCAACTTGACACACCTGGGTAGAGGAGTCTCAGCTGAAGAATTTCCTCCATTGGGTTGGCCTATGGTCATGTCTGTGGGGGAATATTCTTGATTGCTGAGTGATGTGGGAGGGCCCAGCCCACTGTGAGTGGTGCCACATCTGGCCAGGTGGTCCTGTGTTGTGTAAGAAAGCAGCCTGAGCACAGGTCAGAGGAGCAAGCCAGTAAGCAGCGTTCCTCCATGGTCTGTGCTTCAGCGCCTGCCTCCAGGTTCCTGCCCTGACTTCTCTCAGTGATGAACTGTGAGCTGGAAGACATAAGATAAAACAAACACTTTTCCTCTCCAAGTTAGTTTTTGTCAGTGCTTTTATCAGTCAATAGAAAGTAACTAGGGCATTAGCTATCAGGGAAATGCAAATTAAAACTACTTTCAGATTTCATTTTACTCTAGTCATAACATCTACTATAAAGAAAGCAAATAATTAATTACAAATGCTGGAAAGGATGTGGGGAAATGAGAAGCCATATCCACTGTTGGTGAGATTATAAACTGGTGCAGGCACTATAGGAATTGGTGTGGAAGTTAAAAAACTAAACACAGAACTACTATGACTCAGCAATACCATTCCTGGGCACACACTAAAGGACTTCACACCCTACAACAGATAAGGCACTTCCATTGTTTACTGTGGCTCTGTTCACAATGAGTAAGGAAGTGGAATCTGCCTAAATGTCAAGCAACTGATGAACGGTTAATGAAAATGTGATATTCATTTCATTTGGGAAATGAATACTCAACCAATATCAAATGTTAGTGCCTGTTCCATGTGTGAGCACTGGGCCTTCTTAGACTTCTTAATCTCTGCAAAACTCTCAGAGCTAAATGTTTCCTCCACTATAGTGTGCACTTATAAAAATTATGACAGTGGTTGTACATCTTTTCAAATTCTTATTTGTAAACTTTTGTAAACTTTGTGCACATTTTCTATGGCCACCTGTTTATAGAAACCTCTACATTCATCCACCTCTGCACTGATTGCTTTATTTTTTATTACGGTGTGTGTGTCTTTGGGGGATAGTATGCCATGGCACACATGTGATGGTCAGGGGACAACTCTGTAGAGTTGGTTCTTTCCTTCTGCCTTTACATGGGTTCTTTGTAACAAACTCAGATCTCTCATGTCATAGGGCTTACATGTTAAGTGCCTCTACTCAGTCATCTTGCTGGCCCAAATAATTTGTTTTGTTTTGTTCTTAAGACATGATCTCACTATGTAGCCCTTGGCTGGCCTGGAACTTTCTTTGTAGATCAGGCTGGCCTTGAACTCAAAGCTCCTCCTCCCTCTGCCTCTTAGTGCTGGGATTAAAGGTGTATGCCAACATACCAGCTGAGCTTGCTTTAAATGTTAGTTTCAATGTTGGCTGATCTTATTGCCTTTAGAACCTCACCCACTGCCTGTATTAACTCCACTACTTTATTCTGAAACCAGTCCCAGACAACATAGTCTCATCCCTAACTACTCCTATTTGTCTATGATGGTTAATATTGTCAACTTGACAGGATCTAGAATCAGATATGAGACAAAGCTCTGGACATGTCTGAAAATTTCTAGATTGGGTTAATTGTGAGAAAGCCCACCTTAACTGTGGGCAGCACCATCCCAGGGGATGAGGTCCTAAACTGAATAAAAAGAAGAGAGTGAGCTGAGCACCAGCATTCATCTCTCTCTGCTTCCTGTGGATGCAACATGACCAGCTGCTTCGAGCTCTTCCCACCATGCCTTCCCCACCAGAATGGACTGTAACCTCAAAGTGTGAGCCAAAATAAGCCCTTAAGTAGCTTTTATCAGGCATTTTGTTGCAGCAACAAAAGTAACTAATGCAATCTGTAAAGGAGTTAAAATATTGCATTATCACATATAAGATTTTCAAGTTATTCATTTTAATTATTAAATATCCAGTTAGGTTTTATTTTTCTAAGATTATCCCGTGTTTTAAACAGGATTCAAATCAGACATTTGTAATAGGGCACCTTCTTGACCATAGCTACGCCATGTTAAGGTTTAGGCTGACTCTAGTCTCTGGGCAGTTGGCCCAGGGTATGGGAACACAAGTCAGCTAGACCCCAGTTGTTTTGGGAACAGGTCAGTGTCCTGGAGATCACCTAACTGCAGATTTATGGCTTCTATAGGTTATACCTGGCTTGCTTCTGCAAAATAGTAATTGTTACTTAATAAAATATAAATTGTTAAGGGGGCTTTGTGCCTGTAAGCTTGGGAACTTTAGCTTTATGCCCCTGGTTATGGTTTCTCTGTATAAAAGCTTACCCAAGAGATGGCTCGGGGTTACTCACTTGAGTCCCGAAACCCTTGGGTAGCTGCTGGCCAGTTAATAAAAGACTTTCATTAGGCAAAACTTCATCTGAGTGGTCTTCTCTGGTGAATCACCTATAAGACATTCACTAGAAACTTTTTTTAATGATAGCTTTATTTTGATATCCAAACATCTCACATGATTCATTTAAAGTATATGTCAAGGGCTGGGGAGCTGGATCAGAGTGAAGACTCACAAGTGTGAGGACCTGAGATCAGACCCCCAGAACTCACATAACACTGAGCACAGCAACACCTGTCTGTAATCCCTGTGCTCCCATGGCAAGATGGGAGGAGAATCCCTGGAAGCTCACGGGCCAGCTAGTCTGACATATGCAGTAATCAACTGCAGAAATCCTGCCTCATACCAGGTGGAAGGTGAGGATCAAAGCCTGAGGTTATCCTCTGACTTCCACATGTAGCGCCCCCATCCCAAGAACATGAACACAAATACCACCACACACACAAAGATTAAAAAATAAAGATAGGATACCAGGAGTGGTGGCACACACCTTTAATTCCAGCACTTAGGAGGCAGAGGCAGGCAAATCTCTATGAGATCAAAGTCAGCCTGGTCTACATAGCAAGTAGAGTCCAGCCAGGGCTACGCAGTAAGACCTTGTCTCAAGAAAGAAAGATACAAGTCAAAGCAAAAAGTGGCGATGCATTCTTGTAAATCCTAGGAACTCAGGGAAAATGAGGCAGGAATCTTGAGTTCAAGGCCAGCATGGGCAGTAGAACAAATTCCATTTCTCTCTCTCTCTCTCCTCTCTCCTCTCTCTCTCTCTCTCTCTCTCATCTCTCTCTCTCATCTATCTATATAGTGTGTGTGTGTGTGTGTGTGTGTGTGTGAGAGAGAGAGAGAGACAGAGAGAGAGAGAGAGAGAGAGAGATTCAATGAGTTGTTTTGTTTTAACTCACAAAGCTCTGCCTCCTCTGCTGGAATTAAAGGTGTGTGTCAATACACCCAGCTTCAATGTGAGGTTTAAAAAAAGATTTATTTTATTAAGTTTCATACATTTATACAATGAATTTTAGTCATTTTCACCTCCTATTCCCCTCCCTCTCCCTCTGGCATCCTTCTCACTAAGGCTTTCTTTTCATATCTTTTTGCTTGTGTGTGTGACCCACAGAGTTTAAAAAGTTTCTTTACTGAACATGGGTAGGAGGGTATTCAGAGGAACAATAGAAATTTACCTATGGCCACACCACACAAAATAGTGATACCCCTCGTCCAGGAGCCACTAACTCCCAACAGTCCCTCTGTGAAGGAGAATGGGACTCATGGGTCCCTCCCTCAGCCTGATGAAATGTTGACCAACCCAATCTTGTACAGATAACTGCAGCCACAGTGAGTCCATGAGTGTAAAGCCTGTCGGGCATGTTCAGAAGACATTTTTTTTTACATTTCCCCAACCTATTTATTTTTTAATTTGTTTTTATTATTTTTATATATGAGTATGAGAGTATTGCCTGCATGTAAGTAGGTGCACCCATGTCCTGCAGTGCCCACACAGGTCAGAAGAGGGTTTGGATCCCCTGGAAATGGAATTATGGATGGTTTTTAGCTACCATGTGGGTGGTGGGAATAAAACCTGGGTCCTCTGCAAGAACAACCAGTGCACCTAACTGCAGAGCCATCTCTCCAGTACCACCAACCTTCATTCTTATAAGGATGTGTTAGCTGTACATGTCAAAATTAACATGAAAAGAAAATCCAAACACACCCTACACTCCAAAGAAAATAAGAAGACTCAGAAGACAGCTCACTGTGATCAGTGAGTAAATGAAATGTTTACCCACAGTGACACGGGTCTCCCTTCTCCTCCCTGTGAACAGCTATCTACCCTTCATGAGTAAAGCCTGCAGGTGTAGACTCCTGTATTAGTTACTTGTCTATGGCTGTGATAAAATACCATGACCCAAAGCAACTGATAAAAGGAAGTTTATTTTGACTTGTGATTCCACAGAGGGAGTCCACAATGGCGAAAGGCATGGCAGCAGGTGGCCAGAGCAGGAAGCCGGCTGATCACATTTAGCCACACAGGAAGCCAAGAGTGTGAACTGGAAGTGGGGCAAGGCCGCAAACCCTCCAAATCTGCCCCAATGTGTAGAACAGTGCCACCATCTGGGGATCAAGTGTTCAAATCCTTGAGCCTCTGGGGCGCATTCCTCACCAAACCACTAAACTCCCTATTAATTTTGCACACTGTGAGTTCAGGGTTCTACATCATGCTTCTTTGTATCACACATGTATCTTGAACTTCTCCATTCCTCATCTACACAGTGGGGTGCACATCTATCTGAAATACCTTAGTATTTCTTAGTAATACCACAAAATGGGTAATTTATAAATAGCAGAAAACTACCACTCATAGTTCCCAAGGCTGGGAAGTCCAAGACCAAGATGCCAGACTCAGTGTAGTGAAGGGCCACTTCCTCGCTCATAAATGGTGACTTCTATGTGTCCTCACAGGGTGGTACGGGTGACCTCCCTGGGGCAACTGTCCTAAGGACAGTAGTTCCATTATTTGAAGCGTGGAAGCCTAATGACCCACTCAAGTCAATCTGAACCCTTAAAACCATACCTTAAGGGTCAGTGTCTCCGAGGTGCCTGATTCTTCCAAGGGGCAAGGCCTGCTGCAGACAATTGACTGGGGAGGGGTTTTTCTGGGCCCTTTTGGGATGGAAGCCGCCAGTGGAGAGAAACCCACATTGACGGGCATGGAGAGAAAGATGATCCCGGTGTCTTGGTGTCTCACCAGCATGGATGTGAGAAGGGGCATTTACTGACCTGGGCCCAAGATGCGTGGGCGAAAGTTAACGGAGACTAGGGGCGGGCCTTGGGAGCATCTGACGTGGCGGGCTCTGAGCCACAACGCAAGAGGACTTATCTCTCTGTAAGTTCCCCCATTTACCCCTTTCCTACCCCAAGGCATAAACCATAATAAATTCACATAAAAATATATTACATGGTTTGTCTGATTGTGCAAGAGACCCCGAGAGAACTCTGGCAACAGGTTTCAATATATGAACCTGGGAGGGATCAACACATTCAAACTATAGTAATATCCAAAATATACAAAGAACTCAAAGGCTGGGGATGTAGCTTAGTGGTAGGTAGAATGCGTGCCTAGCATGTGCGAGGCCCTAGGTTCAAATCCCAGTACCACCCCAAAACAAAACCAAAAGCAGAACCCTAAAATTATAAAGAACTCAATTCAACCACAGTAAAACACTTTTTAAAAAATGGGCAAAGACTCCAAAGAGATATTTATCTGAAGATATAACTGACCTAATAGGTAAATGAAAAAACTGTCAACACAAACCACCAGGGAAATGCACAACAAAGCCATATAATCATCTCACGTACTTTAGGTGTTTATATTAAAGAAAAATAGCCAGGTGTGTGTGGTGGTGCACACCTTTAGTCCCAGCACTCGGGAGGCAGAGGCAGGCAGATCTCTGTGAGTTCAAGGCCAGCCTGGTCTACATAGTGAGTTCCAGGCCAGAATAAATAAATAAATAAAGATTAAAGTGTGAGCAAGGATGTAGAGAAAAAGAAACTACTGTTCCATTCTCCTGTTGGGAATGGAAATTGATTCTGTGGATTATGGAAAACAGTAAAGAAATTCCTCAAAAATTAAAAACAAAACTACCATATGATTTGGCAATCTCACTTGTATGTCCCAAAGACAATGAAAACTCTGGATCCTGACAACTGTAATTTTATGCATTATTTCAGCATTATTCACAACAGTCAAAATATTACAACAACTTAAGGGTCCATTAGTGGATGAATGGATAAGGAAAATGTGGAATACACAAACTGTTTTAGTTACCTGTCTTGTTTTGGTGATAAAATGCCCCGACAAGAAGCAATTTAAGGAAGGAGAGTTTATTTTGGCTCACGGTTTGAGGGTGTAATCTATCACAAGGGTGGGGAGGTTGGGGGTGGGGAGGGGGCACAAGGCATGGCAGGAGCCTAAGGCAGCTGGTCACATTCCAGTCAGGAAGCAGAGTGAGATGAATGCCGCTGCTCAGCTCACTTTCTCCTCTTCATTCAGCCCAGGACCCCAGCCCATGGGACGACGATACCCCCATTCAGTGTGGGTCTTCCTACCTTAATTAGCCTAATCTAGAAAAGCTTCTGGGCATGCTTGTGAGGGATTATCTCCTTAATGAGTCGAGATCCTGTCAGGTTGACAATATTAACCATCACATACATCATACTTTGAAAAAGGAAGGAAAGAAAGGAGGGCGGGAGAGAAGAGGGTATCCTGTCACCTGCCACAATATGGAGAACCTTAAGGACATATGGTAAGTGAAATAAGAAAAGTACAGGTGAAATAGTTCTCAGTGCCACTACATGAAGAATCTCAAACAATCCAGCTACAGAAGCAGAGTGCTAGCTGGCTACAAGGGTGTGGGAAGAGGGAGCTACTGGGCAAAGGTACGTTTCTGTTTCTGTTACAAACATAATCAAGTCCTAGAGGCCCTGTAAAGCAGAGTGCTTGCAGTTAACGATACAGTGTTCTATACTTAAACTGAGGGTAGCCTTAAGTATTAACACTTGGAGGCTATGTTATGTTTGTGGTACAGACTGTGGTGCTGGTGCGGCTGGCAAAGTAAAGCACAGGCTGCTGCCTAGTCACTTCACTCTGTGATTCAATCTGTACTTTTGGGAGGACATAACTAACAAATGAACATATTCTCACTTCTAAATACTTGACACAGAACAAACCCCTGATCACCCCGTGCCCTGGTTCTGGGATGACTTCCAACCACCACTAATAGGCTAGTATATCTCTATCTAGAAGTCTAGGTATCTTGGTTCAATTTAAACAAAACAAACCAGGCATGAACCACCACACCCAGCTACTTAAGTATTTTTAAGGACTTGAAGCAGGACCAGGTATGGTAACAAATTCCTTTAATCCCAGCACTCAGAAGACAGAGGCAGGAGGATCTGAGTTCAAAGTCAGCATGGGCTACACTCAAAGACTCCATCTCAACCTCCCTCCAAAACCAAACCCCCCAAAACTTATGCAAAGCCAGGAAAGCTTTTTTAACAATAAGGAAAATAACCTGTCATTATTCTTTTAATATTTTTATAAAGAATTTAAGTCTGATAACACAGGCCTGTAATCTCAGCTACTTGGGAAGTTGAAGCCAGGAGATAGCAAGCTTAAGGCTCCTGCAGGCTACAAACAAGTTTAAGACCAGCCTGGGTAACTTAGGAAGACCTTGTCTCAAAATAAAAATACATAAGGAGTTTGGGCTATAGTTCAGAGGTAAAGTACTTGTCTACTATATTTGAAATCTTGGGTTCAATCCCCCCAACCCAGGACTGGAAACGAACAAAACAAAGACAGCACACACACAGTGAGAAGTTCCTGCAAACATCACCTGAATCTGGGTGTTTCTGCTTCAGCTCCATGTCCCCCTTTGCTGCAACACTGTTAAGCAAGCACCAGGCTCTTAGTTCTCCCTCAAACTCTTTTTTTTTCTTTTTGAGACGGGGTCGAACTCACTATGTAGACCAGGCTGGCCTTGAACTCAGAAATCCGCCTGCCTCTGCCTCTTAAGTGCTGGGATTAAAGGCATGTGCCACCATACCCAGCATAAACAGCCCTTTCTTAAAAACTTCAGTGAGTTCTATCATTTTACATAATGTAGGTTTATAACAAAGTTGGAAAAATCAGGGACAGATCCATGCACTACTCACTTGGATGCTACCCCTCCTCCCCCCTCAACCCTGGCAACATTTCTAAATTTTGTGAAGAATCTCCCACCTGAGAATTAGCTGCAGACGATGGGCAAAAGTGCATTCTCCTCTGGGTGCCTTCCTATCCATCTCCTCCCGTGCTTCACATTTCCAAGTTACCCAAATACCACCTGCTTTAACGGGCAAACAAAACCACCTCAACAAGAGCTATCAAACATTCCTTCAGTGCTGATCTCCTGTGTTGCAGGGCTCAGCCAGGGAACGTGGCCCAGTGCAGCCACAGCCACAACTTGATGTCTTGGCCTAGTTTGACAAACCCTACATGGAAATTTTGGTAAAGGTGTTTCCAAGGTGTTCCTGGCCTCTTCCCAGGAGCCACTTCTGACCCTAGGATGATGACTGAAGTATACGCTATGATTTCGTGCTGGGGATGGAACCCAGGGCCCTGAATTACCACATACTAGTAAGCAAGCACTCTATACCAAGCTATATCTCCAGCCCTGCAATCAGCATTCAAACTGACTGGCCTTTACCATGGTTTCTCTCATGGGTGCAGAATGAAGGGAGCAGTCTCCCTAAGTGTCACCAACATTAAACTCATCCCACACATTCCAGAGGGCTCAACACATCCCATGAGCAGTAATTGTCTGTAATGGTTGGTTTTAATGGTAACTTGCCACAAATTACAATCAACCGACTAGGGAGCCAATTTAAGAAACTATCCTGATTGCCTTAATTGATATGGGAAGACCCACCTGAAATGTGAGCAGTATTTTCTGGTAGAACCCCAAATAAAAAAGGGCATGGTTCTAGAAGGAAGGGGACTCGTCTTCTGCTTGCTGCTGCTGCTGGCTCCTTCACTGACATGGAGCCAAGGTTTCTAGCCTGTCACTGAGTGAGGATCAGCAGCTCTTCAGGAACCTTCCAGGTGTTCAGCACCAGACTGGGATGGCTGAAGCACCCAGCCCCATGGACTGAGCAAGTCTGGCCTCTCCTATGTGAGACAGCCTCCGTGGGACTAATTCTGGCTGCTGAGGCATTCACCCACCTTAAGCACTGAGCAACTCCCAGGGTCGTGGCCTCTCAGGTGTGATTTAGCTGTTGTTATAATTGCAAACTAACCTGAAAATAAACGCTTTTAATATGTATTCATTCTGTCAGTTTTGTTCCTCTAGGGAATCATGACTAACTGTCCTTCATTAAGTCTTCCACTGCCGGTAAATACAAACAGGCTAGCTGCTGAAGAATCTAAGAATTAAAGGTTTCTTTAGCATAGTGGAGGGCGCAGTAAGGTACACAATAAATGCTGGCAGTTCCCACTTAGCTTACTTCTTTTTATCCTTGACTAAGAGCTGGGCCCTCTACCCTAAGCAGGTCTCTGCTCAAGTCATTAAAAGCAAAGTACTAACCAGGCCACACAGCACTTGCCTATAATCCCAGCTACTCGAGAGATCAAGGCACTGATACACAAGGGTTTGGAGCCATCCTGGCAACATGGTGAGACTCTGTCTCTTAAAAATAGAAAAACAGGCTGAGACTGTTGCTCAGTTGGCAGAATGCTTGCTTAGCCTGCATCGACTCCAAGCACTGCAAAAACTGGGAATGGCGGGGTACAACTGTAATCCCAACACTTGGGAAGTAGAGGAAGGAGGATCAGAAGTTCAAGGTCAGCCTTGGCTAAATAGCAAATAGAGGCCAGGCTGGGCTGCACGTGACCTTGTCTCAAAAACAAAACAAAGGCTGGAGAGAAGGCTCAGTGGTTAAGAGCACTGGTTGCTCTTGCCCAGGACCGAGGTTTGGTTCCCAGCACTGACATGGTGGCTAACAACCATCTATAACTCCATTTCCAAGGAATCTGACACCCTCTTCTGACTTCCAGGGGCACTGCATGACACAGGTACACCTACATACACACAGGCAATACACTTATACACATAAAAATAAACAAGATATTAAAAACAAAACAAGACAAACCTTTAGTCAAAAACAAAACAAAGTCTCATTCAAGGATGGAACAAAGCCATGGCAAGGTTACAGAGGCACTGCAGAAGGAACTAGATTCATGAGCTTTGGAAGCCTCTTGCGGTCCCATCCCAGAGCACTGAGCTCAGTAGGTCCCATGTCCCCTTATCGGTTCCTTTCACTGTACCTCAAGGCCTGTGCATGTCATCCACATAGCCACTACTAGCTCAACCATTATTTAGTTTGCAGGACACCATGTAGACGCCTGCCTTGTCCTATCTTGACCTGCTTCCTCACAGTCTTCCTCCAACCTACATGATGGATCTCACCACCAATCCCCTCTATAAATATGAAATACAGAGCCTTTGGGGACATACAGGGATGTGGGCATAGAGAAGCCATAAATTGGGAGAGGGCAGGGATGGGGGCAACCCTACCTTCCTGGGCTGCACTGGCCCTCCCTGTGTGGTGTCAGATAGGCCCATCTACAAGAGCTGGAGGCACATAAGTGGCCTTTTGGTGGTACCATGTCCCTTGTAAAAGTAGGGAAGATGCACCTAATTGGCAGAGGAGAGATCTTGTTGACACCGACAAGTTAGGCTCATACTCATATGGGTCTGAGCCTAAACCACCCAAATAAGTGCTACCAGGGCCCAACTCCCAATAGGATACCTACACCAAATCTTCTGGTGGAGATATGTGCTACCATTCCCAGCTTTAAAGGGACTGGTAACTCATCACAAAAACACCAGGTCTGAGTATGCGCCACAGCCATCAGGACCTCAACCCATGGACACTCCATGGGTTTCATCTTTCAGGTTTGGCCTGAAAAGACCATTGTGACCAGAGGCAGCTGGGCAGCATGATGACAGAGGTTTATTTAGATCCCTTCAGTCCCCACTTGAGATTAGTGGGCCTGCATGTGACAAGTCCCTGCTCCCAGATTCCAAGTCCACATCCTGACTGGCCAGCGGCTCATTCAGTGCTCAGGAAGACCCTCTTGCGGGCAGTGTTGGTATACGGGTGCCAGCGCCACTCTACATCTGCTGTGGCTTCCTGCTCCAGTGTACCCAGGCGAATCATGTACGCTAGGGGTAGAGGACAGAGATGTCATTCCATGCACAGTCCCATGTACTCATTTACCTCCCCGAAGCATGGACTAAAGTCCCAAACTCACGTTTCAGCTCAAAGCGAGGCCCAACCTCAGTGAGCTCCACATTGCGGTGGTCTGTCTTTTTGTACACATGGTGCCTGAGAAAAAGGGAGCAACAGTGAGAGTGGGAGTCAGTAGCAGCTATGATGAGTTAAATGACACTAAGATCATGATGCCCCAGGTCCCAGTCGAGCCCACAGACCCACCGGAATGAGATGTAGTCATCCTGGTTTGCAAATGTGATGACCCGGTGGCTGTCATCTTTGGGCACAGGGAACAAGTAACGAAGGATGTCAGACACCTGGGGCATAGGGAAGGAGAGTTAGAAGAGGCTTGTCTGACCCTCAGCCCTCCCCTCAAGGCTCCCAGACTTACCCGCTTGCCCAGGCGGGAGGAGAAGCCATGAGTGATGAGGTGAGGCTTAGCCTCTGACATCGTGCCCAGGTCAGGGATGTCGTGCCGCATAACCACATTGCACAGTGTGAAGTAAGCAGTAGGGCCGAAGGGCAGATGGCTGACAATGAGCCCCACTGTGGGGCAGAGGCTGTCAGACACCCTGTCATCAGAACTGCCCTACCCCTACTCCGTCCCACAAGCCTTACCAGGGGTGCCTCGATGCTCATGGACAACCAAGAGGTCGGTGACCCCATTGGCTTTGCAGGCTCGCACCAGCGCTCCAACCTCATGCCGGCCTCGGTTCATGCGCTGGGCGCCTGGGAACACCAGCTTCAGTTCCTGCCACGCACAGGTGTCACATCAGAATTTGGGCCTGGCCTTAGGCATCCCCTACCTTACTTCCTGTCCACCAGTACCTTGGCAAACATCTTCAGGCGAGAACTGGGATCCCGGGAGGTGGTGATCATGATCTTTGGATCCTCGACCCCAGCCCATCGGTATTCATCATCTACGTGGCTAGTCACACCTATGAGGAGTACAAGAGACAAGAAAAATGCTGTCTGCTGAAGGGAACCTTCAATGATGGAAATACACCATACCCCAGTGGCCAGGAGGGCAGCCACTAGCTTACTGGCTACAAAGCACAAATGAGGAATGGAACAATCTGGCAAAATTCTAACTGGAGGTGAGAGATTCCTTTTTCTCACACCAAATATTCATAATGTGATTCCTTTCCTGTTTGTTGAATAATGCAATGATGAGACATTTGGGTGCCAATGACATGCTGGGTGTCGGGGACACTGTTTTGCTCCAGCAGACACACCAGTGAGGGAATGAGTGAACAAGGGTAAGTTCATGCTACCATGTGTGTTGTGTAAATAGAACTAGAAGTTTTCATTCAGGGAGAACCCCTATGATGCCATCTAGACAAACAGGTAGGCACCTGGGGATGGGCTCAGAAACAGCTCAACTGGACACTTTCATCGGGAGGGAAACTGCACGGTGTGATGAAAGGGATATGGAGTGAAATGGGTATGGAGTGAAATGGGTTCAGTGTGGATGAGGGCTGTGTGCACAGTTACCTTCACCACCGGCGTCATCAAACTCCAGGGAACGCTGTAAGGCTAGAGCCTCCCGGCGTAACTCAGTGGGAATCAGCTGGTTTTCTGCAGAAGAAAGACAGAGGGGCTATGTGAGATGAGACACAGGCAGGGATCCTTCAGTTTATAGTCTACTTTACTAGCCTGCTCAAGTTTGATGGAAAAACCCCTTCTTTCTGAACAGAGGCAATACAGAAATATGGGAGGGGGAGAGGTAACAAACCAACCACTTAATTTTTTTCTGAGACACAATCAAGATGCTCCTGCCTTGTCCTCTGAGTATGGAATTACAGGGTATGCTACTACACCTGGCTACCATTTTTCATGTCATTGTCAACTTAAGAGTCACTGGGAAGTTCATTTTCTAAAGCACTTTATCATTATCTCAATGTATTATGTTTATAGCCAGACAAAAAATTTTAGAGCAACTTTAGAGCTGGGGTATAACTTAATGACAGTCAGATTGCTTGCATGTATGAGATCCTGAGGAGTACCACAAAAACAAAATCAGACTGATTTTTATGTAGAAAGGTAGACTAGTGGTCTTCAGGTAATAATATGCTAATCTTGATGTACAGAATCCGTCATGGTGCATGGTCTGACCTGACTATGAGAGAGATTTTTTGTGTGGCTTAATGTGAGGCAGCAGAGGGGCTAAGCTGTGGGGTGCCCAATCTGGAATGGGCTTGAGCACCCCCATCACACCATAAGCTCAGTTCTGCCCCCAGCATGCCCAGAGGAAACCTGCACATGGAGGAGATGGTCCACAGCAGTAGAACTCTTCCTAACCACCACCAACTGCAAATAGGCTCACGGGAAAAGGGCTATCTCTAGGGAGAGCCACCAGAAAGAACTTCCAATCATATTGATGGACACCCCCAAACAAAAATTCACTGAAGAACACAACACCTAAAATACCACCGGTAGACATAAAACCCTCTCCTGTGCTGGGATTAGAGGAATGGGCTACCACACCCAGTTTAGTCAGTACCAGGATAGAATCCAAAGCTACATAACTTGTCCTAACATTATGCTTCTTAAACATAAACAAAGACACACACACACACTTTATTTATTATCATTAAATTTAGGAACATCAGGTGTTAGAGAGACAGCTCCAACACCCTCTTCTGACATCCACGGGCATCACATGACACCGGTGCACTTACATACATACAGGTAATACACTTGTATGCATAAAAATAAAGAAAATATTTTTGCCAGGTGTGGTGGCACACGCCTTTAATCCCAGCACTCCAGAGGCAGAAGCAGATGGATCTCTGTGAGTTCCAGGCCAGCCTGGTCTACATAGTGAGTTCCAGGCCAGCTGGGGCTACAGGGAGACCCTGTCTCAAAAAGACAAAGACAAAAACAAAAACAAAAACAAAAAACAACAGTCTGAAGGTACAGTTCCAAGGGATCTGACACTCTTCTGGTCTCTACAGGAATTGCATGCATGGGTACATTTTCATATATGCAGGCACATACACATACAAATAAACAAACAAGTAAATAAATAAAACCCTCCAAACTTAGGACCATCAAAGTGAATTTAGTCAGAGGTATATTTTAGCTAGGAAGTATAAAGCTCTGTGGACACAAGAACCAATAAAACAGGAGTAAATATGGTATTTCCAGTTAAGCTCTGTGATCAGGATCATCATTAAAATAGAAAATGCAAATGTGGAGAAAAGAAATGCAAAATGAGACTCAACTTGTAAAGCAAATGAGAATTATATTCTACAAGGAATAAGAGTTTAAAAATGTACCCATAGCTGGGCATGGTGGCGGACGCCTTTGTTCCTAACACTTGGGAGGCAGAGGCAGGCAGATCTCTTTGAGTTCAAAGCCAGCCTGGTCTACCTAGTGAGTTCCAGGCCTGCTGGGGCTACAGGGAGACCCTGTCTCAAAAAGACTAAAAAAATAAAGTACCCATGAACTCTCCACAGTACAGTAGCCTAACAAGATCTGCATGATAAAACCAGCTGACATACCAATGTGGATGGGGGACATCTCACAGGGGTCCCACCTCTAGATAAAGAGCTACAGACCATCAATGGATGCAGAGGGAGAATCAGTTTTCTCCTGGGAATAGCTTCCTGATAGGTTATCCAGTCCCAAGTGGTCAGCCCTAAACACATGTACAGACAAGTACCACTAAACGGACTCAGTACACTGTATATATGTATATGTAGAGCAAGAAATTGAGGGGGGTGGGGAATGGGAGGAACTGGAGGGGGAACTGGAAGAGGTAGAAATGATGTAAATACAATATTCATGTATAAAGTCTCAAAAATTATTTTAAAATGCAAGCAATCATACATAGCAGTGCCTAAAAGGCAGAAATTCTTCTGAGTTTGCACTGAAGAAGATAGCAAGAACACCAAATATTCTCGAAATGGGCTGGGGGTGTCAATCAAACCAGGTAAAAGTTAAAACTTGGGAAAACCTAGATGTACTGTAAACAAAATTAACAACCTGTAAAACTTGGTTACTGCAACATAAACGGAATACTATCATATGGAAGGACCATTCACAAACCAGTAAGAAGTCTTACCTCACAGGCAAAGAACGCAGCCAGTAGATGCTGAAAAGATGTTCAGCCACGCTCACGAGCAGATCAAATGCGATTACAGCACTGTACAGTATGCTCGTTTTAACGACTCCTACCCCAGCAGGATCAGGTGGTCTTACCTTCAAGCGCGCGCTTTACTCTCTCCTTCTTCTCTTGGGCAGATCGCTGAGCCTCCTCGCGGGCCTTGCGATACAGGTACTCGCGGCGCAGGCGAGCTTCCCGGCGGAGCTAGAGAATAGGTCGGGTCACCATCCGCCCCCGAGCACCCCAACCCAGCCCTCCGTGAGCCCCCATTCCAGAACAAGAAGGCAAACACCCTACCATGCTGAGCGCCGCATACACACGAGTCTGGAATCAGTGGGCGTCCCCTGCACCACGCCCGCTCACATCCGCCCTCAACCAAGAAGGCCGCGAGGGCTTCACTAGCGTCAAATGCTTTCCAGAATGCCCCATGTAAAAATGTCAGACTGAGGGCCTCGCAAGGCGACTGGTCAGCCCGGCAGCCAACCATTTAGCTGGATTGGAATATCACGTGGTTTCTGGCAGGCCTTAATTTACCCACCTGCGGCTTTATGGCAGCCGCTTCGCCAAGTGTGAAAACCAATGACAGGGTGGATGACTTCCAGGAATTAAGGAGAGACTTTTCAAATTCGTCTGATTTTGGAGGCGATTCGGAGACACCAGCGGTTGGTTGGTTCACTTCAGGCGACAACCCACTAACCCGCATCCAGCTTCCGGGTGGGCCCTGCCGTTGAAGCGGGTAAATGGAGCCTGAAGCCGTTGATTTCCGGGCCACGATTAGGAACGCCCCCTGAAGGCATTTATTGGCTACCATGCACGTGGGCTGGCGGTGATTAGGCGGCTTGGAGAGAGGCGGTTCTATCCACCCGAGCCGACTGTGGCTGGGCCATGGCGTTCCCGGCCCTTCGCGCGGAGCTGGACTCGCAGGTCCTGCAGCTGCTCGGCGACCTGGAGGAACTGGAGGCCAAGAGGACGGCGCTGAACGCCCGGGTGGAGGAGGTGCGCCCGGAGAGGGAGGAAAAGAGGGAGCGAAGGAGGGAGGGACGGACGGTGGGCACCCGGAGGGAACCGGAGTCTCAGTTCTCGTGTCGCCCCAGGGCTGGCTCTTGCTCGCCAAGGCTCGCTACGCCATGGGCGCCAAGTCTGTAGGACCCCTGCAGTATGCCTCGAGAATGGAGCCTCAGGTCTGCGTGCGCGCCAGGTAAGGTGCCCGGATGCTGGAGCGGGTGGGCAGGACCCAGGCTCGGGTGACCAGAGGTCCATCCTCTCTTCTCTTTCAGCGAGGCCCAGGATGGACTCCAGACCTTCAGGGTGATCAAAGCTGACGCCCAGACCCCCGAGGAGGTGGGGCCGCACGAGGCTTGTGAGTCCCCCTAACTCCTCCGGTCAGCCCTCTTGCTCAGTGTTAAAGACAAAACCCACAGAACAGTGATAGAGCGCGTCTGAACTGGACTTCTATAGGGAGGTTTCCAGAAGTTACAGGTGGACTGTTTTATAGTGGGTCATTTTGCTGTCAAGGTCTCAACAGAACAGAAAATGGGCTTCTCTGTTTCCGGGAAATAATCCTCTAATCCTAACTAATCATTCCGGAGACAAAGAATAGGGAATTTAGGCAAAATGGGCAAGGTCAGTGTGTGTTCTTGTTACAGGCAAACGGGGTCATCTGTGGTTCTGGAAATGAGGAGGAAGAGTAGACAGAGGGCCACCTGGATTACAAGGGGGAAGGCTGGTACTATTTCCAGACACTCAGGTTGAGAGATTTTTCAACCTTCATTGTTTTCCAGAATCATGAGCTTATGTTGTCAGCATTGTCACCATGACCATATGGGTCAAGTAAGGCCGAAGCCTGTAACTTTTCTTTCTCCAGCTCTGCGTAGGCGCAAGGGTCCTGTCAAGACCCCAGAGTCAGAGTCCTCTGCGGCCCCGAAAGATCCCCTCAACTGGTTTGGAATTCTGGTTCCTCACAGTCTCCGGCAGGCCCAAGCCAGCTTCCAGGATGGTGAGTGGACGCTTTGTTGCCCTGTATTGAATTCCAGCCCTCTACCCATAGGGAGCATGTGAACACTAATGTCATGCGACGGCTTTACAGGTTTTCTCCAGTGCAAACTTTGTCGCATACCTGCTGGGGTTTGTGTGTGTGTGTGTGTGTGTGTGTGTGTGTGTGTGTGTGTGTTTTCCCTCCATAGCATTCACTGGCTGTTGGCAGTATTCTTGTTTCCTGTTAGCTTCTAGGGGATACAGCAGGAGGACTGAAAATGGAATGTTCTGTGTAGGAGACAAAGAGAATGTGAAAATAGATAGGCAAACAAATAGACCTTTACAGTAATACCAGGCTCGGAATATTACCATGAGAAAAGTAACATGAGAAGGAGTGGCTAGGAAGATGGGTTAGGAAAGGTCTCTCTGAAGAGAGGAGGGAAGAACTTTGTTGAGGATCTGGGGGAATTGTGTTCTAGGTAAAGGAACCAGGGCAAAAACCATGAAGGGAGATAGGTGTGGTGTATTGGAGGAAGGGCAGAGAGAAGGCCAGAGAGCTGGGGTGGAGTCAAGTGGAGTACAAGGAGCTGAGAACAGGGAGCTAGGCCTTAGTGACGCAGGTTCCCACAAGGACTTTGGAGCCACAGGGCTAACAGAGTAGGGCTAACAGAGTAGGACTAACGAACAAGAATCCTTTGGGTGCTAAGTGGGGCCAGCCTTGAGAGCAGAGAGAGGATGCAGGTGTCAGAACCAGCCAGCCATGAGATGTAGGTAGAGGCAGTGGAGGTGGGGCAAACAGTGGGAATTTGAAAGTGAAGCCCCCAGTGTTTGCTAGGAGATTGGATGCAGGAGGAAAGGAAGGAGAAAAGTCCACTCAGAACACCTAGGGTGGGGCTGTCCTCACTGTAGTGGTAGAAGACTTACAGGCAGCAGCTGAAAAGAAGTTGAGAGGTGAGTATGGATGGATTCTTAGGGGCTGTGCAGTTTCTGGGTGGTTGGGCACATGCTTCTGGAGTGTCAGGGCCACCTGGGCTGGAGAGAGATTTGGGAGTCCAGTGCATGGTGCCAATGTTTAATTTCCCAAGTTGCTGAAACAGGTGCACATAAAAGCCCAGATGGGGTTGAGGTGAACTGAGAGCCAGGGAGTGTGGATGGAGGTACTGGGGAGGAGACTGAAAAATAGCTTCTAGTGTGGGGTATCCTAGAATTGGAGAGTTTTGAGAAAGTATTACCTGGAGGGATAGGGCAATGAGTGATGAGTCCTATAGCCAGTGGGAGGGTGTAGACAGGAATACCTGACCCACCAGTCATGTAGAAGTGGATCCAGAGTATGGATCATGCTCAGGTACAGAGAATAAAGGGTAGAGGGATAGCAGGGAGAGCAGACAGGGAGTGCATGCTGGAAGAAGGGAGGCCCAGAGATTTTATGATCATTCCTGGTGAGTTCAAAGGGAGTCAAGGAAGGTTTTTGAGATGATGGTTTAGCACAGGTGAGGTGCTAAGGAGGTGACGATGTGGGTCCACTGATCATACCTGAAACATTTTAGGAATAGTGTTGAGGCCAGAAAGGCCTGAAGCCCCAGCAGTCCCTGAGCGTGTCCATGCATTATACTGCAATACCACGGTGACATTCCTCTTCTCTCCCCAGGCCTGCAGCTGGCTGCAGATATAGCTAGCCTTCAGACTCGCATCACTCGGGGTCAAAGTCAGCTCCGGGGCCTCCAGAAGAAACTGAAAGAGCTCGATCCTGGACCTGCCTGATCTGCCTGGCCTGCATCCACTGAGGCAGGCACTGAGCACAGCGGTTCTTGGTTGTCACTGCCTCCTTACCTCATGCCTTTTTCCTTCACAAATAGCTCCTGCCTCAGCTAATGCCCCTCCTTAAAATGCCCTTGGCCTATACTGTTTCCAGCTCTTAGGTATGACGTTTGAGGAGCTTGTATGAAACCACTTCTACTCTGTGTTCTAGGACCCCCTCTGCTGGGGTCATGTTCGAAGCTGTTAATGTTAGTGAACAATTGAACAATCTTATCAGGCAGCTGGGATGCTGAAAACTGCACAGACAGTGGCAAGGAAGAGCGGGAGGCTGGAAACTAAGGACAGACTGGGACAGTTCCAGTCAGTAAAATTGCCTCTAACTGGGCATGAGGGTACATGCCTGTAGTCCCAGCAACTCTAGAGGCTGAGACAGGAGGATTATTTGAGCACTGGAGTTAGAGACTAGCCAGCTCAACAGAGACCCTTTCTCAAAAATAACAAAGGACCACACATACACAAATACTGAGTAGACTGGTAGCAAGGCATAAGCCCCTCCTGTATTTTACTTCTGTTTAAAAAAAAAAAAAGATTTGACATCATTTCAAAGGCATTGAACTTAACTTTAGCTAACAGCAAACCCCTTATCTCCTGAAGTCGTTTTTCCTCATCTGGGAACTATGTTCTTGCTTCACTTTTCTGAGTTAACTTTTGAGCAGTTTCTGGGGGCTCTCTGTGTTTGAGGGGAATGCAATTGTTTATGAGATGTAAATTTTTCTTTCCAGTTTGTTAACATTGGTTATATTGGTTTTTCAACTTTTTATTGTAAAATAAAACATCAAAATGTAAAGAATAATCAAATAATGAATAAAGTAAAAACTATAGTAACTGTTACCAACTCTTGTATTTACTTTTTTCTTCTTTTTTATGTCTCCCTATAGCCCCAGCTAGCCTGGAACTTGTGATGTAGATCAGGCTGGCTTTGGTTTTACAGAGATCCACCTGCCCCTTCCTTCTAAGTGCTGAGATCAAAGGCTTGCACTACCATGCCTGGCTTTTTTTAAAAAAGGATTTAATTTTAAAAATTATATGTGTGTACCTGCATATGGGTATGTGCAGGTCTACCAGAGGGTTAGAGTTCCCTGGGGCCAATGTGAGCCACTCACAACTGATCTGTGTCCTCAGCAATAGCAGTGTGCGCTCTTAATCCCTGAACCTCCTCTCAAATCACTCTTGTATTTCCTTTCATTCAAGTTTTTATTTTATGTATATGAGTGGCTTGCCTGCATATGTCACATGTTGTGGAATGCCTGCAGCAGCCAGAAAAGGGCATGGGATCCTCTGGAACTAGCATTAAGGATGGGTGTGAACTGCCATGTGGGTGCTGGGAACCAAACCCATGTTCTCTGGAAGAGCAGCCAGTGCTCTGAACCACTAAGCCATCTCTCCAGCCTAGTGTTGGTATTTTTTTTAATCGATTTTTAAAAGTAGAGTTAAATTTATCAATCGGCTATTATATTTCTGGATTTGGGGTTGTATTAATGCAATAATGAAGGAATTAGCTTCATGAACTTGTGTGGTTTCAGTTGAGGTGCCCAGATTTTTTTTCTACTGTGTGACACAGGGCTGGTCCCCTCCCCGATCTGAGCTGCCCTCCCTGCATGCTCCCCACGTGTGCTCAATTGGGGGCTGTTTTTATGTTTTATAAAGCCTTACAGTCCTTGAGTGCACAGACACCACGCATTTTAATTCTTGAGCCTTTTTACTTTAATGCTAGTAGGGAAAATTTACACTTGTGTTGTTTGGTTTAGTTTTTGGTTTGTTTGACCACGGCTTGAATTACCAGTGAGATGGAAAGAGCTCAAACGAAACTATAACGAGGGGAAAAACACAGATGTGCCGTCTGGCCTCCCCACAAAGACTGAGTTTAACATCCTGCTCCAGCAAAGCGAAATCTTGAAGTCCCCGAGGAGAAACGCAGTTGTTTGAGCCCTGATGTTTCCTGGAGGGAGACGTCTCGGGATCACCGATCTCGCTGGCCCGCACTACAGATTCTAGGTCAGGCGGGCGGAGGCTGGGACCGCGGAGCTGGGAGTGGCCTGCTCGGGTAGGAGCGAAGCTGCGCCCCTCCTGATGGGGTAAGGTGAAGACCGGGTGCTCCCAACTTCTGCCCCATTTCGGCTTGGAGAAGGTTCCATCCTCAGGCGTGGCTCCTGCACCCTCAGTCTGCCGGGTGGGTCCCTCCCAGATTCCACCAAACCGAGATACACTGTAACAGGGTGGATTTAGGCAGGCGGCAGTGCTGTCGTAAGTGACATAGGCGACAAAGTAGGTACGCCAGCTAGTGGCTCCCATATGGTCTAGCGGTTAGGATTCCTGGTTTTCACCCAGGCGGCCCGGGTTCGACTCCCGGTATGGGAACATATCACTTTTGGCTTCATTTCCCAATGACTTCATAATATTGGCTGAGATTTTGTCTTCTCACCACCGCGGTGCCTATTTGGGCATTTCCTCTCCACGTCAACACTGTGTGTGGACTAATGTGGCCTTTTCCATCACAGCGTTAGCTAGTTGCTTGGCCTAGTGATGCTTCTTAAATTAGATGTCATTTCACACACCTGCAGTACTATAAATATTGAAGTCATGAATATTTAACATTTCAAAACACACTGTCGGTTTCCGACTTGAAGAGCACAGTCCTTCTGCTGGCCTGGAGGGAGTGCTGGAAGAGGAAGGAAGTGAGGCAAGGGCAAAGAAGTGTTTGATCTCTTGATTTTCTCACCTGAAGGCTTGACCCTTCTCTCCAGTACAGAACTGACTCTAAACTTTGATTTTCTGGGATAGGATCTCACTATGCATCCTAGGCATGCCTCTAACTTACCATCCTCTGTCTCTGCTTCGGAATCACAGGAGTGCACCACTGGGCTCAAATTCTTTTTTGTTGTTTTTTAAAACAGGGTCTCCCAGTAGCCCCAGCTAGTCTGGAACTCGCTGTGTAGATCAGGTTGGCCTCAAACACAGAGATCTGCCAGCCTCTGCCTCTGAGTCCTGGAATTAAAGGCGCGTGACACCACACCCGGCCTTATTTAATTTTATGTGTATGAGTGTATTGCCTGCATGTAAGTGCATCCGTGCAGTGCAATGCTCTGCAGAAGCTAGAAGAGGGCCTGGAATTCCTCTGGAATTGGAGTTACAGATGGTTATTAGCTGCCATGTGGGTGCTGAGAATCAACCCCAGTCCTTTGCAAGAGCAGCCAGTGTTCTTAGCCTCAGAGCCATCTCTCCAGTCCCTTGAAGTTATTTCTATAATTATTATTTTATAATTATTTTATAATTATGTATTGTATGTACATATAATTATACTAATTATATCAACATTGTTGTATACTATAAAATAATTTTATATTATAAAATAGCGTAATGTGGGCTGGAGAGCTTGTTCAGTGGTTAAGAGCACTGACTGCTTTGGCAGAGCCCACATGGTGGCTGGGAATTCCAGTTCCAGGGGACTGCGTGACATGGGCGCACTTTCATATATACATTCATGTACATAAAAGGTATAAATAATAAATTTTTTAAAAAAATAAAATAAGCAGGGTGTGGTGGCGCACGCCTTTAATCCCAGCACTCGGAAGCAGAGGCAGGCGGATGTCTATGAGTTCAAGGCCAGCCTGGTCTACATAGTGAGTTCCAGGACAGCTGGGGCTACAGGGAGACCCTGTCTCAAAAAGACCTAAATAAATAAATAAATAAATAAATAACATAACATAACATAACATAACATAACATAACATAAAGTAAGAAATAAATACTATATAAATAAGTACATTATCATTTTAAGCCCATTAGGACAAGTCTGAGCTTGGCGGCACCTGGTAGCTCAGCATGTGAAGCTGGTGGTTGTTAGGACCCTGTGGTCTGCAGAGTCAACTTTCATGTCACAACCAAAAATAAAAATAAAACCCTAGGACAGCCACCTCCTGCCACCATGCCTTCCTGCCATGACGGACTGTAATTCCCCTGGCACCATAAGCTAAAATAAACTCTTCTTTCTATAAGTTGCTTTGGTCAGTGTTTCTATCACAGCACTAGAAAAGTAGCTAATACACTTTTTAAGGCTAAATAATATTCTATGGCTCTGCCACGTTTGGCTTATGTTGGAGCTGGTAGACAGTTTGTTTGCTTCCTTTGGGTGTTGTGAAATAAAGCTGCTGTGAAGACAGGAAAAAAAAAAAAAAACACTAAAGAAAACTCCTTTTTCCTAGCAATCCATGGACCTTTCTCTAAAATTGATCACATATTAGGAAGCCACACAAGTCCCAACAAATATAAGAAAACTGAAACAGTATCTTACATTCTGGCTGAACATATGGAATGCTAGGTCCCAACAATAAATAGAATACAAACAGTATACAACTCATGGAACTTAAACAGCACTATTGAATGATGAGTCAATGAAGAAATAAAAAAATAAAAAATTTCCTAGAATCCCATAAACATGAAAACACAGTGTAAAAAATAGAGATACAATGAAGGCAGTTCTAAGAGGAAATCTAAGTATATCAAAATATCAGATAGTTTTCAAACAACTTATTAAGGCCTTGGAAAACAAGAATAAACCAAACTTAAATGATGCTATACAGCAGTCCCTTCTGCATGAAATGACTACCATCATCACGGACTTTGGCTGAGCCTGATCGCTAAACATAGTCACAGTTGGGCTTGTTGACGGTTGTGCTCATTCATTAAAGGAGTGCCAAGCAGGGTCACTCGACCCTCACCTGAGTATCCAACCACTCTTCCCAGCCACCTAATCCAGCCTTGGAAGACAAAAGAAAAATGAGGAAGAACCCAATACAGGGATGCTTTTGGAAGCCCTTGTCAAGAAACTCCAGTGGACTCTCATATGAATATTTGAAATTTGCCCTATTCTGACTTTTTTCTAGTTCCCTGTCTAGAACTTGTAATGCTTATTACTCTTGCCTTTACTTCTCCTTCACATCTCCTATTCATGATTCAAGGACTTTCTTCTTCTCCCCTTATAGACAAGAGTTATGCAATTTGGGAGTCTTTTAAACAGACCCACGGAAGGGGTACTCCAATTACCTCACCCTGTGTCCCTGTTCAGCATGGAAGAAGCCAGAGCAGTCGGCATCCCTATTCCCTATTGGCAATTGGGGTAACCCCTTCAGAGGATGGCAAGATAAGAATAGGAGGTAGGAATTGGCTCAGCCGTTAGGGTAAAAAGATCCCAAAGAAATGTAGCCAGTTTCTTGGCTAAAAGTCAAAATGTCCTTGGGCCTGTTAGCAACATACTCTGTTCCAAAGGCCAAAAATGTCAAAAGTGTTTGGGAGCTTGTATCTAATCTTTAAAATTTTAGGGTTACCTCTTCAGAGGGGGGAATGTTGGAGGGGAGGGCATGGGCATGGATTTGATCAAAATATCTTATATGCATGTATGAAATTCTCAATAAAGTTTTTGTAAAAAACTTTTTAAAAAATCAGTAGATGGGGAGAAATAAGTAGTTCAGGGCAGAAATGAACTAGAAATGAAAAAATACAATCAATGAAATGAACCCACTGTTTCTTTGGAAAGATAAAATGGTTGAGAAATTATTAACTGAAGTAACTAAAAGAAGGCTGGAAACGACGCAAGTCAATAAAATGCATACCACTGGAATTCAGAAAATCATAAGGACATAAAAATCTGTATTCTAGAGCTGGAGAGATGACTCAGCAGTTAAGAGCACTGACTGCTCTTGCAGAGGCCTGGGTTTGATTCCCAGCACCCACATGGCAGCTAACAACTCCATTTCCAGGGGATAAGATGCCCTCTTCTGACCTCTGTGGGCATTGCATGACACAGGTGCACTTACACACATGCACACCAAACGTTCATACACATAAAATTTAAAAAATGTAATAAATAATTTTTTTCAACTCTGTATTCCACTATATTGGAAAAACTTAAAAGAAATGCATGAATTTTTACATGCATATGACCTACTAAAAGTAAACCAAGATTAGAGAAACAATTTAAACAGATCTTTAACAATGAGATTGAAGTTACAATTAAAAAAAAATAAAACCCTTTTGATAGGTAAAAAGTTGGCGGAGAATGAGCGAATGGATGATGAGGCACCGAGGCACAGCTAAAACTCCATCAAAATAGGGTTTATTAGCAAAGGAACACATGGGGCAGATTCCCTTCCGGACAGGGAAAATGTCTGCCTGGGTCTTGAGCTGGGGTCTTTTTAAAAGGGAGGCTTCTGCTTCCTGCAGAAGGCAGGAAGATGTATTTTTTTTTAAAGTTTCGGGGTGGGGGGGAGTGGGACAGCAGGACTGTTAAAACCTGTCCTCTTTAGAGATCGAAGGGGAAGCCTGCTGTGTTGGCCAAACAGTGGAGAAAAGTCTGCTTCTCTTGACTTCAAAGACCAAGATGCTTATCAGCTAGGTTCCCTTTTCTCAGGAGCATGAGAAGTCCTTGGGATCCTGTTGGTGAGGGAGTGGGGCTATCTGAACCTTAACACCTTTCCAACTGAAAAAAGCCCTGGACCAGATGGATTCACTGACCTTCAAAGAACCAGTACAAATACTACTCAAATTATTCTATAAAATAGAAATAAAGGAGTGCTTCCAAACTTTTTTATGAAGCCAGGATTACCCTCATACCAATACCAGATAAAGATAAAAATAAAGAAAATTACAGACCAATCTCCTTGATTAACATAGGTGCAAAATCTCAGTAAAATACTTGGAAACCTAATTCAAGACCACATCAAGAAGACCACTCATCATGATCAAATTGGCTTCATTCCAGGCATGCAAGGGTGGTTCAATAAGTGTAATTCATCATGGGGCTGCAGAGATGGCTCAGCAGTAAAGAACACTGACTGTTCTTGCAGAAGACCGGGGTTTGAATCTCAGCACCCACATGGCAGCTAACACCTGTCTGTAACTCCATTTCTAGGGGATCCAATAGGCTTTTCTGTCCTCCGGGGGCACTGCACAACACAGGTGCACTTACCTATATCGAGGCAATACACGAATACACATAAAATTTAAAAAATAATAAAATATTTTAAAAAATATAATTCATCACCTAAATGACCTCTAAGACAAAAATTACATGATCATCTCATAGAAAAGGCCTTTTACATAATCCAACATCCCTTCATGATAAAAGTCATGGAGAAGGTAGGTATAAAGGGAACATGTCTCAACATAATTAAGGCTACATATGACAAACCTATAGCCAACATCATGCTAAGTAGAGAAAAACTCTGAAGATGAAGATCAAGACAAGGGTGTCCATTCTCTCCACCCCTTTTGAACATAGTACTTGCAGTCCTAGAGCAATAACACAAGAGAAGGAAACAAAACCATACAAATATGGAAAGAATTAAAGTATCCCTGTGTGCAGGTAATATGATTCTACACATAGGAGATGCTAAAGACCACCAAAAACTTAGAGCTGCTAAGCACTTTCAGCAAAGTGGGAGGTTACAAAATTAACACAAAAATCAGTAGCCTTCCCATATATTAATGACAAGTATATTGAAAAGATCCCAGAAAAACAATCCCATTCACAGGAGCCACAAAAAATGCCTGGGAATAAACCTAATCGAGGAAATGAAAGATCTTTACAATGAAACCTTTAAGACACTGACAAAAAAGAATCAAGGAAGACACTAGAAGATGAAACAATCTCCCATGTTCATGGATTGGGAATATTAATATTGTGAAAATCGCCACAAATTCAACGCAATTGCAATAAAGTCCCAGGGCATGCTTCATGGACATAGAAAATATTGTAAAATTTTATGGAAGAACAAAAGGCCAAGGATTTTCTAAACAATCCTGCACAAAAGACTATTGCTGGAGAACGCACCATACCTGATTTCAAACTATACTATTGCTGGAGAACGCACCATACCTGATTTCAAACTATACTGCAGAACTATAGTAATAAAAACAGCATGGTACATAGAGATTAATGGAATAGAATTGAGCACCCAGATATAAGTACGTAACTACAACCACCTTATTATTTTTTTTTTGTACAAAGATGCCAATTATGCACATGGGAGAAAAGACAGCATCAATAATGGTGTTGGGAAAACTGGATTTCAACATGTAGGTCCTTCTCTCTCACCCTGCACAAAACTCAACTCCATTTCTCCAGACCCCAGGCCTGGAATTTATAATCCTTATGCCCCAAACCCTGGCACCTGGTTCCTCATTCTCACATTGCCCCCTCCCCAGTGTCTAGGATTGTAGTCTGTACCACCACCAGGTTAGTTTCTATCTTCTTAAATCTTTTAATGCTATAATTTCATGAAATAAATCTGGAAATCATAGACAACAATCTAATAGAACAACAATTAAGTTCAATTAGAGATTAAGTTCAAGGATAACACACTGCTTTGGAAAAAGTATGTTCCCCTCTCCCATTTTTAAGTATCTCCAGAATGGGAGAATATTTACACATCTGGAGCATCTTTGATCACCATCAGGGGGAACATTGTCACCTTCTCATGTAGCTCTTTTAATACATACAACAATAAAGCATTTAGTGATGTTTTAATTCCTCATTTTCCCAGAGTGATGAATAAAATGACAGGATACCTTGCTTTGATGTTGCTTTAGATTTAAGAGAAGACAATACAGAGGCGGCCAAGGACTGTGGGGGCATACCTGATTCATTTTCTACAAGCAGCAGAGGTTGTTGCAGTTGCTTTCAAAGGTTTATAATTTCCAAATATGGTTGAATTGTGAGGCAACATTAAAGAAAATCTGAAAACTTAATATATAAAAAATTTGAGGCCAGAGAAATGGCTCAGCATTTGAGGACATTGGCTGTTCTTGCAGAGGACCTGGGTTCGATTCCCAACACCCACATGATGGCTAACAATCGTTTGTAACTCCAGTTCTAGGGATCCGATGCCTCTTCTGACCTCCATGGGCATTGCACGACACAGGTACACTTACATACATGCAGGCAATACACTTATACACGTATTTTAATTGCTGTGAGGTGTGAGATAGGTGATACTAGAACCTAAATGTCAATGTCCTCTTTAAACTATTGATTTTATTTGTGAATTTAAATCTTCAAACAGCTGCTGCAGTGTAATTTGTACTGTATCTCCTGGTACATTTTCCTGGACATTTTTGCATGTAGGAGATTCCAACAGAGTAAAACTGGAAACTAAAGCAGCTCTACCCCACAGGCACATATACACATTACTCAATCCTGTACGTTTCCAAGTTTCTTCAGTCTTTGATTAAATCTCACTGGAATTCATTTGCAACAGAAGAAAAGAAAAGCATCTAAATATGGAATTTCTCTAAACATGTCCACAAATCAGGAAATATGTCCAGAATATAAAGGCCTAAACACCCCAAAAGTTCTGGGAAATATAATCACATTGGTTAGTAATATTTATTATTATAAAGTAATATCTAGTTTGAGATAGGATCTCATGTATCCCACTTCCCCTCCTGAGTGCTGGAATTATAGGCTTGCACCAGTGGTTTATGTGGATCTGGGGATTGAATCAAGGTCCTCATGAAGTCTAGCCAAACAGCCTACCAACTGAACTACACCCCAGCCCAACAATTTAAGTGGTATGAAAATAGCTGTCATGGCCAAATGAACATCTGGATGTCTAAGAATATATACAGAAACTATGTTACATAGCAATAGTAAAATATGGGATGTTTACTTTCCTGGTGTGGAGAAAGCTCCATTAAAAGATATTTAACTAGAATATAGTGGTTTTCTCTTACAGGAGTAGGAATGGTAGAGGTGTTGGACCCAGTGCCACTCAGGCCATCCTGAGTCTTAGTCCCAGCCCTAAAATGGAACAATTTTATATTCTACTGATGTTCATTTTTTCAACCTATAGCATAATCTATATCTTTTAAAAATTTATTTATTTTTATGTGTATGTGTGTATTTCCTGCATGTAGGTAAGTACACCTGTGTCATGCAATGCCCAAGAAGGACAGAAGAGGCTGTCAAATCCCCTGGAACTGGAATTACAGACAGCTGTTAGCTGCCATGTAGATGCTGGGATTCGAACCTGGATCTTCTGCAAGAACAGCTAGTGTTCTGAACCACTGAGTCATCTCTCCAGCCCCACAGCCCCAGCATAATCTAATTCTTAACATTATATTTTTCATAACACATTTTCCAGAAACTATTATAGAATTGGGGTGTGTGTGTGTGTATGCTCATGTGTGTGTGATATGTTTATGTAGGTACAGGCCCCTACATGAGTTTTTGTTTTGTTTTGTTTTGCTTTGCTTTGTTTTCTTGAGACTGGGTTTCCCTGTCACCCTAGCTGGCCTGGAACTTGCTATGTAGAGCAGGCTGGCCTCAATCTCACAGAGATTCACCTGCCTCTCTGTCTCCCAAGTGCCGGGATTAAAGGCCTACTTCCCCATGCCCAGTCTTCCACTTAATCATCTATCTACCTATCTATCTATCTATCTATCTATCTATCATCTATCTATCATCTCATCTATCTATCCATCCATCTATCTATCATCTATCACCTATCTATCTATCATCTGTCATCTATCTATCTATTATCTATCATCTATCCATCTATTATCTATCTATTTTGATACAGGGTCTCTCACTGGACCTGGAGCTTGCCCATTTGGCTAGACTGGTTGGCCCTTCAAGCCTCAAAGATCCCCCGTCTCCTCCTCCCAGCACTGAGGTTAAGGTGGGCCTACCATGCCAGCACCTGACTTTTTATGTGGATGCTAGGGAACTGAGCCCAGGTCCTCATGCTTTCACAACAAGCACTTTACTCACTCAGCCATCTCTCCAGTCTCTATTATACAATTTCACTTTAAAAATTATATATATTGTGTATGTGTGTGCACATGCATGTGACATGATACATGTGTGGATGTCAGAGGACAACTTGTAGGAGTCAGTTCTCTTCTTCTACCATTTAGGTCCCAGGGATAGAACTTAGGTCATTGAACTTGGTGGACCTGCTGCTCTCATTGACCATATTATAAAATGTAGTAAGAGTCTTTAAAAAATTATTTATTATTATTATCTTTTCATGTGTATGAGTGTTTTGTCTGCATTTATGTAAGGGTACCACACACATGCAATGCCAATGGAGGCCAGAAGAGGTCAACAGATCCCCTGGAACTGGAGTTACAGAGTTGTTAGTCCCCATGTGGGTACTAGGAACCAAACCTGGGCCCTATGCAAGAGCAGCCTGTGCTTTTAACCACTGAGCCATCTATCCAGCACCTTAATTAGATTCTTAATCATTAATTAATTTCCAAAGTATAACATTTGATCTAAACGTTATTATACGAACGCATCAATTATTCCATATCAAAATCACTCTATAAAAGAATTCTGATATTTTATGAAATGACTTCAAACATATGAATAATTATATGCTTATGCAATGACTTTTCTTAAAATTAATCCTCTGAGGGATAATCGTTCCCTAGCTCTCTGAATCAGGCTCTGAAAGTAAAAAACTGGGTTTGGTTTGCTATAAAGCTTCTGTATTAGCTCGCCGCAGCTCCTCTAAAATGAACCACTAGAGGGCAGCAAAGCACCTCACAATAGGCTCTCCAGCTCAGTTCACTAAAATCATAGTTGGGGGTGGGTTGAGTTTGGTTATGTGTATCTTGTGATTATTACATAATGAAGTTACATTATTTAAGGCCCCAAACACGAGGCATTAAAACATTTGCTGCTGCTTATTCTAAAAGAGGTATTTGTGAGCGCATGGCCAGATTTCTACTTATGAATAATGTTCCCATTTGTTAGTCATGTTTGGGATTGATATGTTAATAGGGAATAAAAGACTCTCAGTTCCAACCGAGTAGCCTATTGAATTAACCTCAGTGGTTTCGGCATAGGGATTCTTTACAAGATTGATGTTCTATTAGTAGAGCCTGAAAAACAGCCTCTGAAATCCTACATCAAAGGAACGGAAAGATATTTCTTAATCTAACTTGTGATCTCTCAGTATGGAGTCATTACAAACTGAGGAACAATAGGAAGACTGATTTGCTCAGAACAACACTAAACGAAAATTTGCACAGAAAATGATCATATAAATGGAAAAAAACCTATCGACTACCCTAAAAAGAGTGATAGAGTGTGATATTGTAGCTTTGACTCTCTTTTTTTTTTCTTTGAAACAGGGTCTCCCTGTAGCCCCAGCTGGCCTGGAATAGGCTATGTAGACCTGGCTGGTTTCGTTCTCACAGAGATCTGCCTGCCTGTGCCTCCCAAGTGCTGGGACTATGGGTATATGCCACCATGTTCAGCCTCTAATTTATATTTTTAATGCTCTTTCTGTCCTCTTGTGTGTGTGTGCGTGTGTGTGTGTGTGTGTTTCTGGGGATTGAATGCAGAGCCTTGTACATGTTAGGCAATACCTCTATTACTGAACTACATCCCCAAGTTTGTTTGTATTTTTTGATCTAAGAATTGGATTTAAATATAAACCAGGTCATGGGTACAAGACAGGAAGTGAGAGATCTCTGCTTTCAGTTACTAGCTTGCTGTATGGTTGGGAGCAGCAATTTAGCTTTGCTAGATTCTAAATTTCCTGCAGTGAAAATAAGAGGGAGAGACTAAACTGTATCCTTCAAACATGGCCCATCTATATCTCTCTCCTGAGTTCCAGCTCAGGCCTTGTCTCAGAAATGAATAAATGTGCTAGTTTTTGTCAGTTCGACATAAACCAGAGACACCTGGGAAGAAGGAATTTCTATCAAGGAATTTATTTCCTCAATGAGATTGGCCTGTGGCTGAGTTTTTGTTTTTTTATTTTGTTTTCTTTCTGTGATGGCGTTTCCTTGTAGCCCCAGCTGGCCTGGAACTCACTGTAGACCAGGCTGGCCTTGATCTCACAGAGATCTGCCTATCTCTGCCTTCAGAGTGCTGGAATCAAAGGCATGCACCACCCCCCAACCCCTTTCCCCACTATGGCCCCATCTTTGAGGCATTTTCTTGATTACTAGTGGACGCAGGAGGGCCCAGCCCATTGTGGGTGGTGTCATCCCTGGGCAGGTGGACCTGGGCTGTACAAAAAAAGAAGCTGAGCAGGCTGGGGAAGCAAGCCAATAAGCAGTGTTCCTCTGTGGTCTCTGCTTCCGTTCCTGCCTCCAGATTCCTGCCTTGAGTTCCTGCTCTGACTTCCTTCAGTGATGGACTGTGACCTCTAAGCTTAGTACTCTTTACTTTGGGTCATGGTATTTATCACAGCAACAGAAAGAAAACTAAAACAATAATCATTAATTATGATTTTGTTTGCAAGTTACATAATTATTTGCTTCATTTAATTTTATTTTTGAGACAGAATCTCACCATATAACCTTTGCTGATCTCAAATTCTTTTTTTTTTTTTTTGGTCATTTTGAGACAGGGTCTCCCTGTAGCCCCAGTAGACCAGGCTGGCCTTGAACTCACAGAGATCCACTTGCCTCTGCCTCCTGAGTACTGGGATTAAAGGTGTGCACCACCACTCCTACCTCAAATTCTTTTTTAAAATAATATTTTTATTAATTCTTTGAGAATTTCATACAATGTATTTTGGTCATATTCAGTCTCTCTTCCCTGTCTACCTATCCTCCCCCACCTCCCTACCCACCCAACTTCTTTTCCTCTTTTTTTTTCAATTCTATTGAGTCCAATTTGTGTTGCCCAGATAAATATTCAGGTGTTGGGCCAGCCCCTGGAATGTAGTTGACCTACTACCAGGGGTCACAGCCTGAAAGAAAACTGACTCTCCCTCTCCCAGCAGTTATCAATTGCTAATGGTTCCTCAACTAGTGGTAGGACTTCATGCTCACCTTCCCCCTCCATGCCAGAAATTTATCTGGCTTGATCTTGAGCAGTCTTATGAATTCTGTCATAACTGCTGGGGCCTTATATGTGCAACTGTCCTGTTGTATCTAGAAAACAATTTTCTTTTAGTCATCCACCACCTGGGACTCTTACAGTCTTCTCACCCCCTTGTCTATGATGGTCCCTGAGCCTTGGGGGGAGGGGACTAATATAGATTTCCCTTTTAGAGCCATGCACTCCACAGTCTCTTATTCTTTGTACACGGACCAGTTGTGGATCTCTCTGTTGGTCACCATTTACTGCAGAAAGAAGTTTCTTTGATGAGAGTTGAAATATGCATTAATCTGTGGGTATAATGGGAAGTCATTAATAGGTTAATACTATGTCTATTTAGCAGAATAATACTAGTAGGTTTTCCCCTAGGGTCTATGACCTACCTAACTACAGATTCTTGGCCCCAATAATGGTGGAAAATATAGGTTCCATCTTGTGGAAAGGGCCTTAAATCCAATTAGAAAGTGTTTGGTTACTCCCACAACATGCATTACCACTGTTGCTCCAGGGGGCATGTCTTGTGAAGACCAGCCATTATTGCAGCTCACAGGGTTCACAGCTGGGTAAGACGGATGATTACTTTTCTCCTCTGGTAGCATGCCTGCAACCTTCTAGCACTCTGAAAACTAGCCAGTAGGAACTCAAAAAACTAAACATCAAGAAAACAATTCAATTAAAAATTGGAGCAAGGTTACTGAACAGAGAGTTCACAAAAGATGAAAAGTGGCTAAGAGATTTTTTTTTTTTAATGTTCAACATCCTTAGGCATCAGGAAAATGCAAATTGAAACTACTTTTTGATTTCATCTTACCCCAGTCAGAATGGCTTAGATCAAAAAAAACAAATGATGACAAATGCTGGTGAGGATGTGGGGAAAGGGAACACTTACTGCTGGTGGGGTGGGAACTTGTGCAGCCATTATGGTCTCAAATTCCTGATCCTACTGTTTTGACTCCCGAGTGCTGGGATCCTGCATGTGTGACACCCTGCTCAGCTTTTCATTTTATTTTTTATATGATCAACATCACTTGAAACAAGTCTAAAGTTAGAAATAACCTATATACTCAATGAGAAGGAATTCTTTTTCATTATCATGATCTCTGAATGACTATCAAGTATGCATTTGAAGTGATTATAGAAAATTCTCCAGTGGCTGAGAGGAAATGCTAACAAGCTACAGGGAGCAAAGGAATCGCAAAACACAGTGACCACACTTTTGTTTTAAGAAGTAATAGTCTCAGGGCTCCTCTTACAGAGGACCCAGGTTCAATTCCCAGTACCCACACGACGGCTAACAACCATCCCTAACTCCAGTTCCAGGAAATATAACACCCTCTTCTGACTTCTGTGGACACTGCACAACATAGGTGCACTTACACGCATGCAATATACTCATACACATAAAATAAAAATAATAAATCATTTTTTATAAATAGTTTTCTTAAAAAAAGAAATAATGGTCTCAAAATGTTAACAATATTAATTCTTGGTAGGTAGGATTTTTCTAAGAACAAAATAGTGTCTGTATTTCTAGCTCCTTTGAGGCCAAGGTGGGAGGATCACTTGAGTTCAGCCTGGGCAGCATAGCAAGATTCAGTCTTAAAAGCAAAACAAAAAAAAACTAGACAATCCAAGTGTAAAAATAAAAAGTCAGTTTAGTTATCTTTGATTTGTGGGGTGTGTGTGTGTGTGTGTATGTGTCTGTGTGTCTGTGTGTGTCTGTGTCTGTGTGTATTTTTCTACAATACAAACAGCACAATGACAATCAACAGTTTAAAAAAAGACTGTAAGGGGCCCAGAGAGCTGGCTCAGTGGTTAAGAGCGCTGGCTGCTCTTGCAGAGGACCCAGGTTTGAGTCCCAGTAGCCGCATGGCTGTTAACAACTGTCTTTAACTCCAGTTCCAGGGGATCTTCTCATCTCTGCAGGCATGGTACGTCATGGGTGCACCTACCTTCATGTAAGTAATAAATATACTCGTATAAATAAAATAAAAATAAATTTTAAAAAAGACTGTGAAAGTCTCATTTCTATTGTGAAAGGAAGTTCCCAAGAAGAACAGCACCTTACATTAAACCTTTGCAAGGCTGATAAATTGATCAGAACTTCAATGATTGCGGCGAGTTTGGAATATTGCAAATCCAGAGCCAAATTGCCTTGGGTCATCTTTACCCCTCTCTCCCCATTACGTGTCATTTATTGCTCTCTTCTGTACGTGACCTAACATCTTTTGTGACCAATGGGTAATTCCTTTGGAATGTACAAACAGCACTAGTTTCAAACCAGTCAGTGTTCAGAATGATGTCAGATAACATCTGGGGTCTATAACAGAACTTTCCCTGTTTTGCTGTGGCCAGCCTACCTAATGTTTCCACTGATGTATTTGAACAGTGCCTTGATAATGACTTTCTTTGTTCTGTTACTCTAAAACCTTCAAACTGGTACCACACTGGAACATGGAATTTGGGGTGACCTAAATCTATGTTCCTGGACCATGGTCACCCATATTTTGGGTCCAGAATAAACTATCTCTGGTCCTTTGAGGTGAAAGTTGTTTTAAGGAAGCACAGCTCATTGTTTTCCCACAAAGATACTGAGCATTGTTTTTGAACAGATATAACCTTTTCCTTTGTCCCACTGGCTCTTTGTTCTCCAAGAGCTCATCTTCCTGGTCACTAAGCGGATGTGAATGGGGTTTCCAGGTTAGCGGAATACAATGGGCACTTGCCCCTGGAACCTGACCCAGCCTATTTCCTTGAGCGATTCACCCCTTATGAAGTCCCTCTGAATTAACAGATGGCTAATTCAGACAAGCTAGAGAGATTCTAATAGTATAGTAAATATATATATATAATATATGTATATGTAAATATGTAACTATATAACATTTTTATTTACTGTGTTTATTTTTACCTTTACTTTTTGAGATAGAGTCTCACTCTGTAGCTCAGGCTAGCCTTGAACTCAAAGCAATCTTCTTGTCCCAGCTCCAGAGTAAGGGATTACAGGGGTAATCTACAATGTCCAATTATTACTTCTGAAATATATAATAATAATAATTAATAATAATTGAAGGAAATTCTCCAAAGTGGTAACTATGATTATCTTCCCTATGTGGTAAAACTATGAAATTTCCTTACTTTTGCTTACCTTTGTCATCTAATCTTTTTCTTTTTGAAATGTGGTGGCGCTATAGAGACGGGCCCCAAGACAAATGGAAAGCAGCCTGTCTGGATACCCTCTGCTCATAGTGTAGCACTACTGTCTGTCCCCAGACCAGCACCAGGCAGCAGGCATGGGAAAGATTCGAGTGCTGTTAAATTTTCTTTAAGTTTGTATTATAATTTCAAATAAAATGAGTAAATGCTAATTTGTCAATGTAACCAGCCAATAATTTGAGACCCCATTACACTACTATAGCCAAAAGATTGAATGATTTACAATACCTAGACTTTTATAATATTTGTTCAGGTATATTTTACTAAATTTATTCAACATAAGAGTAATCTGATGCTTAATGAAAGTCAATCTGCTCCTCTCCACCTCATGTGGGATTCATATTCTCCAATCTTCCTACCACTAACCTTTCTCTGCTTTCCATGTGGGGCACAGGCCCTTCCATTCCTGCTGGGTTTTATGCACAATTCGCAGTGCTTATCCCTCATACCTGGCACCCCGTTTCTCAGGACCCTCATAGCGCTCCCCCCCAAAAGGAGCTCAGTGCTCAGTCCCTATCTTGCTGTGTGAGTCCCTAGCTGTTTGCATGGCTGAGCAAAGATCTTAGGTCAGACCATGTTCAAAGGCTTTGTGATTCTTCCACACAGCAGAGTACCACTGAAAAACATCCTGCCCCACACAGCCCTTGGAGCCCCTATGGCTGCATCTTCCAGCTTCTTTGGAAGTTCTCTGTCCACGGCCCAGCACAAGAAAAAAAGCCAAAAGAAACTATAAGGTTAACTTCTATGTGTCATTCTTTCTAGAAAAATGAAAACTCGACATCTATTATATGTAGCCATGAAAATATGTGTCACTACTGGGGAAATTGGAGTCCCCTTATAGGTTCATTTATTTTATTATTTTTTTTGTCTTTTTAACTTTAGACAGGGTCTCCCTGTAGCCCAGCTGGCCTGGAACTCACTATATAGATTAGGCTGGCTTTGAACTCACAGTGATCCACCTGCCTCTGCCTCCCAAGTGCTGGGATTAAAGGCATGCACCACCACACAAGGCTCCCTTTTGGGTTCTTTTTTTTTTTTTTTTTAATGTGTATGCATGGATTGCCTGTATGTAGGTTAAGTGCACCCATGTCGTGCAATGCCTGTGGAGGACAGAAGAGGCTGTCGGATCCCCTGGAACTGGAGTTACAGACAGTTGTTAGCTGCCATGTGGGTGCTGGGATTCGAACCTGAGTCTTCTGCAAGAACAGTGTTCTTAACTGCTGAGTCATCTCTCCATCCCCCCTTTTGGGTTCTTAATCTATTTAATAAGACAGCTTCTAAATAGACTCAGAAGGAAGCTTAAGGACAATTTCATTAAAGTTTGAGAGACAAATAATAGTACAGGCAGGCTAAAAATTCCAGCAGTTTCCCGGAGAAGGGGAGGCACGGAGGTCAGAGAAACAGAAAGCCCAGAGGGTCAAGGAAAGCTTGCTTAGGCGTGCTGAGCCTTGGATCTGTGTTCAGAGGGCACTCAGCTCCAGGCTGTGTCCCAGAGCAAATGATTTCATGAAGGACACATGGCTAGAAATAGAAATAAAGGTGGCTTATTAAAAGAAATGCACTCCAGAGAGTGGGAGTGGCCTAGTAAGCCCAAGACAGAGCCCTAAAAGTGATGGGCCATGTGGGTTGCTTTATAGGAGGACCTTTATAACGCTGATCTTTGTATCTCTTGAGCATTTTCCCAAAGGGTGCTCTGTCCCATGGATGAAGCCCAGGTAAGGAAGGGCTTCCAGTCTTCCTCTGCAGACTGCTTCTTTGATATGTTCATCTTGATGTTCCCGTCTGCAGCCACCACTCTCCAAGGCCAAGAAATGAGACAGGCATCATCATTACATTAATAAATGAATGTGTGGTTTTAGAGAACAAGGCTCGGTTCCTTCGCTCTCTGCGGACCAGATTTTATGCTTCTTTTTTCCCCTAAATTATCCCAGGCAGGAGAAGTGTTAGGGTGTTTTGACCCAATAGGTACTGTGCATGTGTGCATGCGTGTGTGTGCATGTGTGTGTAGCTTTCTAAAAAAAATTTTTTTTGATTGAATTTTTGAGATTTTCATATAATATAATTTGATGGTATTTAGGTCCCCTCTCCATCCATACCTCTCCTTACTGCCACCGCTCAATTTAATGTATTCTATTATATATAGAATTATACATGATATAATATTATATATATATATATAAAATAAAGCCTATAGGGTCTAATTTGTGTACCCAAATGTCCTTCATTGTGGATTCATCTGCTGGTACCATGTTAACCTACCAAGAGTCACATCTTTTTTAAAAAAAAAACTCTTTAATTTATTATTTTTATTTTATGTGTATGAATGTATTGCCTGCATGTAAGTGCACCCATATCTGGCAGTGCCCCCAGAGTTCAGAAGAGGGCATTGGATTCCCTTGGAACTGGCGTTATGGACAGTCATTACCTGCCATGTGGGTGCTGGGAATGGAACCTGGGTTCTCTGCAAGAGCAACCAGTGCTCTTAACCGCTGAGCCAACTCTCCAGCCCCAAGAATCACATCGTTTAAACAGATTGACTCCTCCCCTCCCAGCAGCCATCAATTGCCAGCAGTTCCTTAGGTTGGGCTGGGGTTTCTTACTCACTCCCCCCATGTCTATGCTCAGATTTTGTCTGGTTTAAGGTTGCATGGGAATTGTGCATTCAGTCTTCATTGCTGTGAGTTCATATGAGTAACTGACCGATTCTCTGAAAAACTTTTATTTCCTTGTGGTCATCCACCACCTCTAGCTCTTTTCTGCCCCCTCTTCTGCAATAATCCCCGAGCCTTGGGATGCAGAAGTTTGATATACGTGTTCTAGCAGTGATAAGCACTCTGCAGCCTCTTGTTCTCTGTACATTGGTCAGTGGCCATGGTTGGGGGGAGGCTTCCTGGGAGGGGTGGTAGAAGGCAACGATATAATGAGGGAAAGGAGAATAACAAAGTGAGAAGGGTTAAATGGGGGAGGGAATGGGAGGTCAGCGTGGAGGGAGGGGTATGGAGAGGAATAAGTAACACCACAGGCCTTTAGAAAAGCCACATGGAAACCTACCACTATAGAAGCTTCTTAAAATATATACATATACATTATATAGTGATATTAAAAGGAGTTACCTTATAACAGGAAAATATTGCCCCTAGTAGATACAATAAGCTAACCCAAATAAAACCATAATGCCAGGAATGAACTTTCTCTCTTGAAGCTATTGATCAGGAGCCCCATAGACCCTCAAACAGTATCGACCATTGCCCCTGCTCTTGGTTACCAACCAGAACTTGCTGGTAAGACCCTATTTCTGAGAATACTACATATATGAGCCATAGAATAAATGAGAAATCAGGCTGGTGCTGACTTCACAGCCTCACATCTACTGGTTAGCTTTCATAGTGCTGGAAGGCGCTATGCATACTAACAGAAGGAAAGATCAATCATCAACCCTACCCAGCTGTGAATCCTGTGAATTGCAACAATTGGCCTGGCACGATATGCCCACTGGTAAAATAGTAGCATGAATATTATGGGAGTAACCAACAACTCTCTAATTGGATTTAAGATCTGCTTCCTGGGACGGAGTCCATGCCTGACACTGATATCAGGCTTAGAAACCTGAAGGTCATAGGACATAGGGGAAAGCCTAATACTAGTTTTCTACTAAATAGTTGTCCTATTAAACTGACTCCTAATGTTATATCCATAAATTAATGCATCTCTCAACTCTCACCAGAGTTTCCTTATAAAGCAGATGGTATGTAGCTTTCTTATTTGCTAAGTGATTTCATACTCATTTGTTTGAATGCCCACTGCTGTAAGATAGTTTGGTTTGACTTTGTTTGGTTTCTTGAGATACAATCTTTCTATGTAGCACGGGCTGGCCTTGAACTTGATGGCCTCCTTCCTTTCACGTGTGAGACTACTTGATTCTCAGAATGAGGGAGTTTTACCGACCTCCCTTTTGCTGGTGTGGAAACTAAGGCTTGCTAAGGTTCAGTCATTCAGCAGAGGTCTTACCACTAGGAAATGGCAGAGTTGCACATGAATCCATGTTTCTTATTATTTATTTATTTATTTATTTATTTATTTATTTTATTTAGTCTTTTTGAGACAGGGTCTCCCCGTAGCCCCAGCTGTCCTGGAACTCACTATGTAGACCAGGCTGGCCTCAAACTCACAAAGATCCACCTGCCTCTGCCTCCCAAGTGCTGGGATTAAAGGCATGTGCCACCATGCCCAGCAAATCCATGTTTTATAAACTCAACTAGGTGTCTGCTGTTGTACTATAATTTACTACTGTGGGAGATTTTTTGACATCCTTTACTCCACTGCAGGTGCTATGTGCAGAGAGACACACTGAGATGCTTCTTTCCAGGCAGCAGTTTATTCATGCCAGCACTTGAGTCAGTGGCTCTGTACCCTAAAAGACTGAATGCTCCCCAAAAGCAAGGGTTTTATACCCCCTTTTGGTTCCCCATCACAGTTCAGTTCCTTTGTCTCTCATATACAGCAACATATTCTGATTAGGTGTTCCCTGATGCAGGGTTGTGACAGGTGGATCTGTGTGCATTACTCTGGTACAGGATCACAATATGTCACCTTCCCTTTGTTCTGGAGGATTCCTGCCACATTACCAGCTGATTGTGGGTCTCAGAAGGTGTGCTTTGGGTGGGAATAAGTGGGATTCCACGCAGGGGCCAACCACGACTGGGAGTTACACGTCGGCAAATATTTCTCAGTTTGGACTCACCTTGGACATTTTGAGTGGGGAAACATTTTATGGGACAAATCACTCCTAACATGTTTCCAGAAGCTTCATAAGCCTGATCCTTGCCTACTAAAAATCTGATTAAGACAACCTAGTATGTTCTCATAAATGTCCAAACCCACCCTCACCAGCTATACCTTCCTGGGATCCCCATTTTAAGGATTCAAGAACCTCTGATTTGAAAGCAAAAACATCTGCGTTGCTAATAAGTGGCAGCTCAAAACAACACCTAGATCAGTAACAAGGTAATTTCTGGGACGGGGTAGATAATTTGAACTAGACTGTCCTGGACCGACTCTGTTTGCACTGAGCAGCAGATCCGACGGTTGATGTAATCAGCAACAGTAAATAGGTTGGCTACCAAGATAAATGCATTATGAACATAATGAATGCTGTGTGCTTTCACTAGAATGGAAAAAAATAAGTATCTACATCTTTGAAGCAATGTTTCTCCAGTTGTCTCTTGATTTGATGATGATGAGCAATTTAGTGTCCAGAACCTCATTAATGCTGAGTTCTTTCTAATTGTCAGGGACAGTCACCCAGGTACTAAGTACTAATGGGTCCTGGCAGATGCAACAGCGTCAGGTGCTGTAAATGAGAACTGCTAGGCAGTGACTTTTCAGCAAAGGCAGATGGGAATTCAAAGCCACAATAGCCCCTCACTGCCATGGCAACAAATGACTTTTGTTACTAGCGCACAATGATTTTTCACAGATAGCATCTTCAAGGGCCATTTTCTCCTGGGTGTTGTTAACAGATAAATGAGGTTTCTTGTGTGACTAGAAAGAGAATTGTGTGCTAGACCCTTTGGGGGGCCCCTTCTATGAATCCCACTTATCTCCACCCTTAGTAAGCCATCTGTGTCACACAGGGCGCTGGTGAACGGGGCTTTGTGTGTCTGCTTTTCCCATTGCAAGCTCTGGCTAGATCTTAAACAGCTGAGCCATGGTGCCCTTCATCTTCTCCTGGCTGACTTCAGGCTACAATTTTCTTTTCTCTGAGTAAGAGTAGCTCTGAAAGAACAGCTCAGATTCTACCCAATTTGCTAGAGGTGATCTTTCTCTACAGAACCCAGAAAAAAAAAAAAAATTCAGAAACTGAAGTTAGTTTTTCTCTCATGCAGAGGACACAACCTCTTTTTCTGTAGATATTATGGGGTAGCTTTATACAGATTATCTAAATTTCAAGAAAGTTATTTTTAAAAAAAAAAAACATTATTTTCAGTTTATGTGTATGAGTATTTTGCCTGCATGTATGTAAGTGTACCACATGCATGCAATGTCTGTGGAGGGCAAAAGAGGGCACCAGATTCCTTGGAAATGGAGTTAGGGACGGTTGTTAGCTACCATGTGGGTGCTGGGAACCAAACTTGGGTCCTCTGCAAGAGCAGCCAATACTCTTAACTGCTGAGCCATCTCTCTAGACACTCAGGAAAGTATTTTGATTTCTGCTTTTGTTCCTGAGTCTCTGGTAGGAACAGACCTTGGTAGGAATCTCACAGAGATGTGCACAGTCCTTTCTCTTAAAGAGACATTGCACTGCTCATCTCTCCAGAGCCACGCTCCATACTTCTATGTCTCCAAGTTTTTGAAACAAAACAGCTACATGCTCTAATTTCAGGATTCCAAAATCACCAGCAAAAAACTAACCAGAGAAAAACAATTACTGTCCCTCATCAATCTTCCCTTAATCTCAAATCTCAATCTCTAAGAACTGTCTACACCTGATCCAGATGATTCGCCAGAAATAAGTCATTCTGCCTTCTGAATTCCTCCCCTTTCTGCTTAAAAAAAAAAAAAAATTTACATGCTGGAGTTCTCACTTGGGAGCTAGGACTCTTTTTCTTCGCTAATAAATTCCTAATTCTTAAGTAAGCATTAAGTTTATGCCCCAAAGAATAGTCTAATCTATTTTCAGATATAAAACTACTCTTTCCCTCTAATTCCTTATTAAATATTTTTTCTCTTGCTTTCTAGTGTCTTTATTAATTTTTTATTTCTTAAAATAGGGTCCCCTCCAAATTACTATCCTCCTGCCTCTGCCTCCCAAATATTGGGCTGGAAGTAAGTATATTATGCTTGACGCATGAGGCATGTGTTATGTGTGTGTGTGTGTGTGTGTGTGTGTGTGTGTGTGTGTGCATGCAAGGTGCTAAGGATGGAACTCAGGGCCTTGTACATTAGGTATTTCACTATGTTTCCCCAGATTGGCCTTGAAATGCAATCCTTCTGCTTCTGTCCCTCACATGCTAAGTTGCAGGCATGTGCTACCATGTCCCGTTTGCTTGGAATATTTAATGAAAGCAACCTTCCTCTTTCCTTTAGTTGTAGATAAGTCATACATACAGTCTTAATCTCAAATATTCCTAATATTCTAGCTTACTAAAGCCAGAAGGCCACCTAAGTTTTTTTTTAATTTTTATTTTATGTGTATGAGTGCTTTGCCTCCAAAATCCCACCCCAGCAGGGATGATAGCAGGGGTGTATGTAATTGCAATGCCTGTGGAGACCAGAAGGGGGCATCAGTTCCACTGGAACTGGTGTTACAGATGGTGGTTAGCAATCATGTGAGTGTTGGGAACCAAACCTGGGTCCTCTGCAAGAGCAATCAGTGCTCTTCCACTGAGCTGTCTCTCTAGCCACAGCCTAAGATTTCAAGAACATGGGTTCCAGGGTGGCAGTAAAATAGTCCCATAGTTCATCAATCTGTTGGATTTGACTCTTAGCCTTTACATCACCTGTAATTGTCATTTTTCCCAACCTGTTTTCATTTCATAGTGTCCCCTTCTTGTATAGAATAGAAAACCACTGTGGTATATGGAAGGATTTTAATGTTCTTAGTAGGAATTCCTATCTCCCTCTGGCCCCCCAAACCTCACCTTTCTCATAGATGTCTGTTGAAAACTAAAGTATCACAGATACATATTAGAGAGTTGTTTAACATGAAAAATTCAAAGAAATGATTAACAAAAAAATGTCTCTTGAAACTTGCAGCCTTTACTGTTGTATGTTTGTGAGTTTGTTGGATTCCAATTCCGATGCCACCTTTGATAAAAAGAGAACCAGATTGTTATGAGACACTATTCCTGGGAAGATCTGAACAAATTGTCTACTCAGCCCAGACAAGAAACTGACAACAGACCACAGTAAAGATAGTACCAAAGTCCAACTTGTGAACCAACGAATTTTATTGGGACTACTTACTGGACTCATGGATGAGGAGTTACTTAACAGGAACAGAAATGACTCAAAGATAGCTGCATCACCAAAATCCCACCCCAGAAGGGGTGCTAGCTCATGAAACCAGGGAACCTGGGGTGCCTTGCACAACCAGCAGGCAGTTCAACAGGCTGGGAAGAGCCTCTTCCAGACAGTTTGGTTATCTCTGCTTCTTTTGGGCAGCTTGACTGGTCTCTGCTCCCTCCATTCTCTCAGGAGTCCATAGGGCTCATATATGCTTTGGGGGGGGGGGTAGTGAATCTGGTCAGTTTCATGGGTTTCCTGAAGCCTTTGATTTGTTTACTTCCTGAGCTTAAGGACCTTCTCTGCTGGGAAGAGTGTTTCACCTTCCTGATGTTTTACTTCCCTTTTAACATCCTGTATCTCAAAGAGCTTTTATCTCCTCTGAGGAAATTGCTAAGCAACAGGGATATAGATAGGAAAACACAGCAGGAGGGAGCACGGAAATGCAAGAGACTAAGAGGTGAGGTAGTCTGGCTCAAGATACAAATCCTGGATCACAGCACAGTCTCCCAGGGCTGAGCCTGAATGCTATTCACATTCCTCCAGTGACTCCCAACCCTGCCAGCTGGAGAGCACATTGGATCTATATACAGCTGACTTTTAGCTTGATGGCCAAATCCTGCATAGGGAAAATCTGAGGAGTATCTGGTTGGGATCACGTCAATTCTGATGATGAGAATAAAAAAAAGACTAGGCTGCTTCCATTGGAAAATAAATATGTTTTTAAACTTCAGAAACACCTGGATGTACCACCAAGCAATGCAAAAAACAAAGCAAAACAAAAAGCAATTACAATAACAAAAAACACAGACAGGTGGAAGATGTGATAGAAAGTCATGTTTTTCTCTTCTCTTGCAAACAATTTATCTTGTGGAACTTTGCCCTTTAAGGTAGATGGCAAAGGGGGATATCTGTACTCCTGAGGCCATGTGGCAGAAGCAATTAGGTTGATGGGCTTTGTTCTGAACTCAATACTAACACCTCTCAAAAGGACAAAAGTGGTTTGTTTTTTTTTCCAGATAAGTTTCCACCATTCCACAAGTGGAAAATTGTTCCATGGTAAGAAAAAGCACAGCACTTCTAGCAACTGTTGAAGCAATTGCTTATAAGATGGTTTCATTCCCAGTGGGCCAATGTATGTGCTTAGTGAGAGAACTGGTCAACTGTAAACGATAATGGCATTTTACAACTTTTTGCTATTCTTTGTAATATTTAAAACATATTAGTATAAACTTTACCTTAACTCATTTAATAAAAATACAATCTTTTCAAGTTAAACTTAGATGGTGTTTAAATTTTAAAAAGCATAAGGATTGTGATCTTATAAATAAAACAGTATATCAAGAGCATGTAAATGTATTGGCTCCTTACAGAGATCCAACTGCCTCTGCCTCCCTAGTGCTGGGGTTAGAGGAGTATGTCTCCCCACCTCTTCTTCTTCTGAAACAGGGTTGGGGGGGGTCTCTTATTTTTCTAGGCTGTTTTTAAACTCTTCTGGAGTGACCCCTCTCAGCCACGTGAGTCCTGGGCACATACCATATACCAGCTAGAAAAATCTGCTAGCTTTTCTCTTTTATTTAAAATCAGCATTGAAATATTCAGAACATAATCAAAAATGTTATTCATGGATTAGTGTTCATTCATGATATTGGAAATCACATTCTAACACTAGTTTTATTTACTTAACTGCCTCTCTTTCTTCCTGGCTAGTAGAATTTCCGTATTCTTTGTATGGCCACACTTTCCACATGGGAACCTGAGTCCTGATTAATTATTGAAAGGTACCATGGTCATTTTATTTCCCTGACCAGTGATTAGTCTAGGATTGGGTACATGATCCAGATCTGGCCAATGAAGCTATGAGAAGTCTTAAGGGTACTTTTGCTTCTTTCCTCTCAAATAAAGAGAGATAAAGGGAACATTTTTATTCTTTTAGGTCATAATATTGTTCCTTCAAGAATTCTTTGAGACAGCTGCAAGTTGAAATCAATCAAGCTTTTTTTTTTTTGAGATAAGGTCTCCCTGTAGCCCCAGTTGGCCTGGAACTCCCTATGTAGACCAAGCTGGCCTTGAACTCACAGAGATCTGCCTGCCTCTGCCTCTGGAGTTCTGGGATTAAAGGCGTGTGCCACCGTGCCTGGCTAAATCAAAACAGATGTGGTATTTTCAGAAAATTTGTTATTTTGTAAATGATTCTAAAATTTAAGATAGATTATTCTAGAAGAACCATCCTTTTAAATATTCCCCGCATATGTTCCTAAGATGTGGATAAATGAAAGATTAAAATGGTACTTTAAAATAGTTAAATGGATGATAAAATATATATATTTCATCATATATATATCTATATATCTATATATATATATCCATGAAATGCAAGAGAGAAAAAAATAAATGCTAAGTGGCTTGGTTTATCCATAGATATGAGGAAAGTATGGTTAGGTGAAAGTTGTGGATATGTAGGACGGTGAATACTTTGCTATTTGATTCAAATTCCAGTTGTTCATGGTTGAACATAAGTCTTTTTCCCCCATCCTGTTCTCCAGACTTCCATTAAAATTCATTTAGACTTGCCTTTGTTTCAGAATTATCTGCCTTCAGCTACAAGGGAAAGTTGTTTATATTTCTTGGGAGTTGAGCTTCAAGGTCACTTCCTGCCATTGCCTCCCTGTCAGCAAGTGTTACTTGGGGGCATTTCCTGCCTTATTCTAACAGTGCTGAGCAAGAGAAATCTTGGATAGTCTCTAATTTTTAATTCTTCAGAGTAGTTTTCACAATATGTTACTATTTTGGTAGAAATGTGTCAATATTATTTCTCTAGGATAAATCTAACGTGCTCTCTGCTGACACTGTGAATGGGCAGCAAAGTGTTTTCTTCCGTCTTTGGAAATGAGCTTGGCAAGGAAATACTAGGGCTGAATCCAGTATATCTACCATTAGCTGGACAGCAAGAAACAATTGCTTTACCATCTTTGTTAATGAAAGCCAATAAACACTTTGATTCAATTAAACAATATTTACTAATAGGTGGCTTTGTAAAGAGTCTATTAACATAATAACCATTTTCAATTTCTGATTGGTTATGTCAGGCTCAAAACATGATAAGGTTATTGAAGTTTTTCAGCAAGCACCAATTATAGAGAGTTTTAAACATCAATCATTGTTGATAAACAGTATCTGGTAAAAGGAAAAATCCCCCTGTACTACCTACTACGATAGGTGTGATGGCAGACACTTGTAATGCCAGCAGTTGGGGGGTAAAGGTAGAAGAATCAGAATTCAAGGTCATCCCTTGGCTATATATCAAGTTCCATGCCAGCTTGGGATACATGAGATCTTATAAAAATAAAATAAAATAAAATAAAATTCTTGAGCAAACAACCCTTGGAAAACCTTTCCCAAGATATAATAAAAGACATTGATATGTTGAACATGCAGAGATTTTTCAAGTGATTAGGATGAATTCACTACCCACCATAGAAACAGGCAATTCACCAAGGATGTGAAAAAAGGTGTCCAATTTTAGTGACACTGAAATAAACAAAAATTAAGCCAACCACCAAATATATTTATACAAATCCATCTGATGTTCAGAGTGAGCATACAATTGTTATATGTAATTACATCCAGCCACTAAAACTTGTTTTCCCTGGAGTTAAAAGCAAGGAAATATTTGTGATACATTTTAACTGCAAGAGTATATTGCAAAGCTGTATATGAATGTGCATAATTATTCATAAATATGTGCTTGTAAAAGTTTGTATAGGAAGACTTTAAAGCTTATAGGAATTATCTCCAGGGAGTGATATATTAGGTTACTTAAATTTTCTTTTAATGCTTTTCTGTATTTATCTTTTACTTTATCAATTAGAAAACAGAAACAAAGCCAGGCCTGATACTGTAGGATGTAACCCCAGCTACTCCAGAGGGTGAGGAAAGGGGATTTTGAATTAAAAATGTGCCTGAGCTATTGAACAAGTTCAAGGCCAGCCTTGGAAACTCAGACCCTTCTGGAAGGAAAAAACTAAAAATGGCTGGGGTTGTTGTTCACTGGGAGAGCACTTGCCCAGCATTCCTCAGATCCTAGACTGAACCCCAAGGCCAGATAAGTAAATAAAAATGAATAAAAGCAAACCTCCAAATCACCCCTCCGTGTAGAGCTGCCTCTGCCTCTGCCCCTCCTGCCTGCTTCGCTCTTCCAGCAGCGGTCAGGGGAGGACACTCGGGCTCCCGTTTGTGTAATTCAGGCCTTCATCTGAAAACAGGTGTCTGTCTTCCTCGCTTTCTCAAAAGATTCCCATTTCATCTGCTTTGTGTCCTTCTCTGAGCATGTATAGTGAAAACTAATCAGACTCTTTCTGTAGAACGTGAGAATTATCTAATATATGAAAACTAAGCAGTAAAATTTGACACAGCAGCTAAATATAAGTGGTGCTAACATCCCGTTTAAAATAACTTGGTCCCTTAATGCAGGCCACTGCATGTGATTAACTCAGAACTTTACCCTGTGGCTGGTGCTATTCCTGCATTTTTCAAATCCTTGGACTTTTTCAAAATAGGTTGTTCAGTTAAGCTTTATGTGCTTATATGGCAAAGTTCCCCTGTATACCGTCACGGGACCAAAGCATAAAATCGAGTTAAGGGTTCTTGCCAAAACATGAATCAGTTGCAGCATAATATTCTGACCTCTGTTTTTTTTTTTTTTTCCATTCTCTAATATTTCTTCATATCACAGCCCAACAATTACTCACAATTAAACTGAGGGGAGGGGGCAGGCTCTGGCAACAAATGTAGTTGGCAAGGATTCAAAACGTCTTCATTGTCTTCCACACAGAACAATTACATCAGTTCCTTCCACTGCCAGAGGGGAGAAAAAAGTGGATTTTGCAGTGCAAGAGTTGAATATAAGAGGAAGGAAGCAGTTTATTTACATATTCCTAATCAGTTATTTACATATTCTTAATCAGGTTAATGTGCAAGCTGTTTATAGGAAAAGGAAAAGTCTTTAATTGAATGGTGGATCTAAAACCTGCTTTGACTTCCTCAGCATCTGTACCACATGCTGACCACAACTGTCACCCACCAGTTTTTTGTGTCTCTAGGCTCAGAGAGGGCAATCTAGCCAGCCAATAAGGATGATAAATCCCAGAGTCTGGAAACTTCAAGAGAAATTACATGCCATCCACATTGTTGTTTGAAAATGTAAGGCTCTATCATTTCTTATTTCTGTGGCATCTGTTATTTACTCAATAGTGAATCTATTAAGTAAAGTCTAATGCAAAAGGATTTAGAATCTAAATTTGTAGCTTTATACCGGTTAAGAGATGTCATATAAGTTGTTTAGTCTTGGCTTATCTGATTGCTCATAGCACAATCTACTACATTCCCACATCCTGATGACCTGATAATCAATGAGTTCCAGGGGAGTTAGTGCCCAGTCCACCTTGGGAGCTACCAGGTGAACAGAGGTTGGCCTCTGAGCCAGGTTCTTTCCATTCACCTGACTGTCCCTTTATGTCCTTTGCCAGCTCTAGGCAGCCTGGAACTTATTAGGGTTCCCTAGGAAAGGAGAATTGAGGTAGAGGAGTCATTTTCACATACCCAAGAAGTACCAGAGACTTGCAGACTCTGTAGTTTAGCTCCCCAGTGACATGAAATGGGAGAACCATCTCCACGGGGGGTCCTTAACATTCTTGAGGCATGAGTAATTTTTGGATTCCAAGAAGACATTAGACCTCTCATTCGTCCCTTGCTTGGGTCCGCCAAATCTTATTTATTCTCCTGGGTGAAACTCTTAAAGACTACAGTTCTATTGTAGACTGGAAAACAGGCAGGCAGGAGGATCCAGCACCCATGCCCAGTCTCTACTCCACTGAGCTGGATGAATGACCTGATGAAATGAAGGCAGAGGTGCTTGGGTGAAGGGGGACAAGCCAATGACTGCTCTGTTTTATGAAATGAGGGGACAGCTCCAAGATGATCATTCCTCCAAAGAATAAATTCTCAGGATGCATCTTACACTAGAAAATGAATCACAGGCTAATCTGACTTCATGGGCCACAGACATGCCAATTCCTGGAGGGAATGATTCTGCCTCAAATCATGTGCTTACCAGTGGTTCTTGACACAAGTCCACAAATGTTAGAGACAAAGCTATCGTGACCCTGAAGTGGGCACAGAGGTCGGCCTGCATGTGCTCTGTCAGCTGATAATGATATTTGAAATGCAGGACAGCTGAGCAAAGTTGGTGAGAATCTGAGGAATTCTGTCTAGGGAGCATCTACCCTGGCCATCACCAAGGATGCCAGCCTGCAAGGTGGGCTAATGGGCACGGCAGTTCTCTCCCTTTTCCCCTAGGCTTGTCTATGTGCCAACATATCAAGAGTACTCAGGAAACACTGCCAGAGAGAACTCGGGAAAAATTCCCCAATAAAGAAGCAAGAAGATGATTTCACCACGAATACTGAAGGCAGCACCATATAAGGCAGGAGGCTCTTGTTTACAAGTGACAGACGTTCAACTCAAAAGGGAGTTTGGAACTTAAGCCAAAAGGAGAACTTATCAGCCTTTTATAAATAGGCTAGGATTCAAAGAGAAAGGCAGGGACATCGAGCTTGGGAGGTTTCTATACTACCATTTGGGCCACACTTTGACTTTGCTTCTTTCTCCCTTGGCTTAGCTCTGTAGGCCAGTTCTCTCACGTAGAGGCTGTGGCTGTTGTAATGGTTTGGGTCATTCTTTTGTTCTGTAGCATCTGGAACTCTTCTCTGTGTCTAGGAAAATTTTCACCTCCTTAGTGTCTGGAACACATGCCCTCCCAAGATAGAAACTGGAAATCAGCTGCTTGAGACATCAAGCAAGCACGTAACTCGCACACAGCAGAAACTTCGACCTTGGTCAGTGAGCGCACACTCTTGGGGATTCTGTCTGCTGCTCACTAACCTTTTAATTAACTTCTTTTTTGCTGAAATAGAAGTATCTGCCCAGCTTCACACTGCTTCCATTCAGCAATTCCAGACTACCAGAAACTTCTTTCTTCTAATGTGCATGTCAATCCAGAATCTAGGCAGGGATAGTTTGGGTTTGGTTTTAACTCCTTTTGTTGTTTGTTTTGAGAGAGGGACCTTGCTATGATCCTCCAGCTGGCCTTGAACTCAAAATTCTCTTATCTCAGCCTTTCAATTAGCTGGACTTTCAGGCATGTGCCTCTAGCCAAGGATTCTTGATGTTTTGAGGGTCACCTATATGATGAGTATGTGCTCCCTTCTTCAAATATGTCACTCAGGAAATGTCCAACTTATGTGAAATGTTCATTTCTGTGGCTAAAGACAGTGGAATTCATGAGAGACAGCCCCAGACACCTTTTTATTTTTTTATTTTATATGTATTGCCTGCATGTATGTAAGTATACTTGTGTTGTACAATGCCCATGGAGGGGATCAGATTCCCCTAGAACTGGAGTTACCAACAGTTGTTAGCTGCCATGTGGGTGCTGGGAATGGAACTGGGGTCCTCTGCAAGAGTAGCTAGTGCTCTTAACCACTGAGCCATTACTCCAGCCCCTCAGACAGCTTCTTATGGAATAGACGAGGTAGAGCCTCCTAAAATAAGATGTAATGATAAGCATTGTTATTTTATATAAAATTTACCCTAATTATTCACCAGTCTTTTGAAACCCACAAATACCAAATGGCAAAGAATTCAGAGCGCCAGCTTCTAGTTCTAAATAAAAAAAGATACCTTAAAGAAACAAAGAAATAAGGTAAATAGAAGGGATTTGATTGTAAAATTTTTTTAAAAGATGCTTTCTCATCTATAAATCTCGGAAAGTTTATAGAAAAGACTTTTAGTAACAGTCAAATACTTGCAGAAAAACTCTGCTTGTAGGTCCAATTTCCACTTTACCTACTCTTCTAATTATCTCCTTTTTTTTTGGTCTTTTTGAGACAGGGTCTCCCTGTAGCCCCAGCTGTCCTGGAACTCACTATGTAGACCAGGCTGGCCTTGAACTCACAGGGATCTACCTGCCTCTGCCTCCGAGTGCTGGGATTAAAGGCGTGCACCACCACACCTGGCCCGTTTCCTTTTTTTAAAGGCTTATTTATTTTATATGTGTCTTGCATGCTTATATGTATGTGCACCGTGTACATGCCTGGAGCCCAAGGAGGCCAGAAGAGGGTTTTGGATCCCTTGGAACTGGAGTTAACAGATGGCTGTGAGCTACCATATAGGTGCTGGGAACCGAATCTGGGTCTTCTGCAAGAGCAGCAAATGCTGTTAATTGCTGATGCATCTCTCCAGCTCATCTCCCATTTCTGGTCATCTAGAACTTGGTAAGATTCTTTGGAATCCTATTGCATAGTAAGTCTCCTTCTGGAAGTTTTCCAAGAACCCAAGAAATAAACAGTGTCAGTTATTGCATAGTGCTACTCTGCTGCCAAGAACAGAGAGCCAACTTAATACCCCATAGTCTTTCATGATGCCAAAAATTTGGGGACCCATAGGTTCAACTAAAAGCAAAAAACCAGCTCCAAAGGGAAGAAGTTAGAAAGAACACTAGAGACCCAGAGAGAGGACAGGTATGAAATTGAATCAAGGATAGCAAAACCATCATAAACATCCTCAGCTGTGTGCTTAGTGCCTGCAGAAGGAATTCATCATGGATATTTTCCATCTGGTCCCCCAGGTCTGCTCTCCATCCTTCTTGAGCCAGCCCTCTGACTGCATGGACAGCATCAGTCAGCACCTTGTCCGCCAACTGAAGGCGCTAGTGGATGCTAAAAGGGTGGGAGGGAAGTGAGTCTGAGGTTTAACTTCCTTGCTTCTCTCCCAGCTAGATGATGGCTCCCATCAGACAATCTTCTCTCTCCAGACACTCTCTAGGTCCTCTGCTGTCTTAGCAGCAGTGCAGGTCCCATTGCTTCCTGGTTTCTCTAACCCCACCCACACTGTTATTAGTCCCTTTACACTGTGGTTTTTACATTCCTTAGCCACACCATTTGAGCATGCCATCAAATTCCTGCTTGTGACCCTGATAAATTCAAAATCAAAATAATCTCTGAGTATCTTGCTGAGTGATCACTTGCAGCTTGGGTAGACACAGGGAGGAAGAGAGGAAATCCAAACGCAGGAGTAAAGCGAGTAAAACGAGAGTGAAGACAGATGGATTGAATCCATTCAGAAGTGCTTCATGCGAAATCCAAGGGAAGATGTTAAGTGTATGCATAGAGATGAAAGGTTCATTTTTAGAGATGGAGGATTAGGAATTATTCACCAAACAGTCAGGAAGAGAATCCAAAGCAAATGGAGTGCTATCTCTCTAGCACTGGAGACAGAGCAGGAGAATTGTTAAGACTAACCTGTGCTTCAGAGGATAGCTCTGTCTCACTCCCAAACTCCTGCCACTACCACCCAAAAAAGGAAAGGAAAAAGGAGGGAAAGAAAGGTTGGTTTTCTGTGTGAACCCAAGAATAGTCTTTTAAGATAAAAGCTGAAATTTATAGCCCAGCATAGTGGTGCACACCTTTAATCCTGGCTCTCAGAAGGCATAGGTAGGCAGATCTCTGTGAGGTGGAGGCCAGTCTGGTTTACATAGGGAGTTCCAGGCAAGCTAGGGTTACAGAGGGACCGTGTCTCAAAAAACAAAAACCAAGGGGCTTGAGAGCTGGCTCAGGGATTAAGAGCAGCAGCTGCTCTGGCAGGAGACCTGGGTTTGGTTCTCCATACTCACAGAGCAGCTAACAACTATCGATAACTCCAGTTCTAGGGGAACCACCACCCTCTTCTGGCCTCTGTGGGCATTGCATGACATGGATGCACTTACACAGGTACAGGCAAAACACTCATACACATAAAAATAAATAAATAAGCCCCGTGTGGTGGCGTATGCCTTTAATCCCAGCACTCGGGAGGCAGAGGCAGGTGGATCTCTGTGAGTTCAAGGCCAGCCTGGTCTACATAGTGAGTTCTAGGACAGCTGGGGCTACAGGGAGACCCTGTCTCAAAAACACCAAAAACAAATAAATAAATAAATAAATATTCTTAAAAAAAAAAAAAAACAGAAACAAACAAAAAAGTTGAAATTTAGCCATTTGCTACATTTGAGGAGACAGTGATAACCTTAGCCAGAGCAGTTTCCAAGGAATAGTGCAGTGGGAACAGGTCATTGGGAATCCCACAGTGAAGAAAGAAAGAGAGGCTTTGGGGGCAGGGTGTAGAGGTCTACAAAGCTGTCAGTCATTTACTGGAGAAAAGATCATAGTAATCAGAGGAGTAACAGAGTAAAGAGAATATTTTTTTTTCCTTTTTAGTTTTCTGAGACAAAAATCTGAAACTCAAGTTGTCCTTGAACTCCTGATCCTCCTGCCTCTACCTCCTAAGTGCTAGGATCACAAGGTTCCATCAGGGGAGGAAGTTTTTATGAGAGATTTGAGAAACTCTATATTCAGAGGAAGTAATCCTTTACAGAGGGAAAGTTTCAAACTAGAAGAGGATAAGAAGACCTCAGCAGATTAGATTTGCTGGAAGGGACCTTGTCCTTCATCTCTAATGGGGAAAAGAGGCTGTGTGGATGAAGCTTTGAGAGATGGGGAGCAAGTTAAGACCTTTTAGCATCTTATTTTTCTCAAAAAAGCTAAGAGGCATAGACATTTGCTATGATGGATTGAAACAGGATATGAGACATGAGATTTTTGAATAGTTACAGAAGAGAAAAGAAAGAAGTATTTGAGGGGCTGGAGAGATGGCTCAGTGGCTAAGAGCACTGGCTGCTTTTGCAGAGGACCTGAGTTCAATTCTCAGCACCTATATGGCAGCTAACAATTGTCCATAAGTCCAGTTCCAGGGGAATTCAACGCCCTCTTCTGACCTCTCAGGGCAAGGCATGACACAGGTGCACTTACATACATGCAGACAATATATTCATACACATAAAATAAAAAGTAATATATTTTTTAAAAATGAAAGGAGTATTTGAAAGTGTTCTGAAGCTGGCCTGACAGGAGGAGGATGCAAGACCCTATAGTGGAGGAGCCAAGGGCAGAGTCATGTTATATCCAGCATGAGGAAGAAAGACTTCAATCTCCAACATATAGATGAATATAAATAATGCACAGATAAGTATGCTAGGGCAAGATGATACAGACGATCTCCCACCCGCCTCTCCTGCTCAGAAATTCATACTCATGAAAGTTAAAAACTGGAAGTTGAGAGGAGGAGGTGGTAGGGAAAAAGTGCTTTGGTATCAAGTACCCAGATGTGATGATGTAATATTGTATAGACTTTGATTAAGATAAAATAAACTGGAAGTCAGAAAAATGTAAAACTTCATATGCCATTTATTTGTTTATTTATTTATATATTGGTTGGAACTCACTATGTAGACTATGCTCATCTTGAATTCACAGAGATCCACCTGCCTCTGCCTCCTAGTGCTGGGATTAAAAGTGAATGCCAGCTGGGCGTGGTGGCGCATGCCTTTAATCCCGGCACTGGGAGGAAGAGGCAGGTGGATCTCTGTGAGGCCAGTCTGGTCTAAATAGCGAATTCCACACCAGCTGGGGCTACAGGGAGACCCTGTCTCAAAAAGACCAAAAGAAAAAAGAAATGTGAATAACACCATGCCTAGCTTTGTATGCCATTTAAGTTGCAAACAAATACTCAGTAGTAGCATATTGCATCCTTAAAATTTTTTTAAAAATTACTTGAGATTGAACCCGAGGTCTCATACCAGCGCTCTACCACTGAGCTGTGTCCCCAGCCTGGGTATCCTCCTGTTATTGTTACCATGCTAGAGAACCACGTAGGACAAGCACTCTACCGTGCAGCTATACCCCCAGCCCTATGTACTTTTAAAATATTTTCAATGTTTTAATGAGATTTCTCATTCTTTTATAATGCTATATAATATTCCATGGTCTTACTGTATCGTTTTTTTTTTTTTTTCTTTCTTTCTTTCTTTTTTAGAAAGGGTCTCACTATGTAGCCCTGACTGCCTTGGAACTCACTATGTAGAACAGGCTGGCCTTCACCTTCAAGTGCTGTAATTAAAGGCATGTACCACCATATCTTGCAGCAATAGTAATTTTTTTCTTAAAGCAGAGGGTTATAGTTTTGGCATAGCACTACGTACCTGTAATCCCAGCACTTGGAAGAATGAAGGCAGGATGATTATGAGTTCAAGGCCAGTTTGGGCTTACATAGCAAAAGTAAGACAGGACCCTATGATCCACCCAGCAAGAACCTTGTCTCAAAAACATTATACACATGTCATTTTATATGGCTACAAATACATCTATAAGTAAAGTATTTTCCCTTGAGTAGTTGGGAGGAAAATTGATGTGATTTATCATTTGATACTGTGTCATTTTCCACTTCTACAAAGTGTGAAAATTCCTGGCATCTCTGCGACAAAACATTTTATCATTTTTTTTAACCTTTGCTAATTTGATAGGCTTACAATGGCATTGTAATAATTCTTAGCTTACATGCATTGTTTTTATTGTGAGAGAGATTGACCATCTCTTCTTATTTTTAGGACATGTTTGTTTACCTGTTTTCAGATCTATTCATTGCTATGACTATTCATTTATCTATTGGGTATTGGCTTTGTTATTGTGTTTACAAATTCCCTATATAATTAATCCTCATTATATGTGACTTCTAATTTTACCAATCCATCAACTACTAAACGTTATTTGTCTCAGGGCTGGAGAGATGGCTCAGCGGTTAAGAACACTGGTTGTTCTTGCAGAAGACCAGGGTTTGAATCCCAGCACCCACATGGCAGCTAACAACTCTCTGTAATTCCAGTTCCAGGGGATCTGATAACCTCTTCTGACCTCCTTGGGCATTGCATGACACAGGTGTACTTATCTACATGCAGGCAATACATGCATACACATAAAATAAAAATAATAAATAAAAATTTTAAAAAAGTTATTTGTTTCCAGGGATCTCATGAAACTTCTGTATAACAAACGAAGTTGTCAATTGAGTAAAAAGGCAGCAGACAGAATGGGAGAAAATCTTTGCAGGCTATGCATTGGACAGAGGATTAATTAATACACAGAGAACTAAAAATCCTTAAACATCAACAACAAAAACCCAGTTGAAAAGTGGGCTATAGAACCGAACAGAGTTCTCAAAAGAAGAAATGCAAATATCTAGTAAACACTAGAGTAACTGTTCAACATTCTTAGCCATTAGGAAAATGCAGATGAAAACTGCTTTGAGATTCTACCTCACCCCAGTGAGAATGTCTATCTTCAAGAATACAAATGACAAAAAATGGATGGGGGAAGGGGACCCGTTATACACTGTTGGTGGGAATGTAAATTAGTATAGCCACTATGACAGTCTGGGAGTTTCTCAAAAAAGATAGAACTAGAACTACCATGTGACCCAGCTCTACTACTCCTGGGCATGTAGCCACAGGACTGCAATAGAGATCCATCTACATTCACTGTCATTCTATTCACATAGCTAGAAAATGGAATCAGCCTAGATGCACATCAATGATAAAAATATAATAAAAATGTGTTACATCTGCACAATGGAATTTTATTAAGCTTTAAAGAAAAATGAAGTTTGCATGAAAATTGATAAAACTAGAAAATATCCTGAGTGAGGCAACCTAGGTCCATGAAGTCAAACACCACATTTTCTCTCTCAAATATGGATCATAGCTTTGAATTTTTAGCTTTGTATCTTTAACTTGGAATGTCTGTAGAGACCTGGAAGCAAGATAGGAGCTGTTGTGGGAGGGAGAAGAGGCCTTAAGGGAAGTGGTGCTGGCAGAACAGGTGATAAGAAGAGAGGGAGGAATACCAGGGGTGGTAAGATTTAAACAGAGATAGGGAGTGGAGGAGGGGGGAGAATATGAGGTGTGGGCAGGAGAGTTAACCAAAACCAAGGGTGTGTGTGGAAACTACAGTGAAACCTATTACTTTACAAGCTAATTTTAATTTTTTTTTTTTGTCTTTTTGAGACAGGGTCTCCCCATAGCCCCAGCTGGCCTTGAACTCACTATGTAGACCAGGCTGGCCTCGAACTCACAGAGATCCGCCTGCCTCTGCTTCCCAAGTGTTGGGATTAAAGGCGTGTGCCACCACGTCTGGCCCTAAAACTTATTTATTTTTATGTGTATTTGTGTTTTACCTGCATGCATGTAAGTGCACCTGTGCATGCAATGTCTGTAGAGGCCAGAAGAGTGCATTGGATCCCCTGGAACTGGAGTTATAGGTGGTTGTTAGCCACCATGTGGGTGCTGGGAAATGAACTCAGGTCCTCTGCAAGAGCAGCCAGTTCTCTTAATCACTGAGCCATCTCTCCAGTTCCTTTATAAGGTAATTGTAAAAACAATTTAAGGTGTTCAAACAGAGGTACCATGCATGGGTGGGTAATGATGATCCCAAAAGCCAACGGTTCCTAAAGAACAATCCCAGTGTTCATTATGGCATGCTACCCTAGGAGTTCTTAACCAGAAAGACCCCAGAGACCTCCAAAACAATACATTTCTGTTCCTCTTGGCTTAACCACCAGAACTGGGTTGTTAAAAACCCTGTTGCTGAAGACATCAGATGCCTTGGTTGCAGAACATAGAGAAGACATACTGGAACTGAGCTGGAAGCTTCCTCCTTACTGACCAGCCATCACAGTGTGGGAGCCTTCTTACTGACTAGCTGTCACAGTGCTGGAAGCTGCTATGCATCTAGTTTGGGAAGAAAAAGTCAGCATTGGTCTTTCCCAGCTTTGAGCCTAGCATACTATAACATCAACTTGTCAGGCAAGAGATGCCTACCGGTACAATAGTGGCATAACTGTTATGAGGGTAAAAATTGATTTCTGATCTGCTCTGAGGCCTACTCCATAGGAGGGATTTCATGCCCAGTTTTATGTATCTGGTAAATGGCCATGACTGGAGAGATCATGGGCCCTAGGGTGAACATGCTTATGTTTATACCTGAGACTAGTGCTGCCTTCAGACTTGAACGAAGAAGCTTCTTTTGGGGAAGAATGGCTGTTAGTGCAGTTGTTACTCATGGCTGGTCCAGGGACTGAGAACAAGTGACTGTGGAGTGCTCAGCCTTAAATAGGACACCCAGAACACTCCCTCTGAGGCTCAGGGCATACTGCAGAGGAGGCAGAAAGAATATTAGAGCTGGATGATGGGGAAGAGAAAAGTGCTGTGAAATGGGCATGACATGGCCGTAGCACTCAAAACTCACAGAAGCTGCAGTTGCTTGGATAGGAACTTCACAAAACCAGCCTGTAAACATTTAGTTTTGGGGGGAGGGACTCATGGGATCCAACCTTCTCCAGGGGAGCAACAGGCAGTTGAGTGTTGCTGGGGGTGAAGAAGTCATTTTCAGTGATGTAGCCACTGGCAAGTTATTACTGCTTCAGTGGTTAGCCCAGCACTCATGACCACATGGGCATCCCTAGTTAAACCAGCAAAAGCAAAAAGAAAACAAAGAGACATGGGACGGGGACTTGATGGGAGGAAGGGAGTTGTTGTTATGGATGAGAGGAGGATAAAGATTGGGGGTGGGATGAGATGGTGTGGAGGCTGACTTTAGGGGTCAGGAGCCAAGGGTCAAGAGGAACCTTAAGATTAAAGAAGATTCACAGATGTGCTGGCAAATGAGACAGGCTTTATTTTCTCTGGGCAAGGGCACACAGGCTGTTGAGCAGGTAGACACGGGCAAGAACACATGTGCCCTAGGTCCCATGGACTTTTCATAGCAAATTATACAAAGGAGGCTTCTTGCCCAAATTGGTCATATAACAGATTACATCACTGTTTACCTTGGGATCCCTTGGACATCTGCTGTGAACAATTTGTGCTGAGTCATAGCCCTTCAGAAGCCCAGCGTTAACCATCTCGGCTCATGCCAGAAATCTATATCAATACCATATAGTCTAAACATAAACAGGTCCTCATGGCCTTGATTCCTTACAGACAGCTCACCAGGGAAAGGGGCCTGTGGACTAGTCTGACAATCTGGGGCCCGCATGGTAAAAGGAGAGAACCAACTTTGAGAATTGTCCTGTGACCACTAGAAGCATGCCATAGCACATCTATCTGTCTGTCTGTCTGTCTGTCTGTCTGCCTCTCTCTCATGTATGCTCACATGCAAACACAAAATATATAAATAATAAATAAATAAAATGTAATTCTTTAAAAAGAGAGTGGGTGGGGGATGAGTGTGGTCAGAATATATCATGTACACATATGAAACTGTCAAAGAATAAATGAATAAAAATAAATACTCACAGGGCTTCAGTCATTCAAAGGCATACACACAGCAACAAGGAACTTTAGAAACTCCATAAACAAGTTTCCAGATAAGCTATGCTCTGCCATTTTGTGTCTAACTTTTATTCTATAAACAAGTGTCCTTTTCATGGTCTGTTCAGTGGCACATTTTCCATATTTTTTTGTGCTTTCTTATTGGTCATTTCCCTGTCTAAATAGTCCGTAAGCTATTTAGGTGTTGATAACAGTAGTCTGTATTCCTAGAAGCTGCAGGAAGATTGCAATGTGCCTGACAGAAAAAAATCTATTGAGTTAGTTTAATTTTGTTTAGGAATAAGTTTTAGTGCTGTTGGACACGAATATGTTAAATAAGGTGTTTCTAAACATAAACAAAAAACAGGGCTAGAGAGATGGCTCAGTGGTTAAGAGCACTGGTTGCTCCTGCAGAAGACCCAGGTTTGAATTCCAGCACCTACATACCCGCTAACAATCATCCATAACTCCAGTTCCAGGTGATCCGACGCCCTCTTCGGCCTCCATGGTCACTGCATGACATGGGTGCACTTACATACATGCAGACAAACACTCTTACACATAAAATAGAAATAAATAAATAAAAATTATAAAAACAACAACCTCCCTCAAAACAATGGCTGGTTAACAAAATGTTGCAAACAGGGTTTCACAAGAAACTAATTATGTATTTTCCCTAAGCATAATAGTTCAGTATTCACAGTGATCATAGTGGCTTTACGGAAAGAATAAAGCTACCATGAATAATAACAGATGGCTGCATTTGAGAAATTAGTTCTCTGTTGGTGGTAAGAATTGCAATTACTTTGTCTATTAGCCATTTGACTTTTATTATACATATACACATATACCCCCACCCCAATATATATGATTTTATATGGTCAACTTTATGAAGTTACATTTACTTATACCTCTGTTTCATGGGAGTTTAATTAAAGAGGGATCAGTTAAAAAGTTAAAAGTTAATTAAATGAATGAGAATAATAAACACCTGAATCCAGGTACTACCTGCCATCTGGTCTGTGGCCCTCTACCCAAGCAGAAATAATATACTCAAATGGAACCCACCTGGTAAGGAAAAGGCCGATCATATAACCTTTCCTTCAGAGAAACAATTAGACGCTCAGGGGGTACTGTTTCACTTTATCCTTGAAATATTTATTTGAGGATGGTACTAGCCCCTAGTCTGAGTCACAAAGAATGCTTGAAACCTTTTGTTATTAGCCCTACAAAATTTGCAGTGGTCACACTGATATGTTTTTGGTATCACATAAGCTACACAGGTTACTTTGGGCAGTCACAACAGAACATTCCCTTTAGTCAAGCTTGACTGGGATCATACCCAAATATGAGGATTGGTCCTGAAATGAATAGAGGACTATTTTGGCAATTCTCAGCTAAAACAGTCCACAGATGTATCTTAAAGAAACTGAAAGTGACAAGCTGACTCCAGGTTGAAAGTCATACTCTCAGCACCTCAGGCTGTCATACTTCAGGTGACAGCTTGTTTTTAGACCCTGATACAACACCTCTACACAGGGGCACCACACAAAGGCATCTTCTGGCCCACAATCCTCTTTGCCAGTGATTTGGCATCAGCAATAGATATGAATCTGTGACCTACATGCAAATTAATCCTGATGACCTGAACACTGCACTGTAAAAAAGTCTAACAAAAGCATCCAATCTGATGAGCATTAGGTTTACCACCACCAGGGCACTGAGCAGGGAACCCCTGTCAGGGCCAGGGAGCTTTTTTTGTGCATGACTATACAATGCCATTGTCCTTTTGAAGTATTGGCAAATAATCCCATATTTGTGAGTTCTAGTGCTGTTATTCCATGGGAATCAAAAGTTCTGAATGTCTCTAAATTCTGATAATTGTATTAGAAAAGTCAGATGGATTCGTTGTTCTTAAAAAGGACTTAAGAAACTTCATGTAGCTGGAGGTGAGTGGAGAAATGGTTTCTCTTCTCTGCCCCCTCCTAGTGTCTGATATGAATTAAATTATGTCTCTTCTCCCCCAGTTCACACACCCTATTGTCTTGATCTGCAACAAATATCTGGCAAAAGAAAATGAAAGAAGTACAGGTTTATTTTAATGTATAGTTGTTACAGGGGATAATCTATTATGGCAGGGAAGGCACAGTGGCAGGAATGGGAAGCGAATGGTCACATTGTGTCCGCAGTCAGAAAGCAGAGAGAGGCGAAGGCCTGTGCTCAGCCCGCTTTCTCCTTTTTATTCCATTCAGTTCCCCACCCCATCGAATGGTACTGCCTGCACTTAGGATGGGTCTTCTCACTTCAATCAACCTGATCTAGATAATCACTCTCAGTCATGCTCAGAGATTTGTTTCCATGGTGATTCTGAATCAAGTTGACAAGACTAACCGTTACAGATGCTGAAACTTTAACGTCACCGTGTTTGGAGACAAGGCTTTTAGGAGACAGTTAAAATAAAATAAAGTCATGGGGTAGGGCCCTAATCTGACAGGCTTCTTGGTCATAAGAGAAGATCTCTCCCTCATGTCCTCTCCTTTTCCTCTTCCTTCTTCTCTTTCCCATCTCCTATCTCTCTCCTCTCTCCTCTCTCTCCCTTCCCTTTCTCCCAGTGTATGTAGTAGGGAGAGTCTACCAGAGAACACAATGCTGTCTGCAAGCCAGGAAGAAGGCCATCACCAGAAAGAGACTGTTGGCACTGTGACCTTGGACTTCCAATCTGTAGAACTCTAAGATAAAAAAATGTGACATCTACTTAATCCAAGGGCTTTTGTGCTTTGACCATATTGGACTGAACAGTGCAGCCACATATCCCACGACATGTCCCCAATCCCACCATAGGCTCCACAGTCCCCAATTAAAAATTGTTTTCGATTCCTTTGTTTTTATTTTATGTGTATGAGTGTTTGGTCTGTATGTATATAAGCAGATCCATGTCGGATCCCCTGGAACTAGATTTATGGATGGTTGTTAGCCCCCCATGTGGGTGCTGGGAACTGAACCTGGGTCTTCTCCAAGAGCAGCCAAGTGTTCTTAACCTCTGAGCTATCTCTTCAGCCCCAACAGTCCCAAATTTTTCTAGCAACCTCCTACTCATCTCATTTATTGAAAATCTCTCCCTCTGACTACTGTCCCCTTAGAGGCTGTCCTGATCAGCTGGGTGCCCTAAGATGATAAAGCAGGTGGTTTAGTGACATGCTTTTTTCCCCCCTTTAGGTCTGAAGGCTGGCCATCTGAAATCAGGGTAGCAAAATATTTGGGGTATGGTAAGGCCCTCTTCCACATCACAGCCAATCACTTTGAGCTCGGATATCCACATGATCAGTAGAACTAGCTTTCTAACCTCTTCCTATAAGAGAACTAAATCACATTCATGAGGACTCACCCTCACCTCATGGCCCAATCACCTTCACAACCCCACCTCTAAATAGCATCCCTTTGGGATTAACTTTCAGCCTAAAATGGGGGAGGCACAGATATTCAGTCCAGCATGATTTTCTAATGAATTACCCCATGTTGTACTGCTGGTATCTTGTAATGATATGATATGTCACATTTGCTTCCCATCTTCTAACCCAGGTACCCAGAGGTTGAGCAGAAAACACCTGGTAACATTGAGCTTATTCTGAAATGGGAGAGGAAGGAGTAAAAGAATCATCACACAGGGACAACTAACTCTTCATTAGTCTATCCAAAGCTGTTGGAAAATGGTGGTCTATTCAACAGTCCCACTATGCACTATTACCTCTTCCAGTGACTTTACTAAAATACTAGGTTTAACAAAAGCAGAAATGCAATCATTTTAAACACTGAAGTAAGTTGCTAGGAAAGATTGGAAGGTAGGGATGTACCAATGAAATAAACAGCTCTCACCTCAAAGGAATAAAAGAGATTTATTCTGGAGCCAAATATGAGTGACCATGGCTCGGGAACACACTTAGGTTTCCCCAAATACCATGTTCCGATGAGGTAGCAATTTCATGAACTTTTTATAGTAACAGAACAAAGAAAGTCATAAATCAACATACTCTTCAAATACATTGGTAGGTAAATTCAGTAGGCGGGTCATAGCAAAATATGTCTCAGATGCTATCTGATGAAATTCTTAACCTTTTGGTTAGTGGGATCTGGTAGTCTGCTAGTTAATACCTTCCAAAATGTTTTTTATCTAACAAAATGTTAGACACAGGATGTTAAGTCAGAAACCTGTTAGTCACAGATGTTAAGTCAGAAAAAGAAGTGGATAAAGAAATGACTATTTTAGGGGTGAAAGAGCCTGAGATAAATTGTAACTGGGCTCTGGACCTGAGCCTGCAACATTCCAAACTCTCCACAATCACTGGAACTCTAATCAGTTAATCAGCCTTGCAGAAGAAAGTCTAGCTTGAAGATGCATGATTTTTCTGGGAACTTCCATTCACAGGTGATATAGGTGGATATCAGGGTTTGGTGGGCATCCATTGAGATTTTCAAGTTTTGTGTATGGAAACAAAGAACGGGACAGAAGCACATAGATAGTAGTAAAAACAATTTATTAAGAAAGAATGCATTTCCCATGGTTGGGGATGTAGCTCAGTTGGTAAAATGTTCACTTGGCATACACAAAGCTCTGAGTTCCATCTCACACCTCCACCCCCACATCACACACACCAGGTATAATCTCAGCAGTTGGGAGGTGGAGGCAGGAGAATCAGAAGCTCGAGGTCATCCTCAGATACATAGTGAGTTTGAGGAAAGCATGGGATACATGAGAACCTGTCTCAAAATAAAAGAGCGAGAAAGAGAAAGAAAAATGGAAAAAAGAAAGAATGTATTTTCAAGAGAGGAAGTGGGCCAGAGCTGAGAGGAAGGCTAAACAATCCAAGGCCTTGTGTACAAAAGGTTGGGACTTTGATGTGTCATTCGCATATGCCAGGTTTTCTTCAATAGTTACACACAGTGAGAGCTTTCTAGTTCAAGTTCTGTTCCTAGACAGCCTTGGTGTGTGTGTATGTGGGAGTGGGGGGGTCCAGTCTTCTGCTCTACCACCTGATTTCTTTCATATGCAAATTTAAAGCTTTGTATAAAAGTTTGTTTGAACATCCTTCTCCATCTTTTCTCCTGCCTCAGGGGAATCTTTTAGATCTCTCTCTTGCTCCTATAGTTTTGATGCTTTTATTCATTTATTGATATTAAAGTGAATATAAATCTTGATCTACAAATTCAACAATATAAGAAACACAAATCTAATATTGTCCCTTAAATTAAAAAAAGTACAACTCCTTGCCTCTTTCCTGCTAATTTGTAGGTCCATCCCTACGAAGCCCCTTTTTAGCATATTGTAAGGCCTTCCAAAACAAAGAAAAGGCAATGTGGCATAACCAATGTCTACGTACACACGTATGACCCTGTCACAACTCTGTAGCATGGGCCACCCAATCAGTATCTGTTACCATACAGGGGAGACAAAGGGACTAAATGTAAAGGGGGACTGACAAAAAGTATGTAAGGAAATACCTGCTTGGTTTCTGAATGTGAATCCACAGAGCCAGTGCCTGCATGACCAAATGCTGCCTCCTGGCTGAGAGCCTTGGTGTTCCATCCCTCTGTACTAACATCCTGCAATAAACACAGCCACACCAGAGTCTGGGAGGCTAGGCCATTCGTAACAACTGAAAGAAACATGGTTAATGGTCAGCTTCTTCCCAGTGTGGTGCCCTTGGCATTTCTTTAGTCAACCCCATTGTATTTCCTGAAACAGGTCTTTCTTTGCTTCTGCATGACGTCAGTGCCCAAGAGACAGCCACCATTTTCATCTCCACCTCCCTCCCCCAAGTCTTTCACCACGGAACTAGGCATGGGTTTTTCATTGCCTTTTCCCCAGCTCCAAATATGCATACATCTTCATGACAAAATAAGGTTTCTCTTTCTCTGACAGTTCATATGACAGCTTAGCATAAAATTATCAGGCAGAGATTTTAGGAAAACAAAAGATAAGATAAAACAAAAGAAATGTAATCTTTTACTGACAACATTTGCTTCTCAAGGAGCATTCAAAGGGCTGGGTTACACTTGTAGAACTGAAAAAGGAAAATACAGGAGCGAAAAAAAGTATTCTGGTCCACAAACAACAAGTCCTGGATAGAAATGTATGACCCACACAAGTCAATTTCCTTTCTGAATAGTATTTGGCAGCTGGCAAGGGCACGAACCTGGAAGAAGACTCACACCTAGTCCTGCTGATGCAGGGATTAACATCCTGGGAGACTACTCATCAGGCCACCCCCTTATGCTGGACTTTGGACCCCACTTCCTGTTTCCTGGTAACACTAGAAAGGCAAATATCAGCTTTGCCATTGCTTAAGATTTAAATAACCATATGACACGACATAGGCATCCGGTTTTGTTGAGGGCCATTAAAAGAAAACTACTTCTGGTCAAAATAATAAAATCTAAGATCTACCTCTGGGTCTGGGTGGAGTTGTGACATGTTAAAGATACTGTGAAGTTTTGAGAAAGGGAACTTAACCTGGCCTGCACAGATGGGTCTAGCCTGAATCTTTTAGGAGCAGACAATGAACTTGCCAATGACACAGGAAGGGCAGCAATGGAAGAGGTAGAGCTAGTGACATAAACTACCTATGTTGGTCCTACAGAAATTGGTAAGGGCCAAATCTGAGGCTGATATCCCACTGTGAAGCACTTGTCTCAGAACAATAGTAATCTTGGAACAGCTTTTGGAGAGTGAGTTATATATGCAAAGATTTGGACAGCTTTTGTTTTTCTTTAGGAGCTTGAACATCACAAATTTATGATCTTATAGTTCCATAGGTCATGAGTCTGACACAGGTCTCACTAGACTAAATCAGTGTTGCTGGGGTTGCATTCCTTTGCAGAAGTTCTAGAGGAGAATCAATTGTCTTGCCTTATCCAGGCCTGCCATATTCCTGGCCTCATGAACACTTCTTCCTTCTTCATAAACAGCAGTGGCAAGTTAGGTCCTCACACTGCCATACTGACCTTTCCACTTTTTTTTTTTTTTTTTACTTTTAGAAGGTGAAATGGATATAAAATGTTAACCTTTAAAAAAATACTTTTTTATTTTATGTGTATGAGTGTATTACCTGCATGTATGTAAGTGCACCTGTGTCGGATAATGCTCGAGGAGGTCAGAAAGAAACTGGAATTGGACAGTTAACAGCCATGTGGGTTCTGGGAATCAAATCGGGGTCCTCTGCAAGAGCAGCCAGTGCTCTTAAGCACTGAGCCATCTCTCCAGCCCTAATATTAGCCATTTTAATTTTTTAAATTAATTAATTTATTTATTTTATGTGTATGTGTGTATTGCCTGCATGTAGGTAAGTGCACCTGTGTCATGCAATGCCCGCAGAGGTCAGAAGAGGACTGGAGTTACAGACAGTTGTTAGCTGCCATGTTGGTGCTGGGATTCAAACCCGGGTCTTCTGCAAGAACAACCAGTGTTCTTAACTGCTGAGCCATCTCTCCAGCCCCAATATTAGCCATTTTAAAGCACACAATTCAATAGTCTGCAGTACATCCATAATGTATTAATTATAATCTATATCACGTTCCAAAACATCTTCATTATCCAAAAGAAAGTCCCATACCCATGGATTTGGCATTTACTGTGTGATGCCACATTACCGTTATGCCTGAATACAAACAGTCTGACTCAGCATCCACTTTAAGCCAAGAGTAACCCAAACTGCTAAGAACCTGTTCCTTCAGAATTCCCTCAGAACTGTGCTATTGAACAAGTGTTCCTTTCTTTTGTACTAAACAATGTATAGGGAAGTAAAAGTGAACCCTTAGTTTAACAGATGCTTTTGTCCCTTCTGACCCCTACAGACTTAGAATATCGCAAACACACACACCATAAACAGATGTTATGGATTTCTCACCTTTCTTTTAATGCGATAAACACTTTTTGTCACTTCAACATGTAAAGCACACACACAACACACATTCCTGTACTATTCTGTATTAAGGATAGGAAGGGTCGTGAGGGATTAAGGCCATATGTTCAGGTTATAAGAGGAGTGTTCTGCTCATTGAGTTTGTCTATCCTATAAACATCTAAGGTAAGATTAACTTTTTTGGTTGCAAGGTTAGGTAAAAGTCATTTGTCCAGAGCATGTCCATATTGTAAAAGTCATTCCCACATGTTAAGCTGTCACCCTTTGGCCTTCCTTCTATCTACAAATCTACCTACTCTGTATATTTCCCATAAGTGGAATCATAACGTGTGATCTTTCCTGCCTGACTTCTTTCAGTTAGCATACTGTTTTTGAGGTTCATTCATGTGGTAACATCTATCATTCCTTTTATGACTAAGTAACCTATTGGATAAATATATCATATTATGGTTATCCATTCATTTGTTGACAAGTATTTGTATAGTTTCTACCTTTTGGTTAATATGAATATTGCTATTGTAAATGTTTATGTACAAGTGTTTGAGTGCCTGGTTTTCTGTTTATTAATTCTGGAGAACAAGTCCAAGACCTCTCATGTTAGATAAATGCTCAGCCACCGAGCTTTAGCCTCACTCCATCCCCCATCCCCTGCACCACCTTTTTGGGAGTGAAATTTCCAGGTTATATGGAAACTCCTTTTAAGAAACCATCAGACTGTTTTTATATAACCAGCTTCACCAGTATACTCCCCTCAAGGGAATGAAATGACGTTATCAATTTCTCCACATCCTTGATAATACTTATTTTCTTGATGTTTAGTTTTTTGAGTTCTTTGTATAATCTAGATGCCAACCCTCTTTCAGATATATAAGCTGGTAAAGATTTTTCCCATTTCTAGGCTTCCCCTTCACTCAAATGATGGTGACCTTTGCTGTAAACTCTTTTATTTCTCAAGGTCTTATTTGTCAATTGTTAGTCTTAATGCCTGAACTATTAGGGTCCAATTCAGAAAGTCTTTTCCTATGCCTATCAGTTCCGGTATAGTCCCTAACTTCTTCTCTATCATATTCAAAATATCGGGTCTTATTTTGAGGTCCTTGATCCATTTGGAGTTGAGTTTTATGCAGGGTAAGAGATAAGGATCTAGTTTCATTCTTCTTCATATAACTATTCAATTTGACTAGCATCATTTGTTGAAGGTGTTGTCTTTGCTCCAGAGTGTATTTTTGGCATCTTTGTCAAAAATCAGGTGGCTGCAGGAGCATAGGCTTATAGCTGGGTCCTCAGGTCTAGTCCATTGATCAACGGGTCTGTTTTTATGCCAGTCCCATGCTGTTTTTATTCCTGTGACTCTGTACCATAACTTTAAATCAGGGATGGTGATACTTCCAGCAGTTCTTTTGTTATTTGGGATTTTTTGGGGGTCATCCTGAGTTTTTTTCTGTTTCCATTTGAAATTTAAGATTATTTAAAAACTTTTTGTGAAGAATGACATTGGCATTTTGATGGGGATTACATTGACCCTGTAGATTCCTTTTGGTAGGATGGTCATTTTCACAATATTAAACCTTCTGCCACATGAGCAAGAAAGGTTTTTCCATCATCTGGTTATCTTCTTTTTTTCTTAGAGGTTTTCATTATATAAGTCTTTCATTTCCTTGGTTTGATTAATTCCAAGATTTTTTTAAGCTTTGTAAATGGAATTGTTTCCTTAATTTTTCTTGCAGTATGTTTGCCATTGGTATATAGGAAGGCTATTGATTTGTGTATTAATTTTGCATCCTGCTACTTTTCTGAAAGTGTTTATCAGCTGTAGGAGTTTTTTGATAGAGTCTTTGGGGTTTTTTATGTATGGAGTCAGATCATCTGCAAATAAGGATACTTTGACTTCTTTACCTATATGCATCCTCTTTATTTTCTTCTCTTGTCTTATTGGTCTAGCTAAGATTTCAAGCAGTATATTGAACAGAGATAGTGGGTATCCTTATCTTGTTCCTTACTTTACTAGAAATGCTTTGAATTCTTATCTTTTAGCATGATATTGGCTATAGGCTTATTGTACATTGTTTTTATTATGTTGAGATATGTTCCCTGTTCCCTAGATTCTCCAAGTCTCTTAGGATGAAGGATGTTGTATTTTGTCACAGGCCTTTTCTGAATCTAATGAGATGATTATGTAGTTTCTGTACTTGTCTATTTTATGTGGTGGGGTTCATTTATCAATTCACATGCGTTGAACCATACCTGCATTTCAGGGATGAAGCTGACTTGTCGTGGATGATCTTTTGGATATATTCTTGAATTGAGTTTGTAGTATTTTATCAAGAATTTTTGTGTCTATGTTCATCAGGGAAATTGGCCTATAGTCTGCTCTCTCTTGCTTGCTTTTTCTTTCTCTCTCTGTTTCTCTCTCTCTCTCTGTTTCTCTCTGTCTCCGTCTCTGTCTCTCTCTGTCTCTCTCTGTCTCCCTCTGTCTCTCTCTCTCTGTCTCTCTGTCTCTCTGTCTCTCTCTCTCTCTCTCTCTCTCTCATTGGGTCTTAATCTGGTTTTGGTTTCAGGGTAATATGGGAATTGTAAGAAGAATTTGAAAGTATTCCTTCCTTTTCTATTTTGTGGAATAATTTGAGGATTGTTGGTGATAGTTTTTCTCTGAAGTTCTGGCAGGATTCTGTGGTGAGTCCACCTGGCCCTTGACTTTTTTGATTGTAGAGATGTTTATTTACTGCTTCTATCTCATTGGTTGTTAAGGGTCTGTTTAAAGTACTTAACTTTGATAGTTAATGTGTATCTAGAAATTGGTCCACTTCTTTTAGATTTTCCATTTTAGTGGAATACAAATTTATAGAGGATATCCTTATGATTCTCTGAATTTCTTCAGTATCTATTGCAATCTCTCCCTTTTCACCTCTAATTTTATTAATTGGGATTTTTCTTTCTTTTGGTTAATTTGTGTGGGAGACAGGCTTGAGCCTAGGGTGAAAGTCTTATTGACAGCCATACAGCAGGCCCAAGGCAACGGCCCAACTGCTGGAGCCTTGTGACATTTGCTCCCATTGGCAGATCATGAGACTGATGCCTAGAGCAGGCCACTCCCTAATCACCACCCTTGGAATTCCAAATTGCAACACTTAGATATTGCAACAGTCAGGGTCATGTGGTTTCCAGGAATCCAGGCTCTGTAATCTGAAACCCATTATGCTAATGAACATCCTACCTGTTATTCTGTGATAGGACGTTAAGTCTGTTATGCTAATAGGATGCTAAGTCTGTTATGCTAGTAAGGTATCCTACTTGCTGTACTGTGATAGGACGCTAAACCTGTTATGCTAATAAGGTATCCTACTTGCTGTGCTGTGATTGGACCACTACCCCTATATAAGCTTGTGCCTTCCTGCAATAAAGTAGACCTGGGTCACTGAACCCAGTCTCCTGTGTCTGAATGCAGCTCCTCTGACACAGTCTCCTCACCAGCCCTGGGGTCCAGGACCAGGCAGAAGTAGATATGATGGAAGGCAGCACTGGGAGAGCAGAAGAGCAGCCTCAGCGCTGGGTGAGCAGAAGAGCGGCCTCAGCCCAGGGCGAGCAGAGGAGCAGCCACAACACCCTTGAGAACGAAGGAGGGGCACCCGTGAGACCGGAGGAGCGGCCCCCACTGGCCGTGACCGCAAATTTGGCTAAAGGTTTGCTAACTTTATCTAGGTTCCCAGCCCTGATATTCTGTTTTGCACGTGATCCATTCTTTTGCTGAGGTTTTCTACTGAGGCTTTTATTTGGCTTATTGAGATTTTCATTTCAAGCATCTTTTCATTTCAGCTTTTCTTTGGTAATTCTATCTCTTTATCGGATTCTCTTTTCATATCTTGTATTGACTTCCTTATTTTACTCATCTCTTGTTTTTATCTTCTTTGAGTTGTGTGAGCATAGTTGTAATCAGTCTTCTGACTTCTTTTTCTGGACATTCTTTGAGGTCATTCTCATTGGGGTCCATTTTATGGACTTAGTAATTTTTGTGGGAGACATGTTGTCATGGATTTTCATGTTGCTTCTGTTTCTATATTGAGATTTGTGTATTTGGAGTTAGTTGGTTGAGTGGGAGTGTGGGCCTGGGACTGATGGTCTGGGGAGTGCTTACCAGCCAGTGCTAGGAGTTGGGGAATTGCAGTCATGTGGGCAAGAAAGGGTTTAATGTCGGAGACCACTTACATATTGGAACCAAGGGCTGGGAGGACAGGGGATATGCAGATCCAGTGATTGGGGCTTCTTGGGTCGTTATCTGTCAGTGATGGGAGCTGGGAGGACCAGGAAGTGTGGGTCAAGTGGTTGGGGCCTGACAAGCCCTTACCTCAATGGTTAATCACTTGAGTGTGACAGGACATGTTTCTCTCACTGCTTTCAAGCTTTTGTTCTGCTTTGTCAGTGAGGGTTCTGAGTGGGGATCTCTTAGTCTTTATTATTCTTGAAGTTCACTAGATTTCTTGAAAGGTGGATTTCTGTTTTTTATTTTAATATTTTATTAATTATTATTATTATTTTATATGTATGAGTGTATTGCCTGTATGTATGTGAGTGCACCCATGTTGTACAATGCTGCAGAGGTCAGAAGAGGGCTTCAGATTTCCCTGGAACTGGAGTTAAGGACAGTCTGTAGTCGCCTTGTGGGTGCTGGGAATCACACCCAGGTCCTCTGTAAGAGCAGTCAGTGCTCTTAACTGCTGAGCCATCTCTCCAGGTTTTTTTTTAATGGCAACATTTCAAACATTTTCAATTCTTATTTCTCCTCCTTTCCTCCTCCCATGCCACATATTTTGGTCAATTTAATGTTGTCCCACTTTTCTCTAAGACTGTTTCTTTTTCTTTATTTTTAATGTTTTTTTTTTTTTTTAGATTGTGTAGTTACTATTGATCTATCTTTATGTTGGCTGATTCTTCCTTCTGCCAGCAAAAGTGCCCTGCTGCACCCTCTCTTGGATTCCTATAGAAATAGCTCTTGGCAACATTCCAGGATAATCCCTTGCTCCAGAACCAGCAATCCAATTTTACTATCTTAAAATGGTCCAAGCCCAACCCCAAATTGCTTCCTCTGGGGGGATATCTGGATCACGTTTCTTTCATGAGATATTAGTCAGGGTCATGGTATTCTTGTTGTAACACTTTATTATAGGCAAGGAAAACATTGACATTCTCATTTTATCTTTTTATTTTGTTTTGTTTTATTGTGGTACTATAGATTAAACCCAGGACCTTGTATATGTTAGGCAAGTACTCTACCACCTAACTACACCCCTCAATGGTTGCCATGTCTTGTTTAAAATAAATGAGAAAATTTAAACCCAGAATTTCACAGAAATTTGTCCAGAAAATGAAGGACTAGAAACCAAATCTTTGGAATTTTAACTAAGCAATTTTTGAGTACGAGAATCACTATGAATTTATTTAAATAATCTGACTTTCATCTAAACCTATAGTTATTGGGAAACAGATGTTTAAGTAGCTGATGAGGAAAACAGCTTGATGGCAATGCTGCCTCAAAGGAATATGAGAGCAATTGCTATGCACAGTAAATGGAAAAAGCACTGAATAAATTCAAAAGTATTTACAGGGGTGTGTAATATCCTATTGGGTAATAATGCTTGACATTTGTGATTAGCTTTTGTCAGATAGTATTTGTACTCTCCCAAAAATTCCTTGAAATATATTTATATGCTACAAATGAGCACCTCATTTCATAGAATCTGGTCCTGGATTTATAGTAACTAGAAGCCAAACATTGGCACATTCTTAAAGGATTGGACAACCCTTGGGCAGGGCTGTTAGACCTTTCTCCAACAAGACACGTAGTCACCATTTTCCCTTATTTATGAGTTTGAGGTAATTTTGATTAATATGCATCAAGTGTTTAGCACAGAATCTGCTGCATAATAAGAGCTCAAAAAGCAAAAGTTTATTTGTAATTTCTATCTTCGTAATTCTGTCCCCGGCACACACGAAGTGGATGATTTTAGTCAATGTATTCTTATTTTGGTTTTATTATTTGTAAAGTGAGGATAATGAAGATTTCTACCTTACAAGGCTATCATGAGGCTTAAATAGGATTTCATATGCACTAAGCTCTTAAGAGTCTGGCACACAGTGATTACTCAATTAGTTAAATTGAATGCTGTTTTCCCCGAGGCATATGATGTCACACTGCTGCTGACATTTTTACAATATAAGGACATGGAAAGACGGAAAATCATTGCTACTATTGCGAGAGAGTGGGCACTGCTGGTCAGCAAGCCCAGAGACCTTTTGCAGCTTGAATTCAAGCTAAAGAGCAAGCTATTTATAGTCAGGCTGGGAAACTAGCTCAGTGTTCCCAAAACATTATTGAAATGGACATATTCCAGGCTTCTGAAACCAAAGATAAATTGTGTACTTAACTCATTTTATTCTGCTTTTACCCTTATACTGACACAGTAGTGATATATAACACACTTTCATAGGTTTCTACAAGAAGTGTCTGATGTTTCTAGACAAAATCCAAACCAATTGTGTGTATGATGTCTTGTCTGAGAGGAAAATGTTAATTATTTTTACTATAATCAGCTCTCCCAACTTGTCTGACTGCCTTATTTGATACAGAAATAGAATGCAATGTCACCACCAACCAATCACTCTACATAGTCAAAGCACCATGGCCAAGAAGCCATAGATTTTTCATAATCCAGTTTGCATTATGGAAGAAATATCTGAAGCATATGTAGAGAACGCTAATCATTACCTTCGGGCATTGGTGGACAAAGGACCACACTTTAGACCTAGGCAATTAATGTTCACGTAAGTAACAGATCTTAAAATATTGTGTGCATCTCTTTTTGTGACTCTATGAAAAAAGAACATGATTATAAATATTCAGAGATGTCCCAGGTGTTCTAATAATACAACTAATGCTGATGAGAATAGGTTTCAAGACACTTCCGGTGGGTTAAAAGTACTAGGCAGCCACCTGGGGCTATGATTCTTCTTCCAGGTCTATTTCCTAAGCTCCAAGTGCAGCACATATGACAGAAGAACACACACAGTCACAGAGGATGTGCATCTTTGATAAGTGTATTTCAGGAGCAAGGTGGGCTAGACTTGTCACCAATGTAAACAGATAATTAGTGTTAAGAAGAAGTGTTATTTACCTGTTTAGCCATCTTTTGATTATTACTCTAATGATAAAATTAATAAACGCATCACCAATTGCAGGTAATCTAATACTTCACAATAATAACCCAAACTCCTCATAATTCTACCATCCAAAGTAACTCTGTCAACTTGTTTTTGTTTTGTGAATTTCTAACACCATGAATACACAAAAGAGAAGTACGTGATGTGTGTATGTGTGTGTGTGAGAGAGACAGAGAGAAAGAGACAGACAGAGAGGGAAAGAGAGAGAGAAGAGATCACACACATGGTTATATGGTGACTTGCCTGTTTGTAAGGATTGGGTACGAATTTGTTCCAAATATCTAGGTCTGCATAAGAAGTCATCTTAAAACTTAATGACTTTGAAAGTATTGATTTTGCTCACAAATCTGCAATTGGATCAGCTCTTAATGGGGTAGCTTATGTTGGCTCCACTTAGCATCATGAGGCAGCTAAAAGGCTTGCCTGCCGGTCTCTGAAAGCTCCCTTGTCACGTGTCTGGGGAACCAAGCAGCTGGGACTGGAATAACTGGGATCTGCATTCTGCCTTGCTCTCTACACACTTCCTTTTCACAGTGTCTCCAGAGTCAAAGCTTCTAGTGAGTCACACTTCAACTTGTCAGCTCTTGAGTCACAATCCTGAAGATTGTGTATTGGCGGACAGAAAGGAAAGGGAGAAAGAAAAGGCTGTCTCATCTCTTGTGACCTGGCTTTGGAAGTGTACAGCATCACTTCCACACATTATATTCATTAAAACAAGACACCAGAGGCAGCCCATATACATGGAGATGGGGAGCTACAGTCCACCTTGTAGGAAAAGTATCAAAGAGGTTCTACCTCTGATCTACAGCCCCAGAAACTCATATTATTTTTGAAATAATTAAAGAAAATGCACACTGTTTGTATCAATAAACATTTGTTTCCACATAAGGTGTTAGGAAGTCATGAATGTTTTCTTATGTCATTTTATAGCACATATTTAAAGTTTTGTATAATTGATACATCATAATTTATTTAAATCAATTTCATTAATTGGATACATGAATTATTTACTTTGTTTTTAAGATAATTCTGTGACTGACATCCTAGAACAGAAGTCTCTGTTTTCTTCAAATAGGTTCATAGGCATAAAGTTTCTGGGTTGGGTTGGGCCTGGAACACAATGGCTGACTGCTTGCCTAGCATGTGTGAGACTTTAGATTCAATCACCAATGCTGCTAAGAAAAAATTTTTACATGAAGGGGTGTACAGTTTTAAGGTTTCTGAGTACCTATTGCAAAGATGCTCTAGAATTTTTTTATGTCCTTATTGCTTACTACAAGAGCATCTTCCCATTAGTCTGGTAAGTATGCAGACTAGAATATCAACATAAGTCTGGAAGGAGATACTTAAAAGTTGTTGTTCATATTCTGCTGCATTACATGATAAAATACTATCTATGCTTTTATACCTTATGGCTACTTGTTTTTTAAGAGAAGGAAAACAATAGAAGTAGGAATGAAGTTCATTAACGAAAAGAAAGGCACAGAATCCTGTCTTCCTTACCAGCAATAGGCCACCAAACTGACTCATCACTTTCCAAGATGGCAACTAAAACAAAAAAAAAAAATGACGTGTTAACAAACTCAAATGTGGGATGCACTGAAGGGCCTCTTGCTGACTCTTAACCACTTGTGTCTCTTCTAAAACTAGGGGTTGGCTACCAAATACTAGGGGTCAGAATTTAGTATATATATGATGATCAGAACAATTCTTGACACATAAAATGCTCTTTGCACACCAGCTATGACATTAGAGGGCAGACAGGAAAGTAATAGTTCAGAGCCAGGTCTGAGGGAACCTGCCGAGTTCAGATTCTCACCCACCACAGGCTAGCTGACCGTCATGGGTCATGAAACATTAACTGTGCTGATTATGAAGTGGTAAATGCACTGGCAGCTTATTCCAGGGTCACTTTGCAACAGATCCCTGATAGAAGTGAATGGCATCCCATCAAAACTTGATTCAGTAAAATCAATGATACAGAAGACACAACTGAGCAGCCCAGGTGTAGAGCTCTGTGATAGCACAGCAGGAAAGACCAGAGGCTAAAAGTTGAAAGGACGGGCATGCACTTACAATCGAGCCAAAGTGAAACCTATACCAAAATTATTCATGAGTGTAGTGTTGGTTTCAGCAACCAAAACCCACAGACAGGACCACTAGACGACTTGCATTACGAACCCCAAAGATATCTACACTGACTAAAAATAGAGATTTCACCTCTGTCCCTTAGTGCTATTTTTACTGGACAAATTAAGTTGTCTGTGGTTTTTTTTGCCCAAACCTCAACTCACAATAGTTTCTTTCCTGAGTGATGTTAATTTTAGTACGTTCAGCATATTTCTCACTTCAAAAAGAAAGAGATACTGAGGAAGACGGACTATATCTTGAAAGTATTAAAAAATTAAAAATATGATATATTAAATCTGTTTACAGTCTTGTAAGTATAACAAATATAATTTATATATATATATTAATCATATATAATTAAATACTTAGACTATATTGAAATACAGAATTTACAACAGTT
>NW_008349130.1:2430128-2435807 GCF_000622305.1 Nannospalax galili | reverse complement strand
TAGTATTTCCTAAATTGTACTTCTCAATCTAGCATATATTAATTCCTTTCCCTATTAACTGCTGTGTTGTGGGCATTTCTGTTTTTCTTTTTAAATATTTTATTATTTTTATTTTATGTATATGAGTGTATTGCCCTCGTGTATGTAAGTATACCCATGCTGTGCAACACCCAAGAAGGTGAGAAGAGGGCATTGGATCCCCTGGAATGGGAGTTACAGATAGTTGTTAGCCACCATGTGGGTGCTGGGAATCAAACCCAGGTCCTCTGCAAGAGCAGCCAGTGCTCTTGACTGCTGAGCCACCTCTGCAGCCCCTGGTATTTCTGTTTTAAATAGTGCATAATATTTTTATTACAATTGAATGATTATAAATTCCATAGATTTTATTATTTTTCAATCTGCTTCTATTCTTTGACATGAATTCCTTTCTATTGATCTATTCATGAGTCCCTTTTAAAATCATGGTCTGTTCTTAATAAGCTATGCAAATTTTGGTGCTGGAATTGAAAATTGGGATTCTCAATCCCAGCATTCTTCTAGCTCTGTGTCCTGGTTAACTTCCTATTGCCATGATAAAACCACTGACCAAAACCAACTTGGGGAGGAAAGGGTTTATTTGGCTTATAGCACAGACCATCATCAAGGGAAACCAAGGCAGGTACCTGGAGCACAGACCACGGAGGATAGCTGCCACTGCCACGCACTTCTAGTCCATGCTTAGCCTGTTTTCTTTTTCTTTTTGGTCTTTGTGAGACCTATAGCCCCAGCTGGCCTGGAACTCACTATGTAGACCAGGCTGGCCTGGAACTCACAGAGATCTGCTTGCCACAGCCTCCCTAGTGCTGGGATTAAAGGTGTGCACTACCATGCCCAGTATATAGTCTGCTTTCTTATATAACACAGGACAACCTGCCCAGGGGTGGCCCCACATATAGTGGGGCTGGGCCTTCCCACATCATTCAGCAATCAAGAAATTGCCCCAAAGACATGGCCACAGACCAATCCAATAGAGGAAATTCCTTATTTGAGGTTCCCTCCACCCAAGTGTGTCAGGTCGACAACTGAAGCTTTCCAGCACACTCTGCTTTCGGTCAAAAGTTCTCTTTAACCCATTGTTGGCTATAATATGAGATGCATCATATAAAATCAAATCTGCATATACTGAACACTAGAAACACACCAGAAGCATTTTTTAGTGTTTTAATTCTAAAATTATTACTTTACCTCACATCTGGTGAAATCATATAATAGTCATTTTTTATCCTCTGAAACTCCCCTGTGAGCTGTTAGCATTAGATGAAGTCACCCACAAAAGTTCAGAAAAGAACTTCACAAACATTTTTACCTCTAGCACCAAGTATTCTTGTTTCATTTACATATGAAAAGCACAAATTGGTATCAACCATTCAGCTTTACTTATTTCTAAAAGCACAGTGGCATTTATTTAAACTTAAGAAAAGGAATAGGATGAACGATTTCTTTAGAATTGTTTCCCTATGTCATATGCACAATATCACACACATGTTCATGCACACACAGAATATGTGTATGTTCTACTGTATTTATGATCCCTGTGGTCATTATCCTAGCATAAACTAGTTTAAACAGGAGAAAATTCATTGGAGACTCGTTAACCAAAAAGTACAGGAGAGGGTTCTTTTAGGCCAATATACTCTGGCAATAAACTCATCAAGGCTCAGTCTCCCTGTTCCCTCCCCAGTTCCCTTCATTCTCACACAGCCTTTTTAATATTTTTTTAACTTTTACAAAAACTTTATTGAGAATTTCATACATGCATATAAGGTGTCTTGATCAAATCCATGCCCAGTCCCTCCCCTCCAACATTCCCTCCTCTAAAGAAGTAATCCTAAAATCTTTTAAGGATTAGATACAAGCTCCCAAATACTTTTGACATTTTTGGCCTTTGGAACAGAGTATGTTGCTAACAGGCCCAAGGACATCTTGACTTTTAGCCAAGAAACTGGCTACATTTCTTTGGGGTCTTTTTACCCTAACTGCCTAGCCAATTCCTACCTCCTATTCTTATCACATCATCCTCTGAAGGGGTTACCCAAATTGCTAATAGGGAATCGGGACACAGAGTACTCTAACTTCTTCCATGCTGAACAGGGACTCAGGGTGAGGCAATTGGAGTACCCTTTCAGTGGGTCTATCTAAAAGACTCCCAAATTACATAACACTTTTCTCTAAGGGGAGAAGAAAGTCCTTAAATTGTGAATAGGAGATTTGAAGGAGATAAAGGCAAGAGTAATTAACATTACAAGTTATTGACAAGGGCTTCCAAAAGCATCCCTGTATTGGGTTCTTCCTCATTTTTCTTTTGTCTTTAAAGGCTGGACTAGTCAGCTGGGAAGAGTGGCTGGATACTCAGGTGAGGGTCCAGTGACCCTGCTTGGCACTCCTTTAATGAATGAGCACAACTGTCAACAAGCCCAATTGTAACTATGTTTAGCAATCAGGCTCAGCCAAAGTCATGATGATGGTAGTTATTTCATGCAGAAGGGACTGCTGTATAGATAGCATCATCTTATTAAAAGGACCTGGAATTTAAAAGGATTTGGCGCTAGGAGCCACATGTGAGGGAGAACATACGTTGTTTGTTTCTCTGAGCCCTCACACAGCCTTTTGCCTATGCTGGGTAGGGTGGTCACCATTGCCTTTGGCTTCACAGTTGCCTGTTCAGGGACTCAAGTCAGAAAACTAATAAGGGGCCATTGGGGGATTTCAAGGGATGGGGAATAGAACACAGGTGATATGAAGGGGGAAAGGGAAACAATGGAACAGGAAGGGTTAAAGAGGGTGTCAGGTTATGAGGACAGGGTAGAGGAGTGAGTATGAAGAGGAAAGCTAACACTAAAGAGCTTTGAAAAAGCCACATGGAAATTACTGTAGAAGTTTCCTAATGCATATGCATATGTATGTATAAAAGGGGTTTAACTGGACTTGCCCTATAATGAGGGGACAATTCCTCCCCCAGGCATCACAGGCTAGCAAATAAAAAACCTAGTTGCCAGGTATGGGTTACCCCTTTTCGAGCTGTTTGTCAGTAGGGTCCCAAAGACCTCCCTACACATTATGGGCTATTGCCCTTGCTCTTGGTTACCCTCTAGTTGTGTGCTTTTCATGAGACTGGTCTTTGACAATGGTGGCAGCCTCAGAATCAAACTTTGCTTTTATCTTTAGATGTATTATAATTCTAAAATGTTCTTTTAACATTATCATACTTTAGTTTCTATTGTTCTTAGCTTCATTTTCTTTCCTATTTAATGGTGAATATTGACATTCATTTTAATTGAGTACTCAGAAAATACTGTTAGTATCAAATTTCTTTGAGATCAAGTCTAATTAGCTAATTATCGATTAAGACTATGGATTTATAAGGACAATGTTTTTTTAAATATTTTATTCATTATTTTTACTTTAGTGTATGAGTGTATTGTCTGCATGTATGTGACTGCAGCCGTGTCATGAAAGGCTGCAGAGGTCAGAAGAGAGCTTCGGATTTCCCTGGAACTGGAGTTAAGGACAGCTCGTAGCCGCCATGTGGGTGCTGGGAATCGAACCTGGGTTCTCTGCAAGAGCAGTCAGTGCTCTTAACCACTAAGCGATCTCTCCAGCCCCAACAATGTTATTTTTAACTGAAGATATTTTCAAAAAAGGGAAATCTATCTCCTGATACAGAAAGACTATCTGAGGTCAGGCCAATGATTTATATATTCCTTAGTGTGTAGCTCTACTTAAAGTCTTCAATTCCTTCTTTTTGCTGTAAATGTTTGGCTATTTCCATTCAATGCAGACAATTCACTTATGTATTTACTTACCAAATAAGAGTGGAAAATGTTAGAATGAGGTGTATAGTCATATTTAAATAAATAGCTTTAAAAAAATCAGTGGCTACTAAGGGGTAATTGTCAGGAGTTCTCTTGATTACGTTATCAAATAACTTTTTAAAAATTTAAATGTTATGTGTAGAGTGTATTTATGTATGAGTGTATTGCTTGCATATATGTAAGTGCACCCATGTCATACAATGCCCATGGAGGTCAAAATAGGGTATTGGGTCCCCTAGAACTGGAGTGACAGATGGTTGTTAGCCACCATGTGGGTGCTGGAAACTGAAGCCAGATCCTCTGCAAGAGCAGCCAATGCTTCTAACCTCTGAACCATCTTTCTAGCCCCTCAAATAATTTTAAAATCTCGATGGCAGAAAATTTATTTGCTATATTTAATTTACAATATTTTCCAAGGTGAGTATTCCCAGAAAATTAATGTTGATTAAAGTGTCTGTCAGAGAAAAATCAAAATATCCTATAAACGACATTTGTTGAATTTTAAGTGTGCATTTTTTTTTCTTTTCAGAGTTCTAAGAATGTATCCCAGAGCCTTGCACATGCTATGTGCTCTCCCACTGAGCTATGTTCCAGTACAAATAAGATTCCTACCCACAAAAAGAGAGATCGAGGGGCTAGAGAGAGATGGCTCAGTGGTTAAGAGCACTGACTACTCTTACAGAGGACCTAGGTTAGGTTCCCAGAACCCACATGGCAGCTAACAACAGTAACTCCAGGTCCATGGGATCTGATGCCCTTTTCTGACCTCCGTGAGCACTGCATGACACAGGTACACTTATATACATGTAGGCAATACACTCATATGCATAAAATAAAAATAGTAAATACAATATTTTTTTTAAAAGAGAGATAAAAAACGTGGATAATAACTAAATTTCAAAATAATGGTTTTTGCAGTGGAGGAGGCAGTTTCAAAAGGCTTAATGGACCTGCCTAAACCCATTTTAAAGATCAGCCTGAGAGGTAGACATGAGGTTTTCCTGAATATGAAGTCTTTTAGATACCAGACCTGTGATTTCCTGGGGTTTGGCCAAATGGAGCCTTAGGACTTCCCGACTGCTCCTTTATCGGATGGCTTTGATGGAATAGCATGCATTGTCATTCTGTTCCTTGTGAGTAATACTAGTTTCTCCATGAGTTGTGAAGAATACAATGTATTTCAGATCAATGTCAGCTGAGGCTGGTGATTAACATGTGCAAAAACAAAAGCCATTTGTGTTCACTTGTGTGCAGAATGTGGGCCTTATCCTCGCTTTTCCCTTTCAAGGTTTCTCACAGGACAGCAATGTGGAGTTGATGTTCAGAGTGTTTGCCTTTTTCAGACACTCTGAAGATAATCTCCAGAACTTATACACTAAACCCTTGATTTTTCATCAATGGGGTGAAAAGAAGTGGGATTTTTGTTGTATACTTGGCAAAAATGAAAAAGACAGAGAGAGATTATAAAATGTACAACTTGAAGCTTCTTGTTAAGATTATACCTCTGTCACTTAGTAAGCATGACTGTCCAGTGTGATGCAGTTTGTGATTATTATTTACCTTCTGAAACTTTATTAATATTTTACATTTGCATTTTTATGCTGTTTTTATTGAAAAAAGATTTTTATTTTTCAATACATTATATAGAAGCTCTGTTATTTTAATTACTTTGATATCTGCTATTTATACTACAGAAACTATTTTAAAGACCTATTTTTAAATTATCACTATAAACATTTGCTATTTGAGTAAAATTATTACAAAACGAAACTTGACCTACAAATATATGTAAAGTTTTTAGAGAAGGAAAAACATACTTTTTTTTAAA
>NW_008349130.1:2429790-2429976 GCF_000622305.1 Nannospalax galili | reverse complement strand
CGCTGGAACTGGAGTTGTGGACAGTTGTTTGCTGCCATGTGGGTCCTGGGAATTGAAGCCCGGTGTTCTGCAAGAACAGTCGGTGTTCTTAACTGCTGAGCCATCTCTCCAGTCCCATAATCTCTATTTCTAATGTGTATCTTGGAAGCATTTATTTTACAAAATAATTTTATTTCCATCAAGCTA
>NW_008349130.1:2414040-2424420 GCF_000622305.1 Nannospalax galili | reverse complement strand
AGGTGAGGGCAGGGCCAGGTCCAGAAGCGGTGCCCCTGGGGCCCAAGAAAGACACTAAGTTTGTCTGGGTGAGAAGGGTCAGGAAGCAGTATTGGTTCCCCCAGTGTCTGGGGCCCCAAGTCTAGGGATGGTGCAGGTCCCAAACTGGGAGTAGCGAACAGCGGGGGAGATGGAAGGGTGAATGTGGCTTGGGGAGTCAAGGCGCGGAGGGCTGCGCTATAGACTTACCCCAAGAGGCCTGAGGATAGGAGTGCATGCTAGAAGACTTAGCTGGTGGTGCAGGTCCAGGGATGCAGAGAGAAGTGAGGGTGGGGCCAGGACCAGAAGCGGTGCTCCTGGGGCCCAAGAAAGGCACTCAGTTGGTCCCAAGAGGCCTGAGGATAGGAGTGCAGGCTAGGAGAGTTAGCTGGTGGTGCAGGTCCAGGAATGCAGAGAGAGGTGAGGGTGGGGCCAGGACCAGAAGCGGTGCTCCTGGGGCCCAAGAAAGGCACATTGGATATTTTCTAAACCTCAAAATTTCTAGCCAGGCATGGTGGTGCAAGTCTTTAATCCCAGCATTTGGGATGCAGAGGCAGATAAATTTCTGTGAGATCAAGGCCAGCCTGGTCTACAGAGTACCAGACAGCTTGTCTGGGGCTCTAAAGCAGACCCTGTCTCAGAACAAACAAATAAACACACAAACAAAGAAAAATTCTGAGGGACGGTGATTTGAAACCTACAATTCTGAAGACTATAAAACTATCAAACAGCTGTGAGCACAGGATTAATGTGTGTGTGTAGTATGTACATGTGTGCATATATGTGTTTTGCTTGGGATTGAATCACAGGCCTTTCATCTCCTAGGCAAGTACTCTACCACTGTGTTAGATCCTTAGTCCATGACCTTTTCAAATATGTAAATTCCCCAAACATTTATTGCCTATGCAACTTTTTAAAATTATTTATTTAATAACATGATTGTAAGAAGCATTTCATTACAGCATTAACATTTCAATAACAATTTCCAGAGCAAAGATGCATTTATTTCAAAATTGGCTGTAAATTTTAATTTCACAGTTGAATTAATAAAGTTATAGAATATTGAACTCAGTATAAACCCTATAAGACATAAAATTGAATGAGGTTTTAACCTTTACAAAAGATCTCCATTTCATTTTAAAATATACTATTTCATACAGAAGAACTCATTTTTAATGCTACTAACACTTAGATGTTTGCACAAGCATCTCTGATCTCTATGTATCTGTGATGATTTGAATGAAAATGTCCCACATAGGCTTCAAGTATTTGGACATTTTGTCCCCAGATGATGGAGCTGATTTGGGAGGTTCCAGAAGGTATGGATATCCTGGAGGAAGTATATCACTGGGGGTGGGCTTAGAGAGCTTTTAAGCCTTGCTAGATCTCCAGTCACTCTCTTGCTTCCTGTGCCTGCGTGATGATTTGATAGCTTCACTTCTGCCGCTCTTGCTCCAGCCACCTCCAGGACCATGCCTCCCTGCCATGACAGACTGTAATTCCTCTGTAAGCTCAAATAAACTCTTCCTTCTATAAATTTCTTGGATCAGAGTTTCTATCACAGCAATAGAAAAGTGACTAATACAGTAATTGGTACCAGGAGTGGGGTTCACACCCACACGGACATATGTCCATTGGATATGTATTAACCCCTCCTTAATCACTTTACTCTCCTTAATCACTTTAATGTCCTTATCAATGGGATCCTCTCCATCACATGCCAGGGCTCCAACATTTATCTTCCTAGTGCTCTTTTTTGATCCAAACTGTATTTCTTTCTGCCACATTTGCTCTCTTTTACTGTAGATCTGTATAATACTCACCATTAATAGCCATGCCACCATTTCTACATTAGGCTTTCTTGAAATTTCTTCTGTCAGAGAAATTAGTCCATTGCTTTTCAACATAGCCTCAGGCAAGCTTTTTGGTTGAGGGCAGACTCCAGCCAGACTTTTTGCCAAAATATCCCAAGTGCTGCTTAAGTCCTTATTTCCCCCTGGAACTGCATTGTTCTCAGCACTACTCTTCCAGGCATTTACTAGAATGGCCTGTTAAGCTCTGCTTACAGCAATCACCACATCTCAAGCCCAAACTTCCAAACTCTTCTACATTTTTCAAAAACCCCACATGGTCAGGTTCTTCACAGCCAACAGCCCACTCTCTGGTACCAGACAAAGCTGTCCGTTATCTCCAGTCTTCTTTAAGATAGTGCTTGAAATTCTTGCAAAAGCAATAAGACAAGAGAAGGAAATTAAAGGAGTAATGATTGGAAAAGAAGATATCAAATTATCCCTTTTTGCAGACAACATGATATTATATGTAAGAGACACTAAAAATTCCACCATAAAACTCCTAGAAATTATTAACACATTCAGTAAAGTGGCAGGCCACAAAATAAATCTACAAAATTCTGTAGCCTTTCTATATACCAATAACAAGCAATCAGAGAATGAGTACATAGAAACACTCCCTTTCACAATAGCTACAAAAACAAAACAAAACAAAACAAAAACCCACCTCAGAATAAAGCTGACCAAAGACATTAAAGACTTCTACAACAAAATTTTTAAATCTTTAAAGAGAGAGATTGAGGAAGACATCAGAAGATGGAAGGACCTCCCATGCTCATGGATTGGAAGAATTAATATTGTCAAAATGACCATCCTACCAAAAGCCATTTATAGATTCAATGCAATGCGAATCAAAATCTCCATGACATTCTTCACAGAACTGGAAAAAGCATCCTAAGATTCATATGGCAGCACAAAAGACCTTGGATAGCCAAAGCAACCCTGAGCACTAAGAGCAATGCTGAGGGGATTACTATACCAGATTTTAAATCGTATTATAGAGCTGTAGTCATAAAAACAATATGGTACTGGCACAAAAGTAGACCCATAGATCAATGGAACAAAATTGAAGACCCAAATATGACTACATGCAATTTCAGCCACCTGATATTTGACAAAGGGGCCAAGAACATTAACTGGAGGAAAGACAGCATGTTTAGCAAATGGTGCTGGCAAAACTGGATCTCCACTTGTAGAAGAATGAAACTAAACCCCTATCTTTCACCTTGCACAAAAGTCAACTCCAAATGGATGAAAGACCTCAATGTGAAGACTGAAACTCTGCAACTGTTAGAAGAAAACATTGCTAATAACCTACAAGATATAGGTTTAGGAAAGGATTTTCTAAACCAGACATCAATTGCTCAGGAAACAGGGCAAGAATCAACAAATGGGACCTCATTAAACTAAAAAGCTTCTGTACATCAAAAGAAGCAATGAAGGAAGTGAAGAGAAAACCCACAGAATGGGAGAAAATCTTCATCAGCAACACATCTGACAGAGGTTTAATATCCAGGATATATAACAAACTCAAGAAAGGAAGTAACCCAATGGGCTAAGGAGCTGAACAGAGAGTTCTCAAAAGAAATAAAGATAGCTAAGAAGAATTTTAAAAGGTGTTCAACACCACTAGTAAATAGGGAAATGCAAATTAAAACCACTTTAAGATTTCATCTTACCTCAATCAGACTGGCTAAGATCAAGAGAACAAATGATACCAAATGTTGGAGAGGTTGTGGGGAAAGGGGAACACTCATCCACTGCTGGTGGGATTGCAAACTTGTACAACTCCTATGGAAAACAGTGTGGAGAACTCCTAAAAAAAACTACAAATGAACCTACCATTTGACCTAGTTATACCACTCCTTGGCATATACTCAAAGAACTCATCCTATTGTAGAGACACTTGTACATCCATGTTTGTTGCTGCTCTTTTCACAATAGCTAAGAGATGGAAGCAACCTAAGTGTCCCTCAATTGATGAGTGGATAATGAAAATGTGGTTCATTTATACAATGGAGTTTTACTCAGCAGTAAAGAAAGAGGAAATCATGAAATTTGCAGGTAAATGGATGGAACTAGAAACTGTTATACTAAGTGAAGTAACACAGACTCTGAAACAAACAAACAAACAAAACATGAAGTATGTTCTCCCTCATATATGGATCCTAGCACCAAATCCTGATGAGTATCCAGACATAACTACAAGCATCATGATAATGAAAAGGAACCAGGAAGGTAAAGGAAAAGAAAGAATCTGAAAGAGAAGAACAGTAGGAAACAGGCCTTAATAAGTCAGATATGGATAAAAATGGGGTTATTTTAAGGGGGGAGGGAAGATTATACAAGGAACCTTGGGGATAAAGGGAAAGAAGGAGCTCAAGAGAATTGGGGCCATAGGAAAAGGGTAGTATTAAGAGAGCAATGGGAAAAATGGGGGTACTTTAAATGGGGAAACCATGGTGGAAGGGTCAGACAATGTGAGAGATAAATAATGCCTAGCTAGTTTTTAAAAAAACCGGAGGGAACCATATAAATTGAACAACCTACTGACAAATTATACATACAACTAGCTCAAGGAATATAATACATATCTAGGCAAGATTTATCTGAGGATGTTTGGTCTTTTCCCAAACATTATTTACATGGCACATGGGAATTAAAAGTACCAGACTGATGAAACTAACTTTGGATGAGCAGGACCTTTGACTCATCTTCACATAGGCAGAACTGGTAAAAGAAAGGAGCCAGGGGCTCCTCCCAAGCCCATGTGACCTCTAACGATTAGATCCTCAAACAGCCTTAAGTGTAAAAATAAATTGGTTTATCTCTTCTTGGTTTAGTTTTGGTGGTTCCCATACTTTTAGATACCTGTCCATTTCTGTTAGGTTTTCAAATTTAGTAGCATATAGGTTTTAAAGTATTCCCTTATAGTGTTCTGGATTTTTTAAGGGTCTGTTTTGGTGTTTTCCCTTTCATCTCTGATTTTGTTGATTTGGAGGTGCTCTTTCTTTCTTTTGGTTAAGTGGGCTAGTGGACTGTCCATTTTGTTTATCTTTTCAAAGAACCAGCTCTTGGATTTGTTGATTCTTTGTATTGTTTTCTTTGTTCAATTTCATCAATTTCTGCACTGATTTTTGTTTTTTCTTGTCTGCCGAGTTTTGGTTTCATTTGTTGTTGCTTTTCAAGTGTCTTGAGTTGCAATATTAAGTCATTTATTTGTGTTCTTTCTGATTTTTTAATGTAGGCACTTAGAGCTATAAACTTCTAAGGACTGCTTTCAATGTGTCCCAGAGGTTTCTTTGTGTTGTGTTGTCCTTTTCATTTAGTTCCAGGAATAATTTTATTTCTTTCTTAATTTGTCCTTTGACCCATTCATCATTCAGGAATGTGTTGTTTAATCTCCATGTATTTATGTAATTACTAGGATTCTTCCAGTGTTGATTTTAAGCTCTATTGCATTGTGGTCTGATAGAATGCATGGAATTATTTCAATCTTTTAGTATTTGTTGAGGTTTGTTTTGTGTACCAGTATAAAGTCAATTTTGGAGAAAGTTCCATGGGGTGCTAAATAAATGGTGCTTGGATGGACTATTCTGTAGATGTCTATTAGGTCCATTTGATGTATGGTATTGTTTAATTCAGATGTCTCTCTGTTAATTCTGTGTCCTGTTGACCTATCTAATGGAGATCTGGTGAATATATGTTTACGTTTGTAATATCTTCTTGGTCTATTGTTCCTTTGATCAGAATGATGTGGCCCTCTTTATCTCTTCTGATTAATTTTAGTTTAAAATCGATTTTATCAGATATTAGAATTGCAATATATGCTTTTTTCTTAGTACCATTCTCTTGGTATATTTTTTTCCATCCTTTCACTTTAAGGTAAGACTGTCCTTGAATGTGTGATGAGTTTCTTGCAGACAACAAAAAGATGGGTTTTGTTTCTTAATCCATTCAACCAGTCTGTGTCTTTTGAGTGGGGAATTCAGTCCATTGGAATGTGAAGTTATTAATGAAAGATGTGTATTGAATTCTGTCCCTTTTATTTCTGTTCACATTTTTAGTATAGCTGTGCATTTCCACAGTTATACCTTCATTGAGTTTCTTTCTGTAACCCTTTGGGTATAGTTGTTCCTTTCTTCAGCTCTTTGTATTGCTTCAGGAACTCTCTGAAGGGCTGGTTCTGTAGACACGAATTCTTTCAGCCTATTTATGTCATGGAAGATTTTTATTTTGATCCTGTCTATTTGGTGTTCTATATGCTTCTTGTATTTGTATGGGCACGTCTTTAATTTTGGGCAGTTTTCTTCTACAATCCATTGAAGATCTTGTCCATACCATTATCCTGAGATTCTTCTCCTTCCTGTATGGCTATGATTTGTAAGTTTTCTCTTTTTATGGTGTCACACAATTCCTGCATATTCCATTCTTGCGTTTTCTTAAATTTTTCATAGTCTTCTTAGCTTGAGTGGTCTAATTCTTCTTCTTTAACTTCCAGTCTTGATACTCTGTTTTCCATTTCATTCATCCTATTGGTGAAGCTTTCTCCTGTCATTTCTAATTGGTGCACTGTTTCACTTCCTTCTTCATTTCAGCCTGAGTATTCTTCAATATTTCTAACTCTTTTCTGAATTCATTCAGATGTTTAGCCCTATCATCTTTCAGTTCCTTGGTTTCTTTGTGTGTTCTTTAAATTCACTGAATTCTTTTATTGTGTTTATAATTGTTCTTTTGAATTCCATGTCCCATGTTATCTCTAGGGTGTTCCCATTGTACTCCTCTAGAGAACTGTTGGTACTTGGTGGGGGTATATTACTTTGGTTTTTCATGTTATTATTTTTTCTCTGTGACTTTGACATGTGGAATTCCTTTGTAGTTTCTGATTCTTGTGTGAGACTCAAGCCTTTCTTTGTTGAGTTTAGGTCTGCTTCTTTTTGTAAACTTTATGCACCTTTGTGGTTTACTTGTTGGGCATGAAAAGCTGGATGGTCTAGGTTTCAGGTTCTCTCTTTGGTTTTATATTGGAGTGGCCAAATTGCTTTTGTCTTCAGGAGTTTCCATAGAGACCCAAGTCAGATGAGGATCAGATTCTCTCAGGCTTTCTCCTAAGGTCTGAATCCCTCCAGGAAAGATGCTGGCCTAAGGAATTTGGGGGTTGGGCTGGCCTGGGAGCAGAGCCCAGGAAAGATGCTGACCCCCAGGAATGCAAAGGGAAGTGGGGATGGTAAGAGGCATGGAGGGCTCCTGGGAACTACAGGGAGGAACTGGGTTGGTTTGGATTCAAAGGATCAGGAAGTAGACTTTGTGCCAAGAGGTCAGCCCAGGGGTCTGGGGGTGCCAAGACAAGAAATGGGTCAGTACCCAGACTAGGAGGAGAGATGAGGTGGGGCAGCTGGGAGGATGAATGAGGATGGGGGAGTCAATGTGTGGTGGGTACCATGGGACTTACCCAGGAAAGATGCTGGCACCAGGAAGCTAGTTGCTGTGCCACTCAGGGACTGCCTACGCAACTTTTGTTCAGAAGTTATTAGAGAATATGTTTTAAAAAATGAACTCATAAAAATAGAGGAAGACACTCTCTGCTTCCCTGGGCCTGCATGACCCACATGCCTCTCTCCAACCCACAGGCTGCTCTCTGGGACCAACCCAGCTGCTCAGTGTAGTCCCCAGGAGCCCTTGGGGTCGCTTCCTGCCCCCATCTTCCTTTGCATCTCTGGGTGGGTATGGCCACCAGCTGCCCTAGATGAGCACCTTTCCTGGGCCTGGCTCCCAGGCTAGTCTAACCCCCAAATTCCTGAGGCCAAAATCTTTCCTGGAGGGACCCAGACCTTAGGAGAAAGCCTGAGAGCATCTGATCCTCATCTGACTTGGGCCTCTGTGGGAACTCCTGAAGACAAAAGCAATCTGGCCACTCCAATATAAAACCAAAAGCAAGAATCGGAAGCTTAGAGGAACCAGCTTTTCATGCCCAAAAAGTAAACCACAAAGACACATAAAGTTTACAAAAAGAAGCAGACCTAAACTTGAAGGCTTGTGTCTCACACAAGACTCAGAAACTACAAAAGAAATTCACATGTCAAAATCACAGAGACAAAATAATATGATAAACCAAAATAACATATCCCCACCAAACACCAGTAGTCCTCTAGAGGAGCACAATGAGAACCCCCTAGAGATAATGCAGGACATGGAACTCAAAAGAACAATGATGAATATGATAAAAGAATTCACTGAATTTAATCACACAAAAAAAATCAAAGAAGATAGGGATAAACTACTGAATGAATTCAGAAAAGAGTTAGAAATATTGAAGAATACTCAGGATGAAATGAAGAGGGAAGTGAAATACTCAGTAAGCCAATTAGAAACGACAGGAGAAAGCCTCACCAATAGGATGAAAGAAATGGAAAACAGAGTATCAAGACTGAAAGATAAAGTAGATGAACTAGACCACTCAAGCAAAGATTATGAAAAATTTAAGAAAGCACAAGAATGGAATATGCAGGAATTGTGTGACACCATAAAAAGACAAAACTTGCAAATCATAGACATACAGGAAGGAGAAAAATCCCAAGATAATGGCATGGACATATCTTCAACAGGATCGTGGAAGAAAATTTCCCAAAATTAAAGAAAGATATGTCCATACAAATACAAGAAGCATAGAACACCAAAGAGACAGGACCAGAAAAGAAACTCTTCATGGCACATCATAGTAAAAAGACTAAACATACAAAACAAAGAGACAATTCTGAAAGCTACAAAAGAAAAACAACAAGTCACGTATAAAGGAAAACCCATTAGGATTACAGCTGACTTTTCAGTGCAAACTATGAAAGCTAGAAGAGCCTGGACCAAAATATTCCCAGTTCTAAACGACCACAAATGCCAACCTAGATTACTTTACCCAGCCAAAATGTCTATTATAGTCGAAGGGGAAAGAAAAATCTTCCATGACATAAATAGGCTGAAGGAATCCTTGTCACAAAACCAGCCCTTCAGAGAGTTCTGGGAGCAATACAAAGAGCTGAAGAAAGGAATGACTATACCCAAGGGGTTACAGAAAGAACTCCAACGAGGGTATAACAGTGTAAAAGTACAGCTATAGCAAGAATAAAAACAAAAAAAAATGACAGGATTCAATACTCATCTTTCATTAATAACTTTAAACGTTAATGGACTGAACTCCCCAGTCAAAAGACACAGACTAGGTGAATGGATTACAAAACAAAACCCACGTTTTTGTTGTCTGCAAGAAACTCGTCTCACTTTCAAGGACAGACACTATCTCAAAGTTAAAGGATGGAAAAAAATATACCAAGCAAATGATACTAAGAAAAAGGCAGGTGTAGCAATTCTAATACCTGAAAAAATAGACTTTAAACTAAAACTAATCAGAAGAGATAAAGAGGACCAGTTCATTATGATCAAAGGAACAAGAAATCAAGAAGATATTACAATCATGAACATATATTCGCCAAACTCTGGTGCACCCAACTTCATAAAAACCATACTACAGGACTTTAAGACCCAGATTAATCTCAACTCACTAATATTATAGGACTTCAATACTCCACTGTCTCCATTAGATAGGTCAACAAGGCAGAGAGTTAACAGAGAGACATCTGAATTAAACAACACCATTTATCAAATGGACTTAACAGACCTCTACTGAATATTCCACCCAAGCACTAAAGGACATACTTTCTACTCAGCACCCAATGGAACCTTCTCCAAAATCGACCATATACTGGGGCACAAAACAAACCTCAACAAATACAAAAAGATTGAAATAATTCCATGCATTCTATCAGAGCACAATGCAATAAAGCTTATAATCAACACCAAAAGAAGGCCTAATCACTACATGAACACATGGAGATTAAACAATACACTCCTGAATGATGAATGGGTCAAAAGAGAAATTTAGAAAAAAATAAAAGTAGTCCTGGAACTAAATGAAAAGGACAATACAACACAACAAAACCTCTGGTACTAGCTGAAAGCTGTCCTTAGAGGGAAATTTAGAGCTCTAAGTGTCTACATCAAAAAATCGGAAAGAACACAGATAAATGACTTAACGTTGCAACTCAAGACAATTGAAAGCAACAACAAATGAAACCCAAACCCTGCAGACAAGAAGAAATAACAAAAATCAGGCCAGAAATTAATGAAATCGATACAGAGAAAACAATACAAAGAATCAATGAATCCAAGAGCTGGTTCTTTGAAGAGATAAACAAGATTGACAGACCGCTAGTCCAGTTAACCAAAAGAAAGAAAGAGCACCTCCAAATCATTAAAATCAGAGATGAAAAGGAAACATCACAACACACACACACACACACACACACCCGGAAAGTTATAAGGGAATACTTTAAAAATTTATACTCGGGGCTGGACAGACTGCTCAGTGGTTAAGAACACTGATTGTTCTTGCAGAAGACCCAGATTCGAATCCCAGTACCCACATGGCAGCTAACAACTGTCCGTAACTCCAGTCCCAGGG
>NW_008349130.1:2411456-2412502 GCF_000622305.1 Nannospalax galili | reverse complement strand
TGGGACCTCATTAAACTAAAAAGCTTCTGTACATCAATGCAGGCAACCAGGGAAGCAAACAGAAAACCCACAGAATGGGAGAAAATCTTCACCAGCGACACATCTGACAGAGGTTTAATAACCAGAATTTATAATGAACTCAAAAATCAGAGAACCAAGACAAGAAGCAACCCAATTAAAAATGGGCTAAGGAGCTCAACAGAGAGTTCTCAAAAGAAGAAATAAACATGGACATGAAACATCTTAAAAGATGTTCAACATCACTAATCACTAGGGAAATGCAAATTAAAACCTCTTTAAGATTTCAACTTACCCAAGACTGGCTAAAATCAAGAAAACAAATGATATCAAATGTTGGAGAGGATGTGGAGAAAGGGGAACAACTCATCCACTGCTGATGGGGCTGCAAACTTGTTCAACCCCTATGGAAAGCAGTGTGGAGAACTCTTAAAAAACTACAAATGAATCTACCATTTGACCCAGTTATACCACTCCTTGGCATATACCCAAAGAACTCGTCCTATTGCAGAGACACTTGTACATCCATGTTTGTTGCTGCTCTTTTCACAATAGCTAAGAGATGGAAGCAACCGAAGTGTCCCTCAATTGATGAGTGGATAATGAAAATGTGGTTCATTTATACGATGGAGTTTTACTCAGCAGTAAAGATGAAATCAGGAAATTTGCTGGTAAATGGATGGAACTAGAACTGTTTTACTAAGTGAAGTAACATAGACTCAGAAAAAAAATCGACATATGTTCTCCCTCATATGTGGATCCTAGAACCAGACTCTGATAAATAAGTATAAAATAGATGTAACTACAGGAACCAGGATAATGGAAAGGAAACAGGGAGGTAAAGGAAAAGAAAGAACCTGAAAGAGAAGAACAGTAGGAAACAGGCCTTAATAAGGGAGATATGGATAAAAATTGGGTTAGTTTAGGGAGGGGGGAGGGAAGGGTATACAGGGATTCTAGGGGATAAGGGGAAAGAAGGAGCTCAAGAGAGGTAGGACTGTAGGAGAAGGGTATTATTAAGGGAGAAA
>NW_008349130.1:2380971-2410788 GCF_000622305.1 Nannospalax galili | reverse complement strand
AATGCCAGACAGGCAATACCTTCTTTTGAGTTGATGGCCAGGGTGGCCGAAGGGATTCCCAGATAGTAACCCAGCATAGAACTGGGAAAATGAACAGCAGACCCCAATCTTATCCAAAGGAATATAGACAACTGATTACTGCTGGATGAGGAACAGCTGACCCTCCTAAAAGAAAGACCTCTAGATAGGCTGACTAGATTCACCAGAAGGGCAAGTAGTGGGGAATGGCTGGGGGTGCCAACAACACAGCAGACAGTAGCAGGGATATCAGCGTATAAGGGCTCTAGTGGGGGGAGGGCAGCTATGGGAGGGTGCCGTCTGAGAAGTGAGTGTATAGTTGAATAAGGTGGTTTGGGATGTTCTGTGTTATACACACACACACACACAAATCAACAAATCTAAAAAAATGTATTATATTTGAGGAGGAATCATGGAAATTTACATCATGTTAATTAGTAGAGTTGATAAACATTACCATTGAAATCTACCCGATGACTTTATAGACATCCACAGGCAAACCAGGATGCAGAGTTAAGGTACAAGTAAAAGTTCCAATATAAATTCCAAATTTGCTAAGTAATTCTTTATAAAACAGTATTTTTACATACAGCAAATATGTAATATATATATATATTCAGATGACTTAACATTAACTCCAGATCCTAAAACTCAAAAAGTATTTCCTTTTATTCATAGAAGGGAACTTTGTATTTCTCATTTTGTAACAAATGCAGTATAAAATTTCTGACAAGACTTCCTGGACCCAACCTTTCTCAGCTCTGGTACTTAACAGCCAGTGTGTCCTTAGCTGAATCATTCAACATTTTTCACCCCAGATTCACCATCTGTGAAATGGGACCATTATGGCATATCCCCCCATAGGATCATTATAAGGACTAAAGGAGTTTAATGATGTTTGACCTCATTCAGCACTCTACATAGTTATCAATTATTTTGTAGTTAATTTCCAGGGTAAAACTGTAGTTCAACTCATTTCTGAACAGATCCTTGACAATATCTTTCTTCTCTGTGCTCAATAAAAGCTCATAACTTTCAAAAAATAAATAAAATATTTTTAAAAATAGAGGAAGACAGAAACCCATCAGGCTGATGATCCAACCAGAAGAGATAGGAGGCATCCAAGTGACAATGAGAGCATATCCAAAGTCTCCAGGAACTATCTCCCAAGAAATAACATGTAAACGACAGCTTTTTAGCAATATCATTTTAAGAGGTGATTTAAAAATCTGGAGGCAAGCTTGGGGACAAATTAAAAACACATCCCAAAAATGTTATTTTAGGATGTTTTCTAGTGCACACACACACACACACACACACACACACACACACGAGAAACAAAGTTATACAAGAAATATTATTGTATATTGTGTTACGTAGCTATGAGTAAAGTTTGCATGGCATAGTAATGTACACAATGAAGGTGGCATTGGCCAAATATTATCATGTTAATATGCTAGAGGAATGGAGAAGGGAATGGGTGACTATGTATAGATTCGTGTATATGTATCTGCAGTATTTAAGCCTATTTGGCAGAAGGTTGAGAGAAATACATCCACACTTTCTGTAAATGGGGCATCAACAGAAAATAGCACCGTAAAACCTAACACATTATTGAGAGATACGGAGCTCATGAGCTGATGTAGAGAGACATTTAAGAAAAGTGAAGTGAGTCACTGCCTATGTGAAGCAGAAAAGGAGTTGTGTGTAGCACACTTCATAACAGCAACAATAACAAACAGTATGGAACCAACTCGACTTTAAAACATACACAATTTGGTTAAAAATACAAACATTGAGCCACAGGTCTTTTTTTGAAAAAGAAAAGTGTAAGAAAAGTATAGTCAGAATTTCCGTAACTTCCGTGCTATTTAATATTGTTTCTTAGAAAAGAGAAACCTGACAAAGGAAGGTCAAAATGTCTTGAATGTGTATTTTTTAAAGTGGTAATGAACTGTATGAATGCTCAGTGACTCTTTTTTTAAATATCTTTTTTTTTTTTAATTTTAGAAGAAGCACTTCATTAAGCTTTAACATACTCAATAACAGTTTCCAGAGCCAAGATACATCTCTTTCAAAAGTGGCTATAAAATTTTTAGGTTCGCTGTTTTTAGAAGCAAATTAAAGCCTCTTTACCAAGAAAAATGACATCAAAATTTCACAATTAATCATTCCAAAGCCCATGAACAGACCCTTCTGACACGAAAACACCTAAGGTCTTGCTTTAGAAGATACTAAATATGCAGACATTGTGTCAAAGCCTGGGAATACATGAAAATAGTTTCTTCACCTATCTGAATGAGGGTCATAAAATCAGTTCTTTACCCTAAAACCAAAAGGCAAGATCACATCTTTCTATATAAGTCTGCTGCTCCAAATGGCTTTCAAGTAAAACCAGCTTCTGCGCCTATGAGATGACTTCCTGCTCTGTCTGGTTTTAAGGCCACAGGCCAGTATTTCTGTCTCTCCTGCATGAAACAGATGTCTATTTCAAGAGCGAAAGGTGTAGGTTAGAGAGCTGGTTGGTTAGCATTTCCTCTCCACCTTTCCTCCATCAGTAGTGCTTCTTTTAATAAGAAAACACAGGTCCACAGTTCCATCTTCTGGATGCAATTTAGCCATAAAAGATTAAAGAAACTCAAATCAGATTCTTTTAACATTAAATATGATGAAAACCCATGGAATTTTGTATGACTGCAGTTAGCTTTGGAAATGTCCAAAACACTATGGAAGCAAATCTGAATTAGCCAGGAAAGCATGTTTTCCAGATTTTGGATCATTTGCTGGGGTTCATTTTTGAAACATTATAGAAAATAAACAAAGGAAAGTGACTCTACTGAGAATTAATATACTAGTTAAGTACCAGCACAGAGTGGCTTTGAACTAGGTGAGCTCTTTCACAGTTGAGTCAGACTTTACACCCATGACTGCCTTCAGTGGTTTGTAACTCACTCAACAGCCTGTGTGGGAATGAAAGGCTGCCAAATAATATTAGGTTCACAGTGCAACTATAACTACTTCAGGCTGGCAAGTCTCTCTATCTGAAAGAAAGAAATTAAGATTTGCCAGACAGACAAAGGAAAAAAAAATCACTTATTGTTCAGCCATTTTGGAACTTGGTCAAGTTCCTTTTGTTTAGAGGAAGAGGGTAGACTACAAAAGAAAAAAACTTTAATTCAGAAAGTACTAATTTTCCATATTTGGACCTATATTCAATTGAACTTCAATGAAGCCCTTGCAGTTCTTTACCCTAAAAACAAAAGGCAAAACAAAAGTCTGTCAACAGGAAATTATTTTTCACTCTCAGTTAAGAGGCTCCCATTTCCATGCTTTCTCACAATAAACAAAATACCGAGTCCCAAAACAATTCGGTGAGAATCAGAATAAAATCAGACAAATTATGCATCATGTACACTGAAGGTATGGGGACATAATCACCCACCAAAATTAGATGGTAAGACCCTGTTGCTGAAGACATCACTCACTTGGGATGCAGCACACAGATAAATCCAGCTGAAATTAAGATGAAGCCATCCTCCCTGCAGGCCAGCCTTCCTAGTGCTGGAGGGTAGACTAGGAACCCCTAATCAGGTTATCTATATCACCTTCTCCAAGGCCCAGGGAACATTATGGGAAAAGGGAGAAGGAACATTATGGGAAAAGGGAGAAGGAACATTATGGGAAAAGGGAGAAGGCAGATTTTAAGAGATGGAGGATGTAGAGGAGGCCTATGAAGCTCTGTCTTCTGTCTCCATGGCCAACAGAATCATGAACACAGAAGCTATGCACAAGGCCTGCACAAAAATTAATAAAGACATGAAAGTAGGAGGGGGACTGGTTGGAAAGAAGAAGGATGTTCAGGAATGAGGGGAAGAGATGGTAAAGAATGAATATATTCATGGTACATTGCATACATGTATGAAATTGTAAAAAATTAAATTTAAAAAATAATTAAGAAGGTACTGTCTGCTGTGTTGTCAGCACCCCCCAGCCATTCCCCACTACTTGTCCATCTGGTGAATCTAGTCAGCCTATCTAGAGGTCTTTGTTTTAGGAAGGTCAGCTCTTCCTCATCTAGCAGCAATCAGTTGTCAATATTCCTTTAGATAAGATTGGGGTCTGCTGTTCATTTTCCCAGTTCTATGCCGGGTTACTCTCTGGGAGTCCCTTGGGCCACCCTGGCCTACAACTCAAAGGAAGGTATCTCCTGTCTGGCATTGTTGCTTGTTATGTAGCCTTTAGCTATACATATGGACTCTTAAAAATTATATTGGCCCCTTTAATCTTTGGTTATACTTTCCTTTTGGGTGTTTAAGGCCATACAGTTGGCCCAGATAAACCAATTTATTTTTACTCTTAAGGCCGTTTGAAGATCTGTTCCTCAGGGGTTAGATGGGCTTGGGAGGAGCCCTTGGCTCCTTTCTTTTACCAGTTTCACCCATGTGAAGATAAGTCAAAGGTCCTGGACCATGGCTGGTTTTGCTTCGAAGCATGGAGGAAATGGTTCCTCTGTGTTGACCTTCCTCTTCGTAGACTGGACACTGGTTCCAGTCCTTCTCGTGGGGTCTCCACGGCCTCCTTGATCAATTACAGGACATTTTGGGAGATGCTCATAGTCCCCTGGAACTAATCGACCCAGGAGGGCAAGGAGCAAAAAGTGTCCTTTGAATCCCTCTGACCCAATTAGTATAGATCTCAAGGTATGTCTGTTAAACATCCAAGAAGGTTAGTTCCACCAGTCTGGTACTTTTAATTACTGTGTGTCATGTAGATAAATCTTGGGCAAAGACCAATTGTTCTCAGATAAACCTTACCTAGACATATATTTCTTGATCTGGCATGTATAATTTGTCAGTAGGTTGTTTGACTAATATGGTTCCCTCTGGTTTTTAGAACTAGCTAGGCATTATTTATCTCTCTCATTGTCTAACCCCTCCACCATAGTTTTCCCACTTAAGTTACTCCCATTTCCCCCCTTTCTCCCTTAATCTCCCTTAAACTAACCCAATTTTTATCCATAACTCCTGTATTAAGGCCTGTTTCCTACTGTTCTTCTCTTTCAGGTTATTTCTTTTCCTTTACCTCCCTGTTTCCTTTCCATTATTCTGGTTCCTGTAGTTATGTCTGGATACATACTCATTTATCAGGGTTTGGTTCTAGAATCCACATATGAGGGAGAACATATGTCAATTTTTTTTTCTGAGTCTGTGTTACTTCACTTAGTATAACAGTTTCTAGTTCCAGTTACCTGCAGATTTCATGATTTCATCTTCCTTTACTGCTGAGTAGAACTCCATCGTATAAATGAACAACATTTTTTCATTATCCACTTGACAGTTGAGGGACATTTAGGTTGCTTCCATCTCTTAGCTATTGTGAAAAGAGCAACAACAAATATGGATGTACCAGTGTCTCTGTGATAGGATGAGTTCTTTGGGTACATACCAAGGAGTGGTATAACTGGGTCAAATGGTAGGCTCATTTGTAATTTTTTAAGAGTTCTTCACATTGCTTTCCATAGGGCTTGTACAAGTTTGCAGCCCCACCAGCAATGGATGAGTGTTCCCCTTTCCCCACATCCTCTCCAACATTTTGCCATCTGGGAAGTGGGTGTATAGTTGAATAAGATGGTTTGGGATATTCTGTGTGATATACACACAAAAAATAAACAAATTTTAAAAATGCATTATATTTGAGGAGGAAGCATAAAATTTTATGTCATGTTAATTAGCAGAGGTGATAAACAATACCATTTAAATCTACCCAATGACTTTATACACATACATAGGTGCCAAGGATCCGAGTGCAACTGTTTTTGACTAGTAATAATCAGATACATACAGATTAGAGATGCATGTGCCAACATCTCAGTGTTATTAGCAAAAACAATGTGTCTTTCTGTAAGAAGCAATATATTTTAAAATGAAATGGAGATCTTTTTTAAAGGTTAAAAACTCATTCAATTTTATGTGTTACAGCGTTTATACTGAGTTCAATGTTATATAACTGTATTAATTACAGTAGTTATTTTATAGCCACTCTTGAAAGAGATGTATCTTTGCTCTGGAAACTGTTACTGAATATGTTAAAGCTGTAATGAAATGCTTCTTCTAAAAAGGAGAAAAAAATAATAATAAAAAGGAAAAAAAATCCAGCAGTTGAGAGGAGAAAGCCTAAATCCAATTGCTATAACCTGCCATCTCCATAGCCTTCAGAATTTTAGATTATGAGCCACTTTTCTCTCTGGTACACCTTTCCAGCTCACTCCATCTTAATCAAAAGCCGGGTTGGTCTACATGTCCATTTCAAAGATGATCAGTCATCTTTTAACCAATCTACCTCAGTACCCAGAATAGGATAATTAATGAGGATGTATAACAGCACATTGAAGTCGTGGGAAATGGAAAAACAGATTAATTCATTTGTTTTCTTTAATTGAAACAAGGTCTTACTGTGTAGTACTGTATTGTTCTAGTTAGATTTATATTACTCTGATAAAGACACTATGACCAAAATCAACTTGGGAGGAAAGGGTTTATTTGGCTTACAGGTCTGATCACAGTTTATCCTTGACAGAAGCCAAGGCAGGAATTTATGGCAGGAACCTGGAGGCAAGAGTTGAAGCACAGACCATGAAAGAATGCTGCTTACTTGCTCCCTCTGGCCAGTGCTCAGCCTGCTTTCTTGTACAACCCAGAACCACCCGTCCAGGAGTAGTATACCACCAGAAGGTTGACCCACATCACTTAACAATCAAGAGAATGTCCCCACAGACATGTCCCCAGGCCAATCTGGTAGAAAAATTTCCCCAAATGGGATTCCCTCTTCCCAAGTATGTCAAGTTGACAACTGAAACTATCCAGCATTTTGAGGTTGACTTCAAACCCATCACCTTCTTTGCTCTGCTGGGATTACAGATGTGTGTCCTGCCCTCCATTCAGGTGAACTCTTCTTCACACTGTTTTATCCTGATACCATTAGTGCCATCTCAGAACCAAAGAATTCCCTATGTGCCTATGAACACTACTCACTTTATAGTATACTTTATAGGGTCTGTTACAACCCAGTCAGAGTCACAACTCTCTCCCCAATGGCATGACCTAAAGTAACATCATTAGGCCAGATTTCCTTGAAAAAAAAATGAAGATATTATCTTTGACAAGATCTTGGAAACTATAGTAATAAATAATGAAATAGAACAGTACCTTTCCTTGGTAAGCTTGTGAACAATAATAATTATTTCCATTCATATTAGGTATTTAAAAGGAAAAAAAGTAAAAGTTTGTAAAACACACACACAGAGAAGAGACCTAATCAGAAGTCATTGAAAAAAAGAGTAGAATAGGAAGATATAAACTGAAAAAGAGAACAATACTAAATCACAAAACACAGTTTTCCTCAACCAAGAACATTTTAAAGTTATTTATTTATTTATTTATATTTTTGTGTGTGTGTTTATGTGTGTGAAAGGGTGCTCGAGTGTCACAGTGCATGTGTGGAAGTCAGAGGACAACTTGCAGGAGTTGTTTCTCTCCTTCCATCATGTGGATCCTGGAGAGCGAACTCAAGTTGTCAGGCTTGGCAAGTGCCTTTATCTGCTGACCATCTCACTGGCCCAAGAGAGTTCACTTCTAAGTAAACTGTATTTTAAAATCACCAATGAATGAGTACAATAAACCTGTCCATGTTAAGGCCTATAATTCAGACTCCTTTAAGACGGTTACTGAACATTGTAAAAGTATCTTCAGATAGCCAGCTATCTGTACTTATACTGATAAATATGGACTATCATTTTTTTTAATGGACTAAATGTAGAGAGGGACTTACAGTCAGAAGGAGCACTGAGATGCTGTAGACTTTTGTTAATTGCTAAAATAACGTAGCATATCAAGTTAGGCATAGGGGACACCAATCCTATGGTTGCTCATGTCATCCTGGAACCCCTGGATGGATGTCATTCTGTTTTCTTTCAAACAGACAAAATTGGCTCCTCAGATGGAATGATAGAAAATAAAGCCTAAGCCTAATGTGGTAAGAAGCTGTGAAAAGATTAGCATTGGCTTTGGTGGAAAAGCAATTATGCTGAATTACAGACACATCTGCCATACACTCAATAAACTATCAGAGAAGCCAGATTCTTCTCACATTTCATTTCTTGGACCTTTTTCAATTATCAAATAGGATACAGTACTCTAGTTAATGCTTACATGCATTTTCCTTAAATAAACACAGAATAAAACTTAGAAGGTCTGAAATTGTTAGCTGTAGATTGCCCACCCCCTTAAGACCCCAACCACTTACCCAACAGGAAATAAAAGTAATATTGTCTGTAATATTACTTTATATTCCAAGTCTCCTGTAAGAGCATTCATCTGATCAATTTCATGCATTCATTCATCTGGTAAGAAATAACACACTTAGCAAGCTTCTTTCAGCCTGCTTAGACCAAGCCTCCTCAGACAGAAGGAAATGAAGCCACTCTCCTGTCTCATTCATTCGATGAGGATTTGCTGTGTGATGTATGCAGGTCACTGCTGAGAAGACAGGAGTCAGAAAAACAAAGTCATTGCCCTGATTGCTTTCCTCAATAGAATTCTCTGACAAATTTCCATCTAGCTATAGATCCACTGATACCAAACACCTTAGTTTTTGTGCTGCATTAAACATAGCTAGACCTTTAAGTAAATAATTGAAGTTGCAAGACCCAAACATTAATACAGGAGAAAAGTTACTGTTTCAAATATGGAGAAAATTTGTTGTTGCGATAAGTCAGGAGTGCCTGGAATGTAGAGCACGGCCAGGCTGGAGACCTCCTAGTGAGGACGGCAGGAAACTGGCCCGCTCCATTCTAGATACACTGTCTCTTACCCAACAACCCCCAAGCAAAACTATTAGGCCTCTAATCCTTTAATCCTAACTGGGTCCCTTGTAGATCATGTGACTGGAGGACAAGACAAAGGCCTTAGAAGCCCTTTCCCTTCCTCCACCTGCCTGCCCACCAAGAAAACCAACCCCACCTCTTTCCCCATGAAACTTTCCTATATAAACCTCTGTTCCACCATAATAAATGAGCTGTCCACTGACACAGCCTCCCGGGTGTTCTCTTCCCACTGTACTTGCCACTACCCGAGGCCTCTCTCGCCCCATCGGTCTCTCTCCTCACCCCGACCTTCCGCGATGGGGACCAGTGCGCAATGGTCTCCCAGGAGCAGCAGAGTTTGGGCCAAGGGGAGGAGGCCGACAATTTGTTAACTTACAACACAGAAAAATAATCATCCCATGCTCCTTTGAAGTATTTCTCATGGAAGAGAGTGGATTTCCTTCGCTGAAGCACAAGGCATGCACACTGCTGGCTTCTTGACACAGTGGTCATACACAGCTTTATTACACTCAGAGAATATTACATTTGCTTTCACTGAAATACATCAACCCTCAATAAAAATATTCAGAATAACATAGTGAGAAAGTGAGAGTGAGTGAAAGAGAGAGTGAGATGGGGGGAGCAGAGAGAGAAGAGAGATGAAGATTTGAGTCTAGAATCACAGTTTTAGGTTCTCTGACTCAAGGTCCTGTTTTACCCACTTTATCTTTCTGTTCTTAAGGACCACAACTCATATGAATGTAAACCTCCCAGTATCAAGAAATAACCAAAAGGACAAATTCCTTTTCTAATGAACTGCAGAAATATATTTCTTGAGATATTTACCACCTCAATTGTATACTCAACTTTTTTACATTCTTGCTCATGCCTTTCCCTGGACTAGAAACACTCGTTCTGATATACACAGCAGGATCCAAATCAAGTCTAGCATGTTATAATCATCCAAACTGGTTTGTTGAATGAATATGTGGTTGCTTGTTTGTTCATTAAATATAACATAGTCTTTACTGTCTTGTACCATCAAGGAAAACTGAAATCACACAGGTAGCATAAGATGCTTGAGCAGAATGTTTGGCTAGGTAGGTTTCCACAGAAACATAGGTCATTACATTATTAATGAGCACCTACTATACATCAGGTGCAATTATAGATATTTTACAGGTATTGCATGGTGGAAGATCAGTACGAAGGCTTAGTAAAACACACAATCTCTGTTTGCTTGGTTTGATAACTACCTCTGCCACCTGCTAAAATGAGTGACCTTGGGCAAGTATTTAGCTTTCCGAGCCCTAATTACTTTATCTCATAACTTTACTGCAAGGTTTCAGTCAGTCAATAAATGTGGCTTGCTGAAAATGGTCTGGCAAAGAGTAAGCATTCATTGAAAGGTATGTATTATTTTACCAACTTTAAATATAAGAAGATGGAGACCTGGAGAGGTAATTTTCAAGGCTTGTAGGTGTGTATCTTTATAGAAAGATGGGACAGGGGCACTATAGGTTTATGATCTATCGTGCATGCCCTGCCATTATGCTGCATTCCTAAAATACTGAATACTGTCTCCAGATCAAGTTGAAATATACTTGTCATCCTAGCACTTAGAAGACTGAGGCAGGAGATTTGCAACTTTGAGGTAAGCCTGGGATAACATAGTGAGTTCAAGACCAGTCTGAGCTAAAGAACCAGATCCTGTCTCAAAAACAAAGCAAAACAAAACAAAACCACAACAACACAACGACAGCAGGACCCCACAGCCATACATATATTTTAGCTTGGATAACAAAAATGAAATAGTTATAAGCCTACCTACTTGCTGCTTCTAAAATAGGAAAATGGGGCTTGAAAAGCAGATGCTTCTTTCATATGGCAAAGGAAAAGGTCCAAGTAACAAGCCAGGATAAGTTCCCCTGAACTTCCATACCTGGGACAGCCAAGACAAGAAAAAGGGCAAAGAGGCTGAGAAATACAGAGACAAATACGCTTGCTTTGTAATTTGCCTGGGTTTCTCATTTGTTCCTAATTGAACAGACAATCTTTGAGGGTGATAGACATAGGCTAGTGATAGGGCGACCTCAGAGATGCACAACTCCTAATGATTCCATGTATATAGTTTGCTGAAACCTGTATATGCAAGGGTCTTAGAAATCCAGCACACCTAGTGTGTGTGTGTGTGTGTGTGTGAGAGAGAGAGAGAGAGAGAGAGAGAGAGAGAGAGAGAGAGAGCAAAAGAGTATGGTAGTTTGAATGATAAATATCCTTCATAGGCTCCAAGGATTTGAATACTTGGTCCCAGTTGGTGGTGCTGTTTAGAGAAGTTTAGGAGGAAGCACATCACTGGGGGCAGGCTTTGAGAGTTCATAGCCTTGTTCTGTTTTCAATTCCTATCTCTGCTTCCTGTGCATGCTTGAAGATGTGAGCATTCAGCTTTCCGTTTTGGCTGCCTCCTGCCATGCCTCCCTGGCATGGAATCTTATTGCTCTGGCACTATAGCCAAAGTAACTCTTCTTTCTATAAGTTGCCTTGTTCATGATGTTTTATCACAGCAACAGAAAAGTAGTACAGAGAAAGAGAGAAATAAGACTCTTTCCTTTGGGAGCAAAACTTGTTTCTACTCAGACTAATTCAAATTAGTAATCTAAAACAACCTGGGAAACCATCTTAGCACTTTAGTCATCTCTCATATTTCTCCACAAGGCAAAATTTTTATCAAAATTGTTATTTGGTTTCCATTCTCCTAGGTTTTCTTTAATTACTAAACCACCAGATCAAATAGAATCCTGGTTAGTTAGCAATAAAGTCTTTGTTTTTTTGTACTGCTCTTGCTATATACACAAGAAAGTTCTTTTTATGCATTTTAATTTAAAGGCAATTCTTTTGAGGTTCAGCTGTTGGGAAAAAAAAAAATGAAATACCTTGATGAATGCTGTAAGAACTCTGCATTTTGCCTTGTGGATCTGTTTAAAATGTTGATTTAGATTTACTTGCTAAGCTTGCCTGTTCTGCCTGATTGTATCTACCACACATGGATGATTAACCTAGTTGAAATGCTAAGAATTGAAGTGCTGTAAACCTCCTTCCTGGACCCTGGACCCTGGACCCCAGACTCAGTTGCTTTACAATGTGTCCTGTAGGCCTGTTTGCACATACCAGATAACCGATAAGGAACAAAGAGAAGGAAGTTGCACCAGGCTTACACCAGATCTAGCCTTCCTGGAAAAGATGTTTAACCGAAACTATAGCTTTTAGAAGATGTTTGATCAAAGTGTCTGCTGAGGAATGCTTTTTGTGTAATGACTATGTGGGCCTATATAATCTGTATCTGACACTGAATGGGGGTCGATCGTTCTGACCAGACTTGCATGTCTTGGGAAACCGGTCGACCCCAGCCGGCTGGAAAGTAAAGACTCTGCTTGATTTTTACATCTCCAATCCCGTGTATTTGTTATCTGGAGGGGACCCATCGAGTCACGGACCCTAACACAGCAACATGGATGCTTCCAAAGCAGACCATGTTCAGGTTTGCAGGAGCCTTCCACACTACTCCAAAATCCTTCCTATGATGAATGCTCTTCCTTGTTTATAGCTGGTTTTAGCCCATCTTTTAATTGGGTTACTTCCTTTCTTGATTCTTTGCTTTTGAGTTTGTTATATATTCTAGATGCCCTATGATGAATGCTCTTCCTTGTTTATAGCTGGTTTTGGTGTAGCTAATGGAAGTGATCATCATCGGAGGAGCACCCTATTGCCTTTTCAGGGACCTTCATAAGCCTTTATACTGTAGGGATCCTTCGAGTCGCCATTTGGCTTTCTGGACTGGTTGGTGTAAATTGTAGGTCCAAGTTACATCTTTATGTATGATCTGGCCAGTGTCTGTTTCTATAGTCTCTCATCTTCATACTAGAGATGTGTTCTAGTTTACTTCAATATTACTGTGATAGCACTCCAATCAAAACTGACCTGGGGAGGAAAGGTTTTATTTGGCTCACACATCCTGATCACAGTCCACTATGGAGGGAAGCTAGGGCAGGAACTGGAGGCAGAAGCTGAAGCAGAGACCATGCAGGAATACTGCTTACTGGCTTGCTCCTCTGGCTTGTTCTCAGTCAGATTTCTTACATAACCCAGACCCACCTGCCCTGGGTGGCACCACACACAGTGAGCTGGGCTCTCCCATGTTACTCAATAATCAATAAATTGCTCATAGGCATGCCCAACAGATCAATCTGATGGAGGGAATTTCTTAATTGGGATTCTCTTTTCCCAGGTATGTCAAATTGCCAACCGAAGCTATCCAGCACAAGGTGCCTGAGAGCCATCTTGCCTGGGGCACTGAAACTCAATCCCTATCCAACTTTTTGCCTGTAGTCTCTTTTCCATATCCTCCAGAGCTGGAATGCTAGATAAGCTCTGGAAGAGTGTTTGGAAGCTCCACATCTTGCTTTACAGGGACCTTTGGCCCCAGGGTGGGGACCAGATTTGATTTTGGGTTAGGTCCACAGGTGCTTCGGAAGTTTTACCTCTCCCCAAAGCTCCAGTGGTAGCTGAGGAACCAGGGCAGGGGTGTGTGGAGTGTTCCACAACTCACAGGTAAAGCTGCAAACCCAGGTAAGAGTCCCTAGATACAGAACAATACCTGGCCCACAGAGGAGGACTCAAGATAGAACTGCCAACCCTAAATACAAATCTCACAGATGGAAAGGACACCTCCACCCACTAAGATTTGGTTTTCCATGGAACACTGCAAATACCACAGCTGAAAGAGAAAAAAGTAGCTAGATTTAAAAAAAATAATAAATATTAAAGAAAAAAAAAAACCTGACTCCAGATGGACATGTCCCGGTGCAGTAAATATATTCCAAGAGAACAAAAAGGAAGAGATGATTGAAATGAAGACAGAATTGCTGAAGAAAATCCAAACTGAAATGATGTCGGAAATTAAAAACTCAATAAGCCAAATAGAAACCTCAGTGGACAGCCTCACAAACAGAATGGATCAGTAGTAAGTAGAGACTTGGGGATGGGAGACAAGGTAGAGGAAGTGGGCCATTCAGTAGAGTCAACTATAAATTTAAAAAGGAATATATAACAGAATATGAAATAAAACGGAAAATGAAAGAGCTCTGGGATACCATGAAAAGACTCAAACTTCAGATTCCACGTGCATAGAAGAGAAGAACACTGTAGCAACTGAATAGAGAATATTTTCATGAAAATCATAGAAGAAAATATTCCAAACCTAGAGAAAGATCTAGGTACAAGTAGTACAGAAAAGAAACTTCCCATGACAGATTATAGATGTGCTGGATAGCCTTAGTGTCAACTTGACACACCTGGGTTAAGGGAGCCTCAGTTGGGGAATTGCCTTCATTGGACTGGCCTGTGGTCATGTTCATGGGCCATCTTCTTGACTGTTGAGTGATGTGGGAGGGCCCAGCCCACTGTGGGTGGTGCCACCCCTGGGCAGGTGGGCCTGTGTTGCATAAGAAAGCAGGCTGAGCAGGGGCCAGCAGAGCAAGCCAGTAAGCAGTGATCCTCCATGGCCTGTGCGTCAGCTCCTGCCTCCAGGTTCTTGCCCTGAGTTCCTACCTTGGGCTCCCTGATAAACTGTGACCTGGGAGATGGAAGACAAATAAACCCTTCCCTCCCCAAGTTGGTAGTCGTCAAAACACTCTGACCACTCATAGCAATGGAGAAACAAAATAAGACAATAGATAAAACACTAAAACATAGACTAAAAAAAGAATATTAAAAGAAACAAGAGAGAAAGATCATGTCACTAATAAAGTCAGGACTATCAGAATGATACCTGGTTATTTGACAGAAACTTTTAAGACCAGAAAGGCCTGAAAAGATGTAAACCAAGTTCTGAAAGACAAAAAATTGTCAACTTAGACTATTATATTCAGCAAAACTGTATATTAAAATTGAAGGAGAAATAGCAACTTTCTATGATAAGAACACATTAAGGAACTTTATGACCACTAAGCCAGCTCTATAGGGGACAATGGAGAGACTATTTCAGTCTGAAGACAAGGATAAACACAGTCAAGAGGTCACCAGGAATAAATAATACCAGGGCAGTTGATCAAAAGAGGCTCAATGTAAACACCACAAAAATCAACAAAATTACTGGAACTAACACACATCTTTCAATAATAATTCTGAATATTTGTGATCTTAGTTCCTCCAATAAAAAGACACAGAAACAGATTGGAAACAGGATCTGTCTTTTTGCTGCCTTCAAGAAATGTACTTTACCATCAATGACAAATACCACTTTCAGGTAAAAAGATGGAAAAAGATACTTCAAGCAAATATATCTTAAAAACAAGAAAGGGTAGATATTCTAATATCTAACAAAACAGACTTCAAGCCAGAAGAGACAGAAAAGATAAAGAAGGTCACTTCATGATCATCAAAGGAACAAAATAAGAGGATATTACAACTGTAAACATATATGTTCCAAATACAGAGACACCTAATTTCAGAAAAGCAAACAAAAAAACACAACCTTCTACTAGATTTAAAACAACAGCTGAACCTCATCACAGTGACTTCAATACCTCACTCTAAACAAGAGGCAGATCATCTGAACAAAAATTAAACAGAGAAATGATGGAATTAAATGACACCATAAGTTGGACCTAACAGACTTCTACAGAACCACCCAAACACTAAAGAATACAGTTGTTCTCAACAGTTCATAAAACTTTCTCCAAAATCAACAACATATTAGAACATAAAGCAAATCAACAAATATAGGAAAACTGAAATAACATCGTGCATCCTATCTGACCACAAAGAAATAAAACTGAATATTAACAGCAATAGAAACTACAGAAAGTCCACAAACTCATGAAAACTAAACAACACACTACTGAATGATAATAGGTTAAGGAAGAAATCAAGAAGGAAATTTAAAATTCCTAGAATTGAGTGAAAAGAAAACACAACATACAAACATGTATGGGACACCATGAAGCCAACTCTAAAAGGAAACACTAAGTGTGTACCTCCAAAAAATCTGAGAGAGGTCTGGAGAGATGGCTCAGCAGTTAAGAGCACTGACTGCTTTTGCAGAGGACCCAGATTTGATTACCAGAACCTATATAGCAGTTAAAAACTGTCTGTAACTCCAGTTGCATGGGATCTGACACCCTCTTCTGATATCCATGGGCATTGCACAACATGATGCACTTACATGCATGCAGGCAATACACTCATACACATAAAATAAAATTTTAAAAAATTCAAAAATTTGAGAGATCTTAAATTAATAATTTAATGGTGCACCCACAGGTTTTAGAAAATCAAAAACAAACAATAGGCCAAAAACAGCAAATGGGAAGAGAGAGACAATCAAAATTAGAGTTGAAATTAATCAACTAGGGTATGGAAAAAAAATACAAAAAAAATCAATGAAATAAGGATTTGTCCTTTGAAAAGTTTAATAAGATTGAAAAACTTTATGCTAAGCTGACCGAAAGAGAGAGGCCTCAATCTAATTAAATTAGATATGAAAAGGGGAACATTATAGCTGACATTGAGCCAATTCAGAGAATTATAAGGACATACTTTAAATTTTGCATTCTATTACATTGGAAAACCTAAAAGTAACAGATTAATTTCTAGATGCATAGGACCTACCAAAGTTAAAAACAAAGTAAATAATTTAAACAGACTCATAAAAACCAGATAGATAAAAATAGTACTTAAAAACCTTCCAAACTAGCGCCAGATGTGGTGGCGCACACCTTTAATCCCAGCACTGAGGAGGCAAAGGCAGAGGCAGGCAGATCTCTGTGAGACTAAGGCCAGCAAGGTCTACATTGTGAGTTCCAGGGAAGTCAGGAGACCTTGTCTCAAAAAATTCCAAAATGAAAACAAACAAAAAGAATAAATGACAAATCTCCCAACTGGAAAAAACCCTCAAGACTAGGTAGATTCAACACAGAATTCTACTAGATTTTCAAAGAACTAACACCAATAATCCTCATATTAGTCTGTAAATTAGAAAATGAAGGAACACTTCCAAATTCTTTTTACAAAGTCACTGCTACCCTGATACTAAAACAAAGACCCAATCAAAGGGGGGAAAATACAGAATTATAGGCCAATCTCCCTGATTAACAAAGATGCAAAAATTCTTAATAAAATACTTGTAAACTGAATTCAAGAGCACATAAAAAAGATCATCCACTATGATCAACTCAGCTTCATCCCAGACATGCAGGGATGGTTCAACATGTACAGATTAATAAATGTACTCTACCACATAAATACACTCAAAGACAGAAACCTCATGATCATCTCATTAGATGCAGAAAAGGCCTTTTTACAGAATCTATCATCTCCTCATAATAAAAGCCCTAGACTAATCTGCATAATTTCAAAACCAGTTGACAAACTGAACTGGATGGGGAATGTCATGGGGTTCCACCTCAAGATGAAGAGCTCCAGGCAATCAATGGATGCTACAGGAGGAAGAGCGATTCAGTTTTCTGTAGGGATTAACTTCCTCAGAGTTTATCTAATTCCCAATTAACAATACTAAACACAGGCACAAGCACTACTAAATGGATTCTCTCTCTCTCTCATACACACACACACACACACACACACATGTGTGTGTGTGTGTGTCTGTGTGTGTGTGTATTTATAAATGAATGTATATGTAACAATAATAATCAAAGGAGAAGAAATTGAGAGGGAGTCTGGGACAAAGGAAGACTGGGCAGGGGACCAGGAGGGATGGAAATAATATAAGGACAATATTCATGCGTGAAATTTTCAAACAAAACAAAACTCTAAACACCCAGAAAACAAACAATCCAATTAAAGAGTGGCCTGTGGGAGCTGGAGAGATGGTTCAGTGGTTAAGAGCACTGTCTGCTCTTGCAGAGGACTCAGGTTCTCAGTACCCACATAGTGGCTAGCAACTGTCTATAACTCCAGTTCCAGAGGTTCTGACACCCTCTTCTGACCTCTGCAGGCACTGCCCGACATGGTGCCCTTACATACGTGCAGGCAATACACTCATACCCATTTAAATAAGAGCACTTATTGTTCTTGCAAAGGAGCAGAGTTCAATTCCCAGCACCCATGCTATGGCTCACAACTTTCTGTAACACCCGTTCTACAGTATCTGATGCCCTCCTCTGACTTCTGTGGGCACTTCATGCACACGGTGCACTTACATTCATGCAGGTAAAATACTCATATACAAAAAGTAATAAATCTTAAAGGAAAAAAATGGGTTATGAAACTAAACACAAAATTTTCAAGGAAATACAAATGATTAAGAAATACTTTAAAGTGTTCACCATCCTTAACCATCAGGGAAATGCAAATTAAAACTACTTTCAGATTTCATCTTACCCCAGTAAGAATGGTTAACATTTGAAAAAAGTTTTTTTGATGAAGTTGTAGGGAATGGGGAGCCCTTGTGCACTGTTGGTGGGAATGCATATTGGTGTAGCCACTGTGGAAATCAGTTATTCAGAAAACTAGAAATAGCTTTCTATATGATCCAACTTCCTACTCCTGGGCATATATCCAAAGGACTCTGTTTCCTAGTACAGAGACATATTCACATCCATGTTCATAGCTGCTCTATTCCCAATATCCAGGATATTGAAACAGCATGGATGTCCATCAGCTGAAGAATGGATAATGCAAATGTGGTAACGTTTTATTCAGCTGTCAGAAAAATAAAATTATTAAATTTGCAGTAAATGCATGGAGCTAGAAAACAAAGTGAGGTTAATCCAGACCCAGAAAGACAAGCATTTCATGTTCTACTTTTATGTGGATCTTAGCATCAAATCTTTAGATTTGTGTGTTTAATTTGGAGTATCTGTAAAATCCAGGAAACTAGAAAGAGACCACTTGTGGGGAGGGGTAGAAAGATCTTAAGGGAGGAGGAATAGTAGAGCCAGGTGATGTGAAGGGAAAAAGGGGAGTTATGGAGAAGGAGCTTTCAGTGAGGAGAGGGATGAGAGAGTAGGGGAGAGGAGGGATTGTTTGAAAAGGCCTTAATTTTATATATAATAGGTCTGTATATAGAAACACATTCTTTTTTGAAAAATATTTTATTTATTGTTTTTTATGTGTATGTGTCTATTGCCTACACATAGGTAAGTGCACCCATGTTGCGCAATGCTGGCAGAGGACAGAAGAGGCTGTCAGATCCCCTGGAACTGGAGTTATAGACAGTTGTTAGCTGCCATGTGGGTGCAAGAACAGCCAGTGTTCTTAACTGCTGAGCCATCTCTCCAGCCCAGAAACATATTCTTTTATAAATTTCATACATATTTTGATATATATTAATATAAAGGAATTTAATTGCTGTTTCTGTACACAGGGATTCTCCTCATCTCAGAAGCTATAGACTGTCAAATAAAAACCCAGTGTCAAGTGTGGAATGCCTCCCATAGAGTTGTTGGTCAGAGGTTTCCCAGAGACATCCAAAACTATTCAGGCTATTGCCATTGCTCTTGGATGCCCACTAGAACTTGACAGTGTACCCTATTGCTGAGGACATCATACACATTGGTCACAGAACATGAAGAAATCAAGTTGGTACTGACCAGGAATCTTCCTCCCTGCTGGCTAGCTCTCATAGCCCTAGAAGGTATTATGCAGGCTGTTGTGGGGTTAAAGTCATCAGCAGTCTTACCCACCTGTGAACTCTGTGAACTGCAATAATGACATGGCAAGATATTGATACAAGGCTAGCATGAATGTTATGGGGGTAACCAACCTCTTTCTGAATGGATTTAAGGCCCATCACACAGGAGGAAACATGCATGGAACTGCAAATCTGGCCAAGAACCAATGTTTGGGGAGCTCACAGGCCCCAGTGATAAACCTACTACTATTATTTTGATAAATAGACATAGTATCAAATTGTCCTCTAAATTTATACCTCTAAACCCTAGATTAGTGCTGCTCTCGGTCCTCATCAGAGAAGTTTTGGTGCAGTGGATGGTGGGTAATTAACACAGAAAATCATAAGTGGTCAAAGTGCAGAGAACAAGTGACAGTGTAGTGCTCAGCCATAAATGGGATGTCGATAGCACACTCCCTCTCCAAAACTCAAGGACCATTACATAAGATGGGAAGAAAGTTTATAAGAGCTAGAGGTCAGGGAGGACCAACATAAAACAGTGTCTTGTGGACACAACAGGACTGCTGCACTCATGAACTCATAATGACTATGGTTACCTGGACAAGACCTGCACAAGAGCAAATCAGCCAACGTTTTAGCATGGAGTAGGAAGGGGCTCATGATTCCTTACCCCTAACTGAGGAACTATGGACAGTTGATGGCTTCTGGGGAGGAAAAGTCAGTTTTCTTTAAGGGTGTGGCTTCTGATAGGTCAACCATGTTCCAGTGGATGGCCCCACATTAGAAGTATATGGACAGCACAAAACTGGAATGCATGGGTTATTGCATTTTTTTTAAAGGAAAGGACACAGAGTTGGTAGAGGGATAGGGAAGTGGGGGTAGATCTGGGAGGAGTAAAAGGGATGAGTTGGGAGTGAATATGATCAAAATACATTGTATAAAACCCTCAAAGAATTAATAAAATTTATTGTTTATTAAAAAAAATTGTGGGAGGTCTTGGAAAGCAAAGCTTATATGCCAAGTAGCTCTGCCAGAGTATGCATCAAAGACCTGGTTGCAACCTCAGTCCTTACAGTTTTAGCAAGGAATCCTGCTAAGAAGCCAAGAATCATCTGATGTTACATGGGATCAACTTAGTATAAAGGTTGATGACAGTTGTATGGAAGTGGGCAATGAAAACCACTGAACAGGATCACTCTGTGAATGAGAAAAGGTTTATTGACAAACTGCTGGGCTCCCTCTCAAAGACAGAGAAATAGCAACTAACAGAAGAAGTAGAATAGATTTTACTGGAAGTTAGAGGCTTAGGTGGCTTTCCATGAGGCTCTTGCCTGGCGGGGTCGGGGCAGTACCATTGAATTGGAGGATGAGTGAACTGTAATTTTCCCAATAAGCAGGGAGTTTTAGGAAACCTGGTTTCTGTTGAAATCTGGTCTCTTCTGGGAGCGTTTGCAAAACCTGGTTTCTGCCAGGGGGATTTGTGAAACCCAGTTTCTGCAAGGGAGGGGGGGGTTTGCTGAGACTGGTTCCTGAGGAATGCTGTTTCAATTTTCCTCTTCCTGGTTGTGGAGCCTGTTGGCCTGACATTCTGGGAGGCTTGGCAGCACTGCCGCCATTTTGAGGACCTAACAACACTGAAAAACGGTAAAATACTCTTAGCCATTATTTAAAAGATGTGAGAGTACTTAGCAACCTTCAAAGGATGAGAGAAACATATACCAAACTTTAGGGAGAGTCAGAGTTCTTTAGGAACAAGTCCCCTGATAAGCTGCCATGCCCAAGTGGTCAGCCCTTCTCTAATCAGACCCAATAGGTTTTATATACACATAATATAACTATAGTACATATACTGGGGGGATCTAAGGAGACATGGGAGAAATTGAAGGACACGGGAGTACATTGGATAAGATAAAAATAACAGTGAACTCATGTATTAAATACTCTAAATAAATAAAAATATTAAAAAATAAAGGGGTTCACTGCAACTTCCAGATTAAAATGGAGGGGGACATACTCCTGATGCACGTGGGTTTCACTATTAGACCTGTCATGATTGCTGAGAATCATGCAGACTTTGCCCTTTCCAGAAAACTCCCTCTCATACTCAGTGCTTCAGTGAGACATTGTCTTGTCCTGAAGGGGCTTTTACCACTGTACACTCAGGATTATGACTTTCTGTATCCCTAGAAACTAGATCATAAATGGAATTTCATCAGTGCTCAAAAGAAGAAAAGTCAGATGTTAATCAGGACAGTCTTTGCAACAGCATTCGCATGCCACAACATCTGTGCACCAACAACTTACTTGCTGTTGTTTTCTTCTCTAAATTCTCCATGTGTTAAAGATAAGTACTTCAGTTTACTGTTTACAAGCAATTACTAAAATAGGAATTTAAGGTCATGCTTTATTACTACCTCCATCATAAAATGATGTAACAGGTGATACAAATAAAATCCCTACATTTATTGGTCATTAGTGGCAAGAGATTATTTTATAATATAGTCATTACCTGTTTAGCAGTTTTGCATTTTGCTGATTAATATGCAGGTGATGGTTGAAAGATTACTATTACTACCTTCTGACATCAATAAGAAAGATGTAGTACTGGATTGACTAACTTGGCTAAGGAACCATCTTCATTTATGTTAATTCATTCAGATGAACTTTGTCTCTTGAAAACAGTAAGGTGTTATTGCAAGTGGACCTTTGAAGGTTCTGACTGTCACCACTGATATTTATCTTTAAGGCTGAGCATCTCCCTTACTGCAGACTACAGCTAATCCTGAGGGAAGCCCCAAACTCTCTAAAGCTCAGCCTCTACATCTGATGCAATCTAGGTGGTATCTTTCCCATAAATTAGAACATGTCTCACCATAGTTGTTATACTTCTAGACCTGGAGATGAGCCTTGGTTCTCATGATGACTCATTTCTTTTGTCCTCTTCTCGTTTCCTTCTGAGGCATATAGATGAAGCTAAGCCCCATGATTTACTACCCAAGGAATGGTAGCTTTCACCACCTCTTGGGTCTTAGTTTGCCTTTCATCTTTTTATTAAAAGCAGGACTACATAATAGCTTGTAGAGAGAATACCATAATTGAGAAACCAGAAAGGGAAAAATGTCCCTATAATGGATTTTCCACAATGCTATCCTGTTCCAGAAATTATCTATAAAAATGACTCCTTTCTGTCCAAACAGTGATCAGTTTCCAGGCTACTTAGAGGCTTAGAGTTGTTCCCCACGTCTGAGGGGCATTATAAGAATATTGTGACTATGCAATCAAAATTAACCACAACCTTGTACCACAGGGCAGCCATGCTGTAAACCCAGCCCTGCCCCAGAATTAAATGTTGGTCAATCAGAACTATCCTCATTTGTATACAGGGAGCCAAATCTGAAAAGCAGGTAGCTCCCAAATAAAAACCACTGTGGTCTACACCTCCTGTCAGGCAGTTCTGCCCTGTCTGCAGTGTGCTTAATAAACTTGCTTTTTTGTACTCTGGGGAAAACAAAACAAAACAAAACAGCTTAAAAAGCCTGTTATCTTTTGTGAGTTCATCTACCAACCCATGCACCGTTGGACTTTTGAGAGGGTGATATTTGATTCATAACCCGTTAAGGATATGAGGTGATATCTGTATTAAGACCTCCTCAAGAGCCATTTCCCCCAAAAGCCACCAGTCAGGAAGTAGCAGAGCTATGGAAGGCAACCTTGGCAAAGGCAGGGAAGTGACTGGATGCTGAGTTCAAGAGGAGGTCAAGAGCTGCATAGTGAACACCACCCATTACAGTCTATTTGTGGAAAGTATAATACATATTTGTAAAGAACAGTCATACACTAAAGAGAACTAAGCAGTCAGTCCAATGCACGAAGTACCCATACAATAGACAAAAAGACTAAGTGCAAGAGGAAAAGTTCACCCCCAAAGAGTTGGCTTTTAGGAAGACAGATGATAGACAAAAGGCAACTCAGTGCAGCATTTGCTTAGAGCAGAGCGCTCGCGATGACAGAAAAATCACATAGTTGTCCTAAATGGAAAAACTCTAAAAAAACAAAATGTTGCTCAAGCAACTCATTCGCTATCTAGCTAAACAGGGACTTACTCAGAAAGCCATAAAATTATGTCTAGAGACAAACTAGCCAACCCTATTTCATACACTATTATGAAAATAATTCATCCCTTTCTGGAGTGGCTATAAAAAGTTTAAAATAGCCAGGTGTGGTGGTGCACACCTTTAACCTTTAATCCCAGCACTTGGGAGGTAGAGGCAAGCGGATCTCTGTGAGTTCAAGACCAGCCTGGTCTACATAGTGAGTTCCAGGACAGCTGGGGCTACAGTGGTGGTACATGCCTTTAATCCCAGCACTTGGGAGGTAGAGGCAAGTGGATCTCTGTGAGTTCAAGGCCAGCCTGGTCTACATAGTGAGTTCCAGGACAGCTGGGGCTACATGGTGGTGGTACATGCCTTTAATCCCAGCACTTGGGAGGTAGAGGCAAGCAGATCTCTGTGAGTTCAAGACCAGCCTGGTCTACATAGTGAGTTCCAGGACAGCTGAGGCTACAGGGAGACCCTGTCTCAAAAAGACCAAAAAAAAAAAAAGTTAAAAATAGGAAAGATTCTAAATGACAAAACAGATGCTTCATTGGATGGTGGCTCAGCATGGACTAAGAAAAAAGTAGTTTACCTGTCTATTTATAGAATAAGGGCCAAAATGAGAATTATTTTAAAGGACTCCAAAAATAAATTAGTTAACTGAATCTTTTCCTTGATGTTTGCAGGTTCTGGCATTGTATAGCCAGGGATTAGCTGAACACATGACTAAAACATCATGAGGCTAGGTTCCTGTGCTTTCTAGAGAAAATATCATACACCCAATCACGCACTTGCCTGTTTTCTGACAGCATCCAATCCAGAACAAAACCATGCTGCCTTGAACTCTCAACAAAATCACTTTACACAAGACCAAATCTCGAAAGTCTTAATAGGCCATTAAATAATTCCCATGGGAGGAGATTACTGTCACTGCAACACACTGATAAACTTGGACTTTCTTCCACTTATGGATGTGTTTCTTATGGTCAGTGGTCGGAGGATGCCAACACGATCACAACAGATCTTATAGTTCAAACACAGGCAGCTTTCTTCAGCTGCATGAACACATACAAATAAACATATTGGAGAAATTTAGTGAAACTCTTTCAAGATTCACTCTAAATTGTTCTAAATAGAGTTGAAAAATCACGCCTCTAAGGAGACTCAATCTTAGTCCATTTTTCCTCTTTCCTTGCCCCACACTTTCGAGTAGGAAAAATGGTGCAACTCCTGACCACTGATTACATAAAATTCAGAGAATGGAAGAAGCAACAGCAATTCAGATTCCTGAAGATGATCGCAGTGTACATAGTGAATAGCTGAGCTGGGGTAGACGGGTAGAGAAAAGGGAGTGTTTAAACCAGTTGGGTTTAAAGAGGTCAGTTTGGAAAGCACATCATCACAACCACTGGGTCCCATAGCAACAAGCTAGTCAAAGACCATGTTATGGAGGTGAACCCTGATGATTGCTGGGACTGAGAGGAGCAGCAGATATGATTATATGATTATTTGGCTGGTTGAAGGCAAAGCCTCTGCTTAGATATTTACAAGTCCTACATGTAAGAAACAGGATATTTGTATCTCTGAGGTTACCTTGCATGATGTGGGAGGCAAGCTGACAGATAGCCATAGGAATGTAGTCTAGTACAATAAGAAAGTAAAACATATGAACCCGGCAGGAGTCTTGGCCACACAGGAATTAGGACTTCTGTGCAAGCTGAGTTCCAGAATCTTGTTAAAATGCACTATTCCTTGAAAGACAGTTTCATTGACTTAACCAGGAGGACTTGGTTCTCAAAGTAATACATTTGAGACAGTCTCAATTAGAGCCCTACCTTTATTCACCACTAATCAGTGATTTATATTAGTAGCTGCTTAGGAATAAGAAAGAATATTAAAAAAATTTTTTATTGCAGTCTAATACTCTTATTCTGTGGTCATATAATAGATTTTATGTGTCTTTCTTTCTCTGTTGTTTTGAGTTTTTTAAAAAGAGCCATATATGGTCACAAGTATTCCAGAGGCTGACTGAGGAAGGGGAAGAGCTTGAACTCAGGAGCTCAAAATTAGCTTTAAAGAGAGAGACCTTGACTCAAATTAAAGGACCTTAATTGTATTAACCAGTCAGACCAAGTTTTAACATCCTAGAATTCTTAAATTCTTAATTTTCTTCTTGGTTCTAATATGTAGAACTGAAAAAAAATACAACAGACACTCTAGGTCATTTGTGAAATCAACATTCATCTTGTAAGCCACATGTCTTTAAGGTACAGAATCTTCAGCTTCTTAGAATCTTTTTTTTCACAGTAATTTTAAAATAATTCATATACAATTATGAATACACATACTGTTATTATTTATGTTAAAAAGTTTCATTAAAACTTGATTTAATCCTGGCCGGGCATGGTGTGGCACACACCTTTAATTCCAGTACTTGGGAGGCAGAGGCAGGTGGAGCTCTGTGAGTTTAAGGCCAGCCTGGTCTACAGAGTTCCAGGCAGCTGGGGCTACAGGGAGACCCTGTCTCAAAAAGACCAAAAAAAAAAAAATCGAATTGGGCCACAATAGTGCTAAGAAAACAAAGCCCAAACAGTACAGCAAAATCAAGTTTAAAATAGTCCTTGAATCTGCAGTACATTTACCAAATTAATCTAATTATTGGGAGTTTTGCAAATACTGTCATACTGCTGGTATGCTGGAAGGAGGAAAACTCAATTTCCATTCTCCCCCAGAAATTAAGTAGGAAAATCTTTCAGTGAATTCTCATTTGGTGCTTGAAGGCTGAGCTTCTAGAATGAAAAAGTGTATCATCTAAAATAAAACATGACATCTAAACACCAGGTAGTCAGAATGTCTGGCTCAAGAGTACCTGCCCTCTTATGTGAGACCAGAGACCACACAGTCCGTATGTTAGTCAGAGAAAGAGAGAGCGAGAGTGAGAGCGAGAGAGAGAAAGGCTATCCAGAGAATTTTGAATTTTTGCTAGGTTTTGATATAAAGGAAGTAGGTATTCTGAGCATCCAGGATACTGATTTTTAATTTTTTATCAGTTCTTGGGAGAGATTGTGTGTGTGTGCGCGCGTGCGCATGTAGGTACATAAACATAGAAGTCAGAGGTTAATGTTGCATGTCTATCACTCTCCATTTTTTTTTTTTTTTGAGGTCCTTACTGAACCCAGAGCTCACCAAATCAGGAACACTAGCTAACCAGCAATCCCCAAGGATTTTCCTGTCACTGCCTCCCCAGTGCTGAGATTTCAGGCACTCACGTAGTGCCCGGCTTTTTCAGTGGGTGCTGGGAATCTGAACCCAGTTACTTAACGCTTGTGCAGCAGGCCTTTACTGACTATCAGAGTTAGCTTTGGATGGCAACTTGACCCACCTGGAAAAAGAGAACCTCAAATGGGATATTTCTTCCCCAGATGGGGCTGTGGGCATGACTGTGAAGCATTTCCTTGATTGTTGAGTCACATGGGAGGGTCCAGCCCACACTATGCTGCCATCCCTGGGCACGTGGTCCTGGGTTGTATAAGAAAGCAGGCTGAGCACAGGCCAGGGAAGCTAGCCAGACAGCAGCGTGACTCTAAGGTCTGTGCTTCAGTCCCTGCCCCCAGGTTCCTGCCCTGGATTCTCTCAATGATGAACTGTTATCAGGATGTATAAGTCAAATAACCCCTTTCCTCATTAAGTTGATTTTTGTCAGTGTTTTATCGCAGCAATAGAAGCTAACTAGAACTCTGGGATATCTTCCAGCCCCTGATATCAACGATTGTGGATTGCCTAGCTCTTTTGTTACGATTTTATGTACTTTAAGGATATGCTATTAGATGCATATACATTTAGAATTATGGTTAAAACAATTAAAAATAAGCATGCAAAGTGATAGGCTTCCGTAATTCGTTTTGGGTTTATGCTCCCCACTTCCACTATATCCCTATCCCCTCACTCCCCTCCCATGATTGATTCTCTCTCCCTGACCATCCATTGACTACCTATAGCCCTTCATCTTAAAGTGGGACCCTAATGACAGTCCCCCATCCACCTTGGCATGCCAATTGGTTTTGTCGTTATGCAGATCTTGTTAGACCACCACACCGTGGAGATCGCATTGGTGCAGCTTCCCTACCATGTCTCGAACACATTAACTAGCAGCAGGCATCTTGTCCCTGCGGCTTTTACATTCTGTCCACCCCTTGTTTTGTGATTTTTCCCTGAGCCTTAGGTGTTGAAATTTCATTATACATGAGTACACACATATTTATTTGCATATTAGAAATTAAAATCTAGGATCCGCATATACTAAAGAACATGCTGTGTTTGTCTTTCTGAGCCTGGTTACCTCTCTTAATGTATTTCCAATTCTACCTATTTTATTTTGCAAATTCATAATTTCATTTTCTTTACAACTGAATAAAATTCCATTGAGTATATCACATTTTCATTATTCATTCATTTGCCAATGGACATTCAGTCTGATTCTTTTTCCTTGTTATTGTAAATAGGGCACTGACAAGCATTAATGTGCAAGTATCTCTGTGGTAGGATATTGAGTCCTTTGGGATATATATGCCCAAGAGTCGTATAGCTGGGTCTTATTTTTAGTTTTTGAGAAACCTCCACACTGATTTCCATATAGCAACTGTACCACATTACATTCTTTTTTTTTGGTCTTTTTGAGACAGGGTCTCCCTGTAGCCCCAGCTGTCTTGGAACTCACTATGTAGACCAGGCTGGCCTTGAACTCACAGAGCTAACCATGCCCCACCCAGATTACACTCTTACCAACACTGAATAAATACTGCTTTCCCCATATTTTTTGCCAGCACTGGTTGTTTTTTGTTTTCTTGATGACAGTTATTTTCACAAGGGTGAAATAGGATCTCAAAATAGTTTTAGTTTGGGGCTGTAGAGATGGCTCTGCAGTTAAGAACACAGACTTCTTGCAGAAGACCAGGTTCGAATCCCAGCACACACATGGCAGCTAACAACTGTCTGTAACTCCAGTTCCAGGGGATCCAACAGCCTCTTCTGTACTCTGCGGGCATCGCACAACATGGGTGCACTTACCTACATGCAGGCTATACACGCATACACATAGGAGTGATGTATGACCACAATGAAACAGAGCTTTCCAGGCAGCTGAAAATTACTTATATGAACTTACATCAATAGTAACAGCATGCACAAGACCCATGCAAACTCACACCAGATAAAAACCCAGCATAGATGTGGGGAAATGGGTAAGAAGCTATAATCTTAGTCTAGGAACTATTGGTAACAGGGCAATGGGTGGAGTAACCAAAACTAAGGATGTATCAAAAAGTCTTATGGAATCACACTAGTTAGGAAGCTAGTTTCAAATAACACTTATTTTTAAAGAGAGTTCAAACAAGACGGGAGAACTGGCTCAGCAGTTAAGAGCACTGGCTGCTTTTATAGAGGATCCAGGTTCAGTTCCTAGCACCCACATGGTGGCTCAAAACCACCCATAATTCTAGTTCCAGGGAATTTGATTCCCTCTTCCAGCCTCTGCCAGCATTATGTAACACAGGTGTACTTACATACTTGCAGGTAAACACTCATGCACTCTTAAAAAATTATATTAACTCCTTTAATATTTGGTTATACTTTCCTTTTGGGTGTTTAGGACCCTACAGTTGGCCCAGATAAACCAATTTATTTTTATTCATAAGGCTGTTTGAGGATCTGTTCCTCAGGGGTCACATGGGCTTGGGAGGAGCCCCTGGCTCCTTTCTTTTACCAATTCCATCTATGTGAAGAGAAGTCAAAGGTCATACTCAGCCATGGCTGGCTTCACTTGGAAGCATGGAGGAATTGTTTCCTCGGTGTTGACCCTCCTCTTTATAGACTGGACACTGGTTCAAGTCCATCTGGTGGGGTCTCCTCGGCCTCCTTGATCAAGAGGACAAGTGACTCACTACAGTTACAGGACATTTTGGGACATGCTCATAGTCCCCTGGAACTTAGTTGATCTAGGAGGGCAAGGAGTAAAAACTCTCCTTTATGTCCCTCTGACCAAATTAGTGTAGGCCTCAAAGTATGGCTGTTAGACATACAAGAAGGTTAGTTCCACCAGTCAGGTGACTTTAATTACCATGTGCTACGTAGATAAAGCTTGGGCAAAGACCAAACATTCTCAGATACACCTTTCCCAGACATGTGTTACATTCCTT
>NW_008349130.1:2380510-2380716 GCF_000622305.1 Nannospalax galili | reverse complement strand
ATTTTTATCCATATCTTCCTTATTAAGGCCTGTTTCCTACTGTTCTTCTCTTTCAGATTCGTTTGTTTCCTTTACCTCCCTGTTTCCTTTTCATTATTCTGGTTCCTGTAGTTATGTCTGGATACATACTCACTTATCAGGATTTGGTGCTAGCATACACATATGAGGGAGAACATATGTCGTTTGTTGTTTGTTTGTTTTTTTCA
>NW_008349130.1:2378636-2379835 GCF_000622305.1 Nannospalax galili | reverse complement strand
AAAGGCTACATAACAAGAAACAATGCCAGACAGGAGATACCTTCCTTTGAGTTGTTGGCCAGGGTGGCCCAAGAGACTCCCAAACAGTAACCCAGCACAGAACTGGGAAAATGAACAGCAGACCCCAGTCTTATCTAAAGGAATACGGACAACAGATAGCTGTTAGATGAGGAACAGCTGATCTTCCTAAAACAAGGATCTCTAGATAGGCTGACTAGATTCAGGAGATAGACAAGCACTGGGGAACATCTGGGGACGCTGACAACACAGTGGAAAGTAACTGGGATTACAGAGTATATGGGCTCCAGTGGGCTGGGGGAGGCTATGGGAGGGTACCATTTGGGAAGTGGGTATATAGATGAATAAGATTGTTTGGGATGTTCTGTATGATATAAACACACAAAATCAACAAATTTAAAAAAATGAGTTATATTTGAGGAGGAAGCATAAAAATTTACTTCATGTTAATTAGTAGAGGTGATAAACATTACCATTGAAATCTATCTGATGACTTTATATCCATACCCAGGTGCCAAGGATCCGAGCATAACCAACTGTGACTAGTAATAATCAGATACATAGAGATGAGAGACACATGTGCAAACATCTAAGTGTTTGTAGCATTAAAAATGAGTCTTTCTGTAGGAAACAGTATATATATATATTGTCTTTTTGAGACAGGGTCTCCCTGTAGTCCCAGCTGACTTGAACTCACTATGTAGACCAGGCTGGCCTTGAACTCACAAGGATCCACCTGCCTCTGCCTCTGAGTGCTGGGATTAAAGGTGTGCACCACCACGCCTGGCTAGGAAACAGTATATTCTAAAATGAAATAGAGGTCTTTTTTAAAGGTTAAAAACTTGGGCTGGAGAGATGGCTCAGCAGGTAAGAGCACTGACTGCTCTTGCAGAGGACCTGGGTTCGAGTCCCAGAACCCACATGGCAGCTACGAACCATCCTTAACTCCAGATCCAGGGGAATCTGAAGCCCTCTTCTAACCTCAGTGGCATTGCACGATACAGGTGCACTCACATACATGTAGGCAATACACTAATACAAATAAAAAAGTAAAAAATAAAATACCTCCTTCAAGTCTTACAGGGTTTATACTCAGTTCATTATTGTATAACTGTATTAATTCAACTGTGAACCTAAAAATTTACAGCCACTTTTGAAAGAGATGTATCTTTGCTCTGGAA
>NW_008349130.1:2365266-2378591 GCF_000622305.1 Nannospalax galili | reverse complement strand
AATAAATATTTTTTAATTTAAAAACATTCAAATTAATTACCCTGCAGTGAATTACAACACTGTTCCCAGAAAATATGGGTTATTAAATGAAAACTTACACATTTCCTTATGGTTTTCTAACTTTCTGTAAATTTTCAAAGTATTCTTACTGATCTGGAATTCATTGGGGACTATTGTAACTCCTTTTGTATCTTTAATTTTATTATTTTGGGTCTTCTTTATCTTTGTTGGTTTGGTGAGGGATTTGTCTATCTTGTTATTCTTTTTAAAAAAATCAACTTTTGGTGCCAGAGAAATGGCTCAGCAGGTTAAAAGAATGTATTCCTCTTCTTCCAGAGGACCTGGATTTAGTTCCCAGCATCCACATGGTGTCTAAGAACTGTCCCTAACTCTAGGTCCAAGGAATCTGACACCATCTTCTGCCTCTGAAGGCACTGAAAACATGTAGTGCTTTTACATACATGCAGGCAAAAACCTCATACACATAAATAAAACATTTTAAAAAAATCAACTCTTGTTTTATTAATTCTATGTACTATTCTTTTATTCTCCAATTCATTAGTTTATACCTTAATGGGTTTTTTTCTTGGTCTTTTTGAGACAGGGTTTCCCTGTAGCTCCAGCTGGCCTGGAACTTCCTATATAGAGAGGTTGGCTTTGAACTCACAAAGATCTGCCTGCCTCAGTATATACCTTAGTCTTAATTTTCCTTGCCATCTGCTACATTTGAGTTTGACTTCTGTTTTTCTCTAGAGTCTTGAGGTGCATCATTAAGCTATTTATTTGAACTCAGATTTTTTAGGTTTATTTATTATTTTGTGTGTGTGTGTGTGTGTGTGTGTGTGTGTGTGTGTGTGTGATGCATGGCACAGCCCATTTGTTGAAGTCACAGGACAATGTATGTTATGGAATTGGTTTTCTCCTTCCACCTTTATGTGGCATCTGGAGATTGAACTCAGGTCTTCAAGGTTGCATAACAACACACACTTTTACCTGATGAGTCATCTTGTTTTTGTGGGGCCTCCGGTTTTCCTTGTTTTTTTTTTCTTTTTTTTTTTTTTTTTTTTTTCAATTAGAGCATTTCTAACTATAAACTTTCCTCTTAGGACTGCCTTGGTTGTAGCCCAGAGGTTCTGACTGGTTATGCTATTTTTTTTCATTTGATTATAGGACCCCCCCCCAATTTCTTCCATGACCCACTGTTCATTCGAAAGTATTTTGTTTGGTCTACAAGTATTTGTTTAGTTTCTGTGGTTATTTTTGCTGTTGATTTCTAGTTTTACTCCACTGTGGTTTGATAGAAATTCTTCTTTGTAGCCTATTATGTAATCAATTTCAGGAAAAGTTCCATGAGCTGCTGAGAAGAATCTGTATTTTCTATCTCTTGGGTGGGTATTCTGTTGGTCTCTGTTAAAGCCAGTTGGTCTATTGTATAATTTAGCTTTGAGGTTTCTTTGCTGATTTTTAGCTCAGAAGACTTTTCTAGAAATGAGAATTTGGTATTGAAGTCTCCCACTATTATTGTCCAGGACCTATGTGGCCTTTTGTACCTTTTAGCATTTGTTTTATGAACTTGAACAGTTTACTTTCAGGCTTTGAAATATATTGTTCCATGCTTTCTTGGCTTCATGGCCACTCTCTTGACTTCAGACTCTAGTCTTTCTTGGTACAAAGCTCACAGTTTGCCATGCTCCACTTTCCTCTCTGGGGATGCTCAGTTCAGCCTCTGATTTGGGTTTTCAGCAATGTGAACTGCCTCTTCCCAGGTCTGGAAGTACTTGGTGCTTAGAGTCCTTCACCACATTTCCCTAGTAGGACCCAGCTCAGCAGAAGAAGCTGGGTGTGGCTGGGGGTACTAGCTGGATTCTTTATGGAGACAATTCCACGTAGACTTACTTCTGCTTTCTGCACCTCTTTCTTTTATTTCTCTATTGGTGACTTTTTATCATGACTTTCTTCCATCCAAACTCTTGATCTCACAGATATACTTTTGATCTACCATCTGTCAATCTCCCAGGGCTGTGTTTTCTAGAATCATGTTTTCCTGTCACATGGATCCTTTAATCTTTATGAAATGTTCTTTATATATCTAGTGATATGCCTTGACATAAAGTGTACTTTGTCCAATAATAACTCAGACATGTCCACTTTTCTCTGTTATATTAGCAGTTCTATTTTTACTACCCGATTTGTGTCCTTATGTTTAATGTGCATCTTGCAAATAGGAAGTACTCAAGATTACTTTTTCAATTCAATTTGGTAATCTTGGTCTCTAAATTGTAGTGCTTAATGTACTAATATTTAATGTAATCACTGACATAACTGAATATACGTCTACTATATTGCCTTTTATGTCTATCTAACAATTCGATGTTTGTTCCTTTAATTCTATTTTCCTGGCTTTTGCTTCACTATTCAAATATTTTTCAGTATTCCATTTTATCATTTTTATTAGCTTTTATTTAAGAAGTTATGAATTATTTTCTAGTTAAATATAAATATTATAATAAGGATATCATTCTTGACTAAGTTGAATCTACCTTAAATTAGTAGTTTCAAGCACTTCATGAATAATATAAAAACTTCAAAACAGTTTAACTCTATCATCCTCCTGCCTTTGTGCTGTTGTTCTTAAACATGTTTTTCCTACATATATTAATATACCCACAAGATATTATTTGCTTGCTTTAAGTAGTACATATTTTTTTCCATTTAGCCCTTATGGGGAATCTTCTTTCCTTTCTATACATTGTTAGACTATTTTCTTTCAATTTGAAGTTATTTCTTTAGTGTTTCTTCTACAGATTTGGTAATGACAACTTTCCTCAATCTTTAATCAACTGAAAAATGTCTTTAGTTTGAATTTAGTTAGCACTTTAAAAATAATATTCCAGACGCTAGAGAGATGGCTCAGTGGTTAAGAGCACTGGTTGTTCTTGCAGAGGACCTGGGTTCAATTCCCAGCACCTCCATGGCAACTAACAAACTGTCTGCACTCCAGTTCCTGGTGATCCGACGCCTTCTCCCTCAGGCATTTGCCCGACATGGGTGCACTTACATACATGTAAGCAGCATACTCATATACATAAAAATAATAAATAAAATATTAAAAATAATATTCCATTAACGTCCAGTAAAATGATTTTATTGAATAACTAGCTATTTGTCTTAGTGTTGTGCTTTGGAGATGATCTAAGTTGAGACATATTTCTTGCATATTTATATTTTCCATTTCTCACTATCACATAATGTGAGCTGCTTAACAGCAGCAATCATGTGAAACTGTTCATCACCAGCATCTAGAACTGTGCCTGGCACGCCAACATTCAATGCATATTTAAACAATAACATAATCTAAAGAATGATTGTATATCATGAGCACAGTGCTATGTCTAACACAGAGCACCACCTAACAAAGTGAATAATTGTTAGGAGTGAGGCCCCCTGAGCTGCTCCACTATTCATGTTTGGGTATTGACTGGTCTGATCTTGTGCAGGTCTTATGCAGAGAATTTCAACTTCTGTGAATTCATGAGTACAACAGCCCTGACATGTCCAGAATACACTATTTTACAGCAGTCCTTTCTGAACTCTGGCTCCTACAATCTTTCTGCCCCCTCTTGCTCCCTGAGCTTTTGGGGTGTGTGATATAGATGTCTTAGTTAGGGCCGAGCACTCCACAGTCACTTATTCTCTGCGTTTTGAACAACTGCGACTCTCTGTATAACCACCATTCACTGTACAAAGAACCTTCTTTGATGAAGGGTTAGAGATGCACTAATCTGTAGGTATAAGGATAAGTATTTAGAAGGCAGTTTGATTCTCTATACTTTTAGTCAAATAATAGCAGTAGGTTCTCCCCTAAGGCCTATGACCTCCCCAGTCATGGGTTCTTGGCCAAGTTTACAGTACCAGGCATGAGTTCCCGCTTGTGGAGTAGATGTTAAATCCAATTGGAAAGCTGTTGCTTATCCCCCATAGCATTCATGTCATTGCTGTACCAATGGGTATATATTACCAGTTTGCACTCCCATTACCAGTGAGTAAGTGTTCCTCTTTCCCCACATCCTCACCACCATTTCTTGTCATTTATTTTCTTAATTTTAGCCATTCTGACTGAGGTAAGATGAAATCTCAAAGTAGTTTTAATTTGCATTTCCCTGATGACTAAGGAGTTGAGCACTTCAAAAAAAATATTTCTTTTGTATTTATTCTTTTGTGAACTCTCTGCTCAGATCTAAAGCCCCCCCCCATTTTTTTGTGTCAGAGTTACCCTGCAGCCCCAGCTGGCCTGGAACTCACTATGTAGACCAGGGTGGCCTCAGTCTCAAAGAGATCACATGCCTCTGCCTCCTGAATGCTGAGATTAAAGGAGTGTGCCATCATGCCTGGCTTTAAAGCCCATTTTTTGAATGGGTTGTTTTCTTGTTGATTTTTTAAAAGTTCTATGTTCTAGATATTAATCCTACATTGGATATATAAATGGCCAAGGATTTCTCACAGTCTATGCATGTCTTCACTCAATTGTTCAATTTGCTACATGGAAACTTTTTAGTTTAATCAGATCCCATTTGTCAGTTCTTATCCTTAATTCCTGAGCAAATGAAGTCCTTTATAGAAAATCCTTGCCTGTGTCTATGTGTTGTAGTATGTTGCCTACTTTTTCTCACAGCACTTTCAGAGTTTTAGGTTTTACATTGAGGTTATTTTTATATATTTGGAGTTGATTTTTTTATTTTATTTTATGTTATTTTTTATTTTATTTTATTTTTTTGTCTTTTTGAGACAGGGTCTCCTTGTAGCCCCAGCTGTCCTGGAACTCAGTATGTAGACCAAGCTGGCCTTGAACTCACAAAGATCTGCCTGCCTCTGCCTCCAAAGTGCTGGGATTAAAGGCGTGCACCACATGCCTGGCTTTTTTTTTAAAAAAAATATTTTATTTATTATGTTTTCATTTTTTAAAAAATATTTTGTCTATTTTTTTTAACAGAGCATAGGGTAGGGATTTATTTACAGAAGAGTGGGTGCCCCACATTTACAGCTGCACCATAAAGTCCACAATCAAATACAGATCCTGTGACCTCCCAACAGCCACACAAAATGGCAAGAGAGGAGCCTCTTGGTGTTCTTGGCTTAGATATCCTTTGCCCCTCCCCCCACTTGCAGCTAAGGTCGACTGATTGGCTGGGAGGGGTAACTGACTACCCCCTCATGGAGTTGATTTTCGTGCAAGGCACATAAATGTGTGTGTGTGTATATATATATATATATATATGTGTGTGTGTGTGTGTGTGTGTGTGTATGAATAACTTATGTATATGTTTTAGGAAGATTCTACAGAAGTAGGAACCTATATGATGTTTTCAAAACGCCTTTAGTGTTAGTTATCCCCATATTCCCTCATCCCCTTTGCCCTCCCATTCTTCATTCCATTTAGCATTTCCTGTTCTATTATTTCCATTTACACGTTTATATCACTGAAATTTTCCACCTTCTCTTGAAAACACCTTCACCATTGCCTCTTACTAGTTTCTAACTCTCTCTGGGCTTTTCAAATGAAACACATATCTAAAGATTCAAAACTAACACCGTATGTGCAAATTTGTCTTTCTCTCTTGAAGCCTTCTTTGTTCTGTACATTTAGTGCTTTGATTATTATGTGATGTGGGGAGTTTCCTTGCTGATCCTATCTGTTTGGTGTTCTGTATGCCTCTTGCACCTTGGTAAACATCTTTCCATAGATTTGGGAATTTTTCTTCTATCATTTTGTTAAAAATACTTTCTGTACCTTTGACCTGGGTTTCTCCTTTTTCTATACCTACCATTCATAGGTTTGGTCTTTTTACAGTGTCCAAGAATTCCTGCAATTTCCATTCCTGGTTTATTTCCTTTGTTTGTTTGTTTGTTTGTTTGTTTGTTTGTTTTAGATTGAACACTTTGCTTGACTGAGTGATGTAATTCCTCTACCTTGGTATTATCTCCTCTACTTGATTCATTTATGATGGCTAATCTTGGATGGCAACTTGACTGAATTTGGAATCAAGTAAAAATCAAGCTGCTGCACCCTCCATGAGGGATTTTCTTGATCAGATTATTTGAAGCCTGAAGACCCATTGCAAATGTATGTGGTACTTTCTAGTGGTAGCCCAGATAAGAAGAAAGAAGAAGGAAACTTACTTTTTGCCTCTTAGCTGGTGAATTTATGTATCTTGTTGCTACTGCATTCCTTCACCAAGATTATAACCAACTTTTTCGAGTCCTCCAGGCCTTCAGTTCCAGATTGGGACTACTGAGACATGCAGCCTTGGGAAGTGAATGATTACCACATTTTTGGCTTTCTGGGTGGGGCAGTCTTGTTGGACTACCTGGAATATATATATATTAGCGAGCCCTGACTGATATGCCATTCCATTGGTGAGGCTTTCCATTGAGGTTTTAATTTCACTGATTGTGTTTCTCATTTCAAGTGTTGTTTGGCTTTCCTTCATAAATTCTCCATTTATTAAATTCTATTGTCATGTCTTGAGTTGTTTTCCTTATTTCATTCAACTTTTTGTTTATGTTTTCTTGGTCTTCATTATGGAATTTATGCATATCCTCTTTGAGTTTCTCGAACATATTTATAATTGCTATATTGAAATCATTGTGTTGTGCATCAACTAAGTTGCTTTTCTCAGGCAACATTATGATGGGTTTACTAATTTCTGGAGAAGACATTTGTCTGTTATTCATGTTGTTTGTGTTTGTTGATGGGATGTAGGCATCTGGAGTTAGGTTGTTGGTAGTGTTTCTTGAGATGAATATCTGATCTCACCTTTGTTGAGTGGGTGTTTGGATCTTTGCTGTTACCACAACTTGTATGGTTGAGGACCAGCTGAGTGGTGCTTGGGGCTCAGTTTGGGGCAACTCTGTGTTGATGTGAAGATGCGTATTAGAAAAGGTTTCAGCACAGCTATGGGTTGATACAATTCTGAGCCCAGTAGTAAACATTCTGTAGGGTTACAAGATTGTCACTGCCAATCTTCAGAAGTCTGTGGAGGGCTCACAGCGTGGTCCTTGTGTGTCAGGGGCTGGGGTCACAGTGAGAGTTAGCGGTGCTCCCTGGAGGCTGGGTACAGCATGCCACACCCTTCTTGGGTGGTGGTAAGTAGGGTGGAGGCCGAACGGGGGTCCCTACCTGGGGTGAGGGTTTCAAGATGCCACATGATTCTTGGATGGCATGGTGAATGGGTGGGGAGGTAGATGGCCCTAGGGCTGCCTACCTGGAGTCAGAGGTGCAGGATGCCCCCTACCCCCCAGGCAGCATGGCTGGTAGATGCTACCCCCAACATGGGGTAGCAGGATACCATGTGGTTACTAGGCAGCAAAGTGGGTGAGGTGTTTGGTGGGCTGGTGGATAGATTCTGGGGGTGCCTACCTAGAGTCAAGATGCGATCAGTGAGTGTTGTGATGGGTTGGGTGACTGATGGATGGGTTCTGGAGGTACTTATGTGGGTCAGGGTCATAGAATACCACACAGTCAGCTGGCAGTGTGGTGGGTGAGGTGGTTTACGGGTATGAAGACTGGATTTCCTATATCCTTCTTTTTCTTAATATTGTATTTATTATTTTATTTTATGTGTACGAGTGTATTGCCTGCATGTATGTGAGTGCATCCATGTCTTGCAATATCCATGGAGGTCAGAAGAGGGTATTGGATCCCCTGGAACTGGAATTACAGATGGTTGTTAACCATCTCTCCAGCTCTCAGCATCATTTTTAGGGGTGGGGGATTGAGACAGAGTCTTCCTGCAGTTCCAGCTGGCCTGAAACTGGTCTGAAACTTGCTATGTAGCCCAGGCTGGCCACAAACACATGGAGATCCGCCTGCCTATGCTTCCCCAGTGCTGGCATTAAAGACGTGCATCATCATGCCATATACGTATTTTTTAAAAAATAATTTTCGAAGCATCGGTTGTAATTTTTCTTTGTGTGTCTGATAGAAGGATAGAATCCTGTTATAAATGTATCTGGAACTGGGCTTTTTTTTTTTTTTCTCCAAGCTGTGAGACTTTTTATCACTGCTTCAATCACTTTGTTGTGGGTCTCTAAATTATTGGTAGCCTCTTGGCTTAATGTAGGTAACTCAAATGTTTCTAAAAATTGACCCACCTTCCCTTTTTTGTTAGGTTTTCCAACTTAGTTGCATTTCCTTATGATTTTCTGAATGTTTTTGGTATATTTGGTGTATTTCATTGTAATATATTCCTATTCATCTCTAATTTTATTAATTTGGATCTTTTCTCTCTTTTAGTTAATTTGACTAAGGTTTTGTCAATTTTATCTTTCAAAGAACTAACTATTTTATTGGTGGTTTGCATTTTTTGTTTGTTTCCTTTTGTTGCTGTCTGCCCTGCTTTTGATTATTCCTTCCCTTTTTGGGTTTGATTCATTCTTGTGTTTTGAGATGCACAATTAATTTACTTATTTTTGCTCTTTCTGATTTTTATACAGGCATTTAGAACTATAGATTTATCTCTTAGCAGTTCTTTCATTTTATCTCAGAAGTTTTATTATGTCTTTTTTTTTTTTTTTTTTTTTTTTGGTCTTTTTGAGACAGGATCTCCCTGTAGCCCCAGCTGTCCTGGAACTCACTATGTAGACCAGGCTGGCCTTGAACTCACAGAGACCCGCCTGCCTCTGCCTCCTAAGTGCTAGGATTAAAGGCGTGCACCACCACGCCTGGCTTGTCTTTTAAATTTTCATTTAATTCCAAGAAAAATTTAATTTCTTTCTCGATATTTTTCAGTGACCCCTTCATCATTCAGTGATTTATGCCTTTTTGCTGTCTGCTTTTATACCCTTTCTTTGTTCTGTATATTTACCTTTTTTTTGTATATTTACTATTTTAACTATAATATGGAATGTGGAGGGTTTTTATCTGGTCCTATTTGGTGTTCTGTGTGCCTCTCATACTCTCTCTCTCTCTCTCTCTCTCTCTCTCTCTCTCTCTCTCTCTCTCCCCGTTTTGGAGTTTTCTCTTCTATGATTTTATTGAAGATATGTTATATCCCTTTGACCTAAAAGTGTTCTAAGTCCATAACATAGATTTGATCTCTTCCTGGTGTCCCAGAGTTCCTGTCTTCTCCATGCTCCCGTCGCTTGGTGAGGCTTTCCACTGGGTTTTTTATTAAATTTATTGAGTCTTTCCAGCTTCATTTTAGGTTGGATCTTTGTCAGTATTTCTATCTCTTTATTGAATTCAAGTTTCATATCCTGAATTGTTCTCATTATTTCATCCAACGATTTGTTTGTGCTTTCTTAGACGTCAGTGAGGACTTTAGTCCTGTCCTCTTTGAAGTTCATTCTATTGTTTGTTCATGTCTTCTTTGAAGTCCTTGAAGTCTTTGAACGTGTTTACACCTGTTCTTTTCTATTCTGTGTCTCAGTTTCATCTAAATTGTCTTTGTTGGGAATATTGCTACAGGATGGTAATCTGGCAGTGCTGGGGATGTGAGACTTTGGTGAAACCATTGTTTCTTGACATGATCAATATTCTTTCTCTAAGTTCAAAATGTCATTCAGACTGTTGCACTGACATCTAGCGTAAAATAAGTTTTACCATTACATAAATATTTCCAATATTACTGACAATAATAACATCTGAAAATAAGATAGCAATAGAGGCTTAAAATTAGTTTATTCATTGCATGAAGGTTAGCCTAACCAAAATTTGTTCTTTTAGAATTAGCTTTTACATTAATGTACTTCATAATGTAATCTCCAAAGAATGGAAATAGAGATTCATTAGACCTAGAGATTAAAAGAAGTTTCCAGTGATTTTAAGCAAACAATGATGGTGCTTATTCTAAAAGGCATCATCCTTCCCAAGCACCAGAGACAGCTTTACAGGTAAGTGAAATTTCTTCTCTTTGTCAAAAAGAACTTTTTAAAAAGCAGTCGGTTTTGCAGTGAACTCTCAGATACTTTCTATAACTTAGACTCATTCACTCTTTTTACCTGTGTACAAATGGTACAAAATCATGCAAGTGATGATTTTAATGACTTCTGAATTTTCTCTGTATAACGCATAAGAAGCAAGCCTTTGAAGTTCAAATGCATCTTCAACCTCTAGCTCTTTAATGAAAGGAAAGAAAAAAAAAACCAGGCTGTTACCAAGTTTTCTTAACATCAGGTACAGCAGTGGGCACTGAACTATTTATTTGCTTATTCAATACACATTTGTTCTACATTGTATTAGTTACTTTTTTTGTTGTTGTGACAGAATACCCGAGAGAAACAACTCAAGGGAGGAGGAATTTATTCTGACTTATGGTTCAGGGCCTGCAATACCTCATGGTGGGGAAGGCCTGGTGACAGGACTAGCTCAGACTGTGTGAGCAGAACATGAGGAGACTGACTGTATAGCATCATCAGTCAGAAGGAGAGAGAGCTCAGGCTAGAACTGGGGCTGGGTTACAGCCCATAAGGCCTACCCCTCAATGACCTACCTCCTCCAGCGGAGCCCCGATTCTTAGAGCTCCCACAACCCTCCAAAACAATCTTCAAACAAGTGGGCATATGGGACTCATTTCACATTCAAACCATAGCATATGTCTGTTATGTGTGCAGATGAATAAGACATTCAAAATCAAGACTGTCTACAATTTGCCTTCAGCTGAACATCTTGAGAAGACTGACAGGGCCAGGACTGTGTTCAAGCGCCACGGTCAGGAAGGGCAGGGTACAAAGCTACCTAGAGTGGGAGCCACAGCAGTTGGCCAGGTGGTGGTGGGGCAGAGAGTGTGGGGTGAAGATGGAGAGTATAAGGCAGAGACAAGGAACTCAGAAGCCTTCGTAATAAGTGATCGTCTGGATAAAGGACCAGCAGACAGCAGATCTTACAGCAATGAGCACATCCCCCTGGTGTAATGGGTGTTATGTGAAGGTACAAATCCTCATAAAGAAACATAGTCTAGATCTACAGAAATTTCCATGGAGCTGCTATTATTGAAATTGATGAATAAATATGACAATACTGCTGTTTGGTTCGTGTGTGCTCTGTAAATGACCATTTCATCTTATCTGTTACTAACCTAATGAAGCAGGCAGGTTTTATTTATATAATATATATGGCTACACAGCATGAAAAATAATAATATCCTAAAGTTCACAAGACTAATACAGCATGGGTCCAGGATATTAATTTTGGTCTGCCAGGCAGAACGACTGGATGTAACTGGATATCTAGACATTCTTTCTTTCTTTCTTTCTTTCTTTCTTTCTTTCTTTCTTTCTTTCTTTCTTTCTTTCTTTCTTTCTTTCTTTCTTTCTTTCTTTCTTTCTTTCTTTCTTTTTTTGTAGTTTTTGAGACAGGGTCTCCCTGTAGCCCCAGCTGACCTGGAACTCTTTATGTGGACCAGGCTGTCCTCAAACTCAAGAGATCCACCTGCCTCTGCTTCCCAAGTGCTGGGATTAAAGGAGTGAGCCACCACACCTGGTTTGATATTTTCTTTTTTAAAAATTCATTTTTATTTTATGTGTTTGAGTATTTTGCCTTCATGAATACAAGTGTATCACATGCATACATTGCCCACAGAAGAGGGCATAGGAGTCCCTGGAACTGGAGTTATAGACAGTATCTGCCATGTGCGTGCTGGGAACCAAATCCAGGTCCTCTGGAAGAGCAAACAGTACTCTTAACCTCAGAGCCATCTCTCCAGCCCCTTAATTTTTAAAAATTTATTTTTTTTGTATCTAGACATTTTAAACTATTATTTACTCAGTAAATACCACGGTCCAGATACTACACTAAAATTATAGAGCCAGTAGCACTTTAAATGCTTTCTGGACTAATCCTATCATTTAAAACTTGAGAAAAGAAGGGCTTGTATAAGTTAGAGGACTTAAAAAGTGCCATACTATCTTTGGTAACTATTAATGGGAGAGGAAGGCTAAATATATAATATAAAAATATAAAATATATACAAAAATATTTAAGATATTTTAAAAGTCAGAGATATAAATATTTCCTCAAAGTTAATGTTCTAGTTTTGTTAGCCACTCAGATTAAATATGAATTAGAGGAAGTTGCAGTCACAAAAGCAGTAAATGACAGCCTTATGCTTTCAGGGTAAAGAGAGTGGCATAGGTGCCTGCCAGTTCCACAGTTCGCCCCACGGCACTCTAACTGTAATTTGCTCCAGTGTGCTTATCAAGACTTGCTATAGACTGGGTAGGGACTAGTCTGATTAAAAATAGAGCTAGATGGAGGTCTCCCCAACAGAGGGCCTTTGGCATTGGACTGGAGTCAGGAAAGCTTTAAGTACACCCTATGTTGGCCCAACAGCAATGATATCACATAAACACATTTACTGAACTAACATCTGGGTACAGTTATCAGCTGGCTTTCATCTAGAATATTCCTTTTCAAGTTTGGCTCAGACTCTCCATTTATTTTTCATAAGGTACATAAGATTCTGAATACTTTCATCAGTCCTTGGCAGGCACTGACCTGGCTCCATTGTTAGAAAACAAGTACAAAAGAAAAACTTACATGAGCTCAGTCACACCCAAATAATTTGGGCAAATTTCAGTGTGAAGGGGGCTACAGCACTACTGCTTCCTTAGTAAAGGCACTCTTTGTGTAAACTGTGACGGCAAGCCTTAATCCACTTCCAGAAATTTACATTGATTTTAATTTAATGTAGTCAGACTAACAGGCTGTGATTTATGTGAGGGCCCTGGATATGATGAATTTTTATCTTTGGCCAGAACAGTTACTTTTAGAATATTTAATTGGAAGTTAATAGGAAATGAATGTGGAAAAGTAACTTTTAAAAAGACTTTTTAAGGTCAGGAGTGGTGGTGCATGCCTTTAATCCCAGTACTTGGGAGGCAGAGGCAGGTGGATCTCTGTGAGTTCAAGGGCAGCCTGGTCTACATAGTGAGTTCCAGGACAGCTGGGGCTACAGGGAGACCCTGTCTCAAAAAGACTGAAAAAAAAAAAGACTTTTTTGCTTTATGCAAACACATTTGACATGTCAAGTAAAACCAGGTAATGAGGGTTTCTGCTGGCAGTATTTTGGAAAGGTTGATGTTTTATTGTGCCTCTCCAAACTTTCCTGAATGCAGTCTTTATTTATAGACTAATCACACCAATATCTTATTGTGTGCCATTGTATCCTGGGCCCAAGCCGAAAGCACTCAATCATCTTCTCATTTAAAAAATAAAATAATGCTTTACATTTCATAAGACTGATATGAAAATTAAGTAGAAGTCTATATTGACAAAATATTATACAAATGTTTATGTTTATAGGCATTTTCATAATTCTGTTGATAAA